>NC_067401.1:250764572-251364572 GCF_016432865.1 Antechinus flavipes
CTAAAGAATGAATGAATTAAAGAATATATCATAGAAATAATTGCTCATTTGATTAAAGATAAAGAAAAAACATGAAAAAATAGCAAAATTTATGGGACATATCCCAAATAATACTTAGGGGAAAACATATTTTTTAATTCTTATATCAATACAAAAGAAATAGCAAATTAATGCAATGGGTATGAAACAAAAAGAACAAGAAAAGAGTGAAATAAAAGATGCCAATTAAACATCAAATTAGAAATCCTGAAAATCAAATATTTTGTAAAAGTACAACTAAGAAAACCATTGGATAAATAAAATGAGTTGCTAATTTTAAGCAAAAATAAACCATGTCAGCTATTTACATCAACAGAATGATCTAGAACAACTTTTATCTAATGAAGTCTGAATGCAGATTGAAATTTTTAAAAATTTTTCTTGTTTTTTGTTGTTGTTAGTGTTTTCTTTCATGTCATGACTAATGGGGAAATATGTTTTAAATTTTTGCACATGTATAAACCATATTAAATCACTTGTCATGTCAAGACAGGGAAAAGAAGTGAAGTAAAGGGAGAATTTAGAACTCAAAATTAAAAAAAAAAGTTAAAATGGCTCCATGGGAAAATTATATATATATAAAAAAACCAATAAGCTAGATAAAGCACTGGTTAATTTGATTTTTAAAAAGAAAAAGAAAACCAAACTGCAAGCAGATAAAGTGAAATAGATGTATATACAATCTGTAGAAAAAATTAAAGTAATTGTTAGAAGCTATTTGCCCAAATATATGACAATAAATTTTACAATTAAGTGAAATGGCTGACTATTAATTTGCAAATATGAAAATTTTCCCTGATTAATGGAAGGGGGAAAAATTCCAAAATAATTGTACATTAGAAAATATTGAATAAATCATTAATGAGCTTCCTAAGGAAAAAATACCCAAATGAGATGTATTCTCAAGTGAATTCTACCAAAATTTTAAAAATAATTTCTATATGATAAATAATTTAAAAAATAGTCAAAGGAGTTCCACAAATTCCTTTTTTCCCCTGATACAAACATGGTACTGAAACCTAAACAAAGAGCAAAAAAAAAAAGAAAAAGAAAAAGAAAATTATCAACCAATTTTCTAGTGAATATTGATGTAAATTTTTAAATAAAATATCAGCAAGGAAATTATAGTAATATATGACAAAGATTATACAATAGGTCAAGATAGGATTATAACAGAAATGTGGCACTGATTTGATATTTTTAAAATATTGTTAGCATTAATGACCATATATCATTAGCAGAAATCGTATGATTTTCTCCATAGATGGAGGACTTTTCTTGTCAACATAGTGATCCAGAACAATTCCAAAGAACCAACTATGCTATCTATCTTTATAAAAAAAATGATAAAGGCTGAATACGGACTGAAGCATACTTTTTTCACTTTATACTACTTTTTGTTGTTTTTGTTGTTGTTTTTCAATAAATGTAATATGGAAATATATTTTTGCATAAATTCATATATATATATATATATAATTGATGTTATTTCTTGCCTTCACAATGCGTAAGAGAGGATGTGAAGGAAAGAACTTGAAATTTTTTTAAAAAGTGTTAAATATTAAAACTTTTAAAAGTACCCAAGGAACTAAAGCAGAAAAAAATATCACCTTTAACATTATAATCTTGAATCAGTGACCAGATTCTGGTTTTCTTTCTGTGTCTAGGCTTTTTTTCAAAATAGTAACTGGCCTTTCCATTTCTGAATTGCTACCTTTGATTCTGCTCTGGAATTTGAATTTCTGTTGCCCTTTCAGTTTTGTTTTTTCAGGTATCAGAGTCCTATTCCTGAATCTAAGTCTCTATAATCAGCTCCCAGTAGTTTGCTACCAGTTCTGTTTTCTGCCTATTACTTTCTGCCAGACATTCTCATTGCTATTCATTGCACACATTCCATTATCTGCCTGTTGCCAACTGCCTGTTTGTTATATTTCATCATCGCTTTGGGGGGTCTAAGCTCAACATTTAATTATGAATACAGTACATTAGAGGAAAAAGTAAATGTGAGGTAGGGTCAGATTTCTGATGTTGACTACTTTTGCTGTTGCTGACTTGCCTTATGTACTGTACCATTCAGCCTAGAGCTTTGAGTCTTGACAAGTGCAATTCTGATCCATAATGACACTTGTTACAAAATACTAGCATCAATTAGTTAAAAATCAATCATGAAACATTTGTCATATACCTCTATAAAACAAGAACTCTGTTAGGCACTGGGAATGCATATACAAAGAATTTGTCTTCACAATGAGGAAAAATTCTAATCTAGAATGCAATCTTATTTTAAACCAATAGCCTTTTCTGAATCAGTATTCCTATTAATAGTCCACAAAGGGTCTTAGAACATTGCAGGACTGAGTCTTTCCATGAAAAAAGTAGTTACATTGAAATAGAGTGAAACAATTAGATGTAAGAGATGCAGATAAGGGGCAGCTAGGTGGCACAATAGAGAGATGGAGCACCAGCCCTGAAGTCAGAAGGACCTGAGTTCAAATTTGATCTCAGACACTTAATACTTCTAGTTGTGTGACCCTGGATAAGTCACTTAATCCCACTTACCTCAAAAAAACATGCAGATAATTCATTGCAGAAATAGAAAAACACAGAAGCTGGAAGTCACTTAAGAAAAGAGTTTGAGATAATGAGAATGGCATTACAATTCACAGTAAACACTTTTATGGAACCTGGAATGTGAGAAATTGGTTTGTTAACTACAGGCTGAAAATTATGTTTTAACGTATGGTGCATTCCTATTTATGAAATTCCATTCCCTTTTCTATTTATATTTATCATTCCTCCCTTACTATTCTTCTGTACATCAAAAACATTCTGCCCTATTCTTTTTGGACATCTTCTGTACCTTCAGTATTCCATTACCCCTTCTCAGTTATATTATTTTTACTTCCTTCAGTCTGAGTTTTCAGTATCCTGATCTAGTGTCATCTTTCATGTAACAACTTTCTACCACCTTCTCTATTGTTACTGAAATCTCTCAGAGACAGAAAAAGGTGAAAAGAAGTGAAAGAATGAGTAACAAGCATAAAAATTCAAAGGATGATAATAATGACTAGTCAAAATGAATTACATTCAAACATAGCAAGAAGCCTTCCTGGAAACCAGCTGTGGGCATGTTTAGAAATGCTTAATGAGGAAATCTGAAGAATGCCAGGTAGTATTTTGTAGAAGATTTAGAGTCAGTTGCAGGCACCTATATGGCAGATGTTTAATGAAGAGAAATAGCCTAAAAAAAATGTAAAGTGTTTTCCTCATTGAAATGAGGTGAACTTGGAAGGATACTTTTCTATTGGTAGAATTGTATTTGGAAAGTGTCACACCTTAACCAATTGCCATTTGAATGTGGAAAATTCTAGATGAAATGAAGTCATTTTTAGTGATAAATACTTTGGTTTTTCAAGAGAGTATTTAAAGCAATCTGACCCAGCAGCCAATACTTTCTGAAATTATTATTATTATCAGTATTATTATTATTATCATTATTTTGTCTTTAAATGGAATCTAGGAACAAAACTTAGTGTTTTCCCCTGAGGAAACTTGAGAGTAAGTAGTTGCTGTGGAATCTGTGGATCTGCTATTTAAACTCTTTCTAAAAAGGAAACATTACATTATGTCTATGAAATAGATGGTTTCAGCATCTGCACCACATCAGGATCAGGTTTGGGGCTGTAACACTTCTGTAATTATGCATTTCATTCACCTGGACATTTTTGGGTGGTAATAATCCTTTTTTGGAAGTGATGGGAAAACAGTGAAAGAGATTGCCTCTCTTACCTATTCCTTGTCTTGCACACTTTGCTTATTCATTTGATCATAGATTTAGAGATAGAAGGGACCTTAGAGATTATCTAGGCCAATACCCTTACATCACAGATGAGGACCCTGATCCCCATATAGGGGAAATTGTTGCATTGAAGCAAAAAAAAAAAGAGTAAGTAGCTTAACTGGGAATTGAACCCAGGTTCTTTGACTTAAAATTTAGAGTTCATCTCATTACATGCAAGCTACAATATATAACTTCTTGCCTTCATAAAACCACCTATCAATGTGAGCCATCATTTGGCACCTCTTTTCAAATCAACTCAATATGGATGTTTGCCTTAACACAGTGGCAAGGATACTGAAACTGGAGTCTTAAATACCAGAATTCAAATCTCTCCTTTGCAACTTACCAATCTATGTAATCATTACTTAAAACATTTTGAGCCTCAATTTCCCCATACAAAAAAGTTGGAATAACAGTACTTCTAGGATCTCTGTCACAAAAAGGGTTGTGAATCTTAAATGAGGAATTATTGTATGCATGTTGATTTAGTACATGCTTCATTTTTTTTATTTCAACTTATTTTGAAATAGCTTACATTATGGATAAAATTGGTTACAATTACATAGGAAAAGGATTTAAAGTGAGGCAAGTAGAAATTTCACAAACCTGCTTAGCAATGCATTTTCCTTATACTGTCTCTTTGTCTCTCTCTCTGGGTCTTTCTTTGTCTCTCTGTCTCTGTCCCTCTATACATATGGTAATAAATGCATGCTATATAACATAATATATTATAATATATAATAAGGAAATGCATTTATACATATTCTTATACATAAGTAAATATGCTAAGTTTTTACATAATTTAAGAATATAGACTAGTGTCAGTTAAATCAATAAGAGGTAGAAGAGATGATTTAAGAGACCTATTTATTAAACAAAAAAGGACTACAATGGTATTTAGATATTCTTGACATCATATAATTGAATCAATTATACTTTATAAATATTTTAGGAACAATATCCTCATTATAAATAATGAGAAAAATAAAGAAGAAATGAGGCAGACAGTTGTAAATGAATATATTGTCCTAGAATGTTAAGTATTCATCCTGAGAGAGGAAAAAAAAAACCAAAACTAAACAAAATAAAAAAAAAAACTCTAAAAACTCAAAACAAAACAATTTAAATATATTCTATATGTCAAGAATACAAATTATTTCAAGAGTATCAGAGATCATGATTATTGCTGTGCTTTTCCTTTTGGAACCCAAGTTGAGATATCTGAGTTACTGGGAAAACCCCAAGAAACAGAAGGAAAGAAAAATGAGCCCCTTTCAAAGTGGAATAAAAATATATGAAGAAGCAGTGCTATGCAGTGCAAAATATGCTAAATGTGAAGTCTGAGGAAGTGGGATGAAATTCCAGCTTTACCATTTATAAACTGTGACCTTCAACAAATCATTTCCTTTATCTGGTCGTGCTTGTTCATATGTAAAAATGAGAGTGTTACACTATAGAAACCTTAATGTCCCTTTCAGTTCTGTCTGTATTCAATGAACTATGTCATCTCTGTTTGTGCCTACAATTTGAAAAGAAAAACACAGAAGATGTTCACAGTCTTAACCTTTACATATGTGAAGGTGGTGGCAAGTAAAATAGCAATTCCTGAAACATGTCTGTATTAATGGCTTGACTTAAAAATCAATCAAAGAACAATTTGTCATCAAATGATTGACTCCTGAACAGCAATTCTTTTCTCTATTTTTATCTGTACACTACTTATATAGATTTCAAATACTGATAGAAAGATGTAACACTTTCAAATATATTTTGTAATAGTGATGAATTATCAAGAAAGTACACATGATCTTTCCCTGGTTTTCTCTAGTCGGGTCACTGAGGATAAATTAAAAATACCCAAAAAGGAGATTTAAGGTGCTTGAGTTTTTGAACTAATAAAATGTAAATGCTACCTAATCTTAGTACAAATGTATATATTTTTTGTAATTTCTTATTTCAATATCATGTTATTCTTTTGTCTTACATAGGAATATTTACTTTTAAGATGACAAACCTCTCTTATTGGCAAGGAATACTATTTATGAAATCACATCTTGACACTTTTGAGCCATGAACATCTGTTTAATTGGCATATCCCTTAATATCCCTTATCCTCTAATCATGTTATAAAACTGTTGGTGATCATTGAATAAGGGTATACAATTTATCAATTATAAATTGATGCTGCAACACCTCAACTGATTCTCTGCTTTGATCAATTCCTTTTCTCACACACTACATGGAATTGTATTATAAATACATTTCTCTTCAAATGTACTCCAACATTACACCCTCAAAATAGAAATCATCTTCATAGGAAATGTTGAAATAATTATGTTCAACACAACTATTTTTATCTATATAGGCATTCATACACACATACATACATATGCATGTGTATCTTATCAACTAATGGCTTGAGATGTTGTAAAACAAAGTTTGTGAATACACAAATACAATTTCTCTCTCAGGTCTTCATTAAGATCTTGGATGAACATTTTATGTTATGTTATTCACTTGCACCAAAGTTCATAGTATAGCACATGATTGAAGAATTTATTTCTATCTGCAAAGGTCTTGGATTGTCTCAACAGCAAGCACAATATTACCTCTAATAGTGTGATCCCTCAATGTAAAATGAATAACAACTGTCACATTAATAGATTTTAAACACATATGTTTCTAACCCTTTTATAGGTTAAGCACTTGTCTAAAAGATGCTATAATAAATAAATAAAATATTGAACCTTCAGTTGTGAAAAATTTCAGTTTAATTCCCACCTCCCTTATTTATTAGTTGCATATTCATGGGAAAATCACTTAAGCCTGTCAAGCTTGTTTTGTTAAGCTTGTATTTTTAATGTCCCTTGCTCCCCTTAATAGCAGGGATTTTATGAGGATAAAATTAAATAAAACTTGTTAAGTTCAGATAGGTATAACCCTAGAAGAGCCACTTACCCTGAATGTGTATATATATGTATGCATATATGCATTTATATACACAAATACATGCATATGCTATTTTCTATGAATATAGATATGAGTGTGTATAAATATGATGATCTTATTTCTTAACGTTTTATTTGGGTAATAAATACGGTGAGATTTGGCTCTCACCATACATATTTATGCCTTTAGTACACATGGATAATGATTTACATAGATAAATAAAATTTTGGAATATTACAAAATCATCTCCTATAGTTTCCCTGAAAATATTTTAGTGACAAATCCTCTACCACAAAGGATTGTACTTTCTTCTGTAGGATAAAAAAGTTCCTTAACCAAGGGAATTACTACCTCCACTAAAGGGACGAATTGAATTGAATAAAGAAGCTGGGAGCTCTAGTGTGATTAATCTACAGAAAGGTTAGAAACATATGTTTTTTTTAACATCTATTAATGTGACAGTTGTTGTTGTTTTACAAATATTTCATTGGCAGAGGCAGTTTTATTTTTTTTTTCATTTGGGGATTTTGTTAATTAGGAATAAAATTTAATTTAAAAATGAATAGATCAAACATTCTAGAGGTCAACTTTATTTCCTATCTGGATGGTGATGACATTCTTACATATGGGCCTATATTGGAAGTATAATTGCATTTATTTACACACATTTGAATCCGTGGATCACCCCAAATCTTTATTCTTTAAAAGACTGTAATATTCCAGCATGAACTTTTGTGTCATAGAAAAGTTAAAGAACATTAAAATCACTTCACAGTTACTACTTCCTTCTTCCTATTTGAAGAACTCATTTTTAGTCTTCAATTGGCATACTTTACTAACTCAATGATTTGGGTATTTAATTAGAAGCATTAAAATTTATCTAGTTTTTTCAAAGACAGAAATTGTTAAGTAAAATTATAAAATATAAAATAAACCCATAGAAAACATTAATATTTCCATTATGCTACCAAAAAAGTCCAAATTGAAGAGACAGAAATTGGATTTAAAATAACTACAGACAACATAAACTACCTGAAATCCTACTTGCTAAGGCAAACACAGGGATTGTACAATTATAAAACCCCTTTAATATAAATATGATCAAATGTAATAATTGGAGAAATATTGATTACATATGGGTAGACTAAGACTGTATAATAAATATAACAATTCTATCTAACTTTTTTATTTAGTGCCATAGTAATTAAGCTACCAAAGACATTTTATAGATTTGGAAATATAATAACAAAATTCATCTGGAAGAACAAAAGTTCAAAAATATCAAGAAAATAAATGAAAAAAAATGTTGGTGAAGATAGCCTATCAGTAATCAGTCTCAAACCATATTATAAAGTGATAATCATTAATGTAATCTGTTTTTCACTAGCAAATAGGTACACAATGCTCAGCTGTAAATGACCATAGCTATCTTTTATATCAAACATATCTATGTTTGATAAAACAAAGATCCAAGATATGGGGGTAAGAACTGAACATTTGACAAATAAGCATTTTGGCAGAAACTAGGTAAACATAACATCTTATGTCATAAATCAAGATGAGTTCAAAATGAATGATAATTTAGACTATCCTTTTGAACTCATCTTGACATATGATATATGAAGCTTGGTATCATAAGTAAATTGGGGGAGTATATTAGGGAAGCAGGAAAAATTTATCTGTCATATATAAGGATAAAAGATGAGTCTATAGCCAAAGATCAGAAAAAAGAGAGCAAAAGAAGTAAAATACATAATTTAGATTACATGCAATTTAAAAGTTTTTTGTGAAAGCAAAACTTATACAGCCAAAGTTGGAAGAAAAAGAAGTTTATCTGAAAAAAATATTTAAATTTTAAAATACATGGAAAACTGAATCAAATGTATTTAAAAAATAAAACAAAAGAAGTATTTTCCCAATTGATAAATGAAGAAATATATGAATTAGCAGTTTTAAGAAAAAGAAATCACAGAAATCTATGGTCATATGAAAAAATCCTCTAAATAAATATTAATTAGAAAAATGCAAATTAAAGCAATTCTGTACACTAATCTTGTTAGGATGCACTTAGTGCATTGTTGGTAGATTTGTGAATTGATTCAATCATTTTTGGGGAATTGCTGAACAAGTTGTGATATGTGATTATGATGGAATGCAATTGTGTTATAAGAAATGAGTAGGATAGTTTCAAAAAAAAAAAAAAACCTGCAAAGACTTATCTGAACTATGCAGACTGAAATAAGCAGAACTGGAAGAACATTGTACACAGCAATAGTTATGTTGTATGAAAGATCAACTGTGCAGGACTTAGCTATTTTGAGTAAGACAATGACTAAAAACAATTGCAAAGAACCCAATGATGAAAAATGTACTTCATCTCCAAAGCAATAACTAATAAATTCTTAATGCAGACAAGCATAATTATTTTAAAATAATTGTTTATTTTTATTTTTTTTTTAAATTTTATTTGTTTTCCCTGTATTGTGACCGATGTAGAAATTTATTTTTCTTCCTATATATAATTGATATTAATTTACATGCCTTGCCAAAGTGGAGTATGTATATGTATATATGTAGTAATGGAAGGAGGGGATTAATTCAAAACTCAAATGTTTAAAAAATATTTGATAACATGTTTACATGTTATTGTGAAATACTTAATGGAATGAAAATAGTTTTTTAAAAGGTTATTGCTGATAGCCTTGGAACAGAATAAGCCCAAAGGATCATCTTTCTTTCTTTTTCTTTTTTAACTTTTGCTGCATCCTCAACCTAGATGACTCTCACCTACTGCTTTTCTTATTTGTGTGAACATGTACCAGAGTGAGTTAAATGAAACCAGAAAATCATGTTTAATTTAGCTTGTGCTGTGAGCTTTGTGACTATTCAAATATTTTATTTAAATAATCTATATGCCTAGCCATTAGTTCATTTTGGTTCATTTTCAACTTCTTCTAACACTATTGCCCCTGTTGGGATGCTCTAATTGATTTCTAGTCCATCTATCTTCCATCATGGGAAATCTTTACACAATACTATGTGTCCTATAAAGTTAAAGCATTTTTTTGGTCCTAGGACCTGCCTTTGCCCTTGAGTACTTGATAGTGCCTTGCACAATAATGGAAAAAATTCAGAAGAGGACTCAGTCAGTAAATAAAAATTTATTTTGCATCTGCTATATACAGGTACTAGAACATACTAAGGATAAAAAGAAAGGGAAAAAAATAGCCCTTGACATCTAGGAAATTACAGTCTAAAAGAGAAAGCATAAAACATGAGCAGAAAAATAGGGTGTATGAATAGATATAGTAGTCAGAATGGGATCATTTTAGAGACGTTCAGAAGATCTTGGTAAGGTGGAAAACAAAGAGATGACTTACCAAAGGTTACTCAAATGAAGGCTTTAAGAAAAGTCTGCTTTCTTCAATTAAAAGGAAGGAGGTTTGGGAGTAGAGTACATAAAAAAGGTGTCAGTTTTGGGGATGAAATGAACTTCAATTAAAAAAAAGAGGAAGTATCAAAAAAAAAAAGGAAAGAAAATGAGAAACAGAAAAGAATTTTGACTATAGAAAGTTACTGTGGTTACAGGGGAGACCAAAAAACAAAATCAGAGCAGGACAGAATGTCCACAGAAGAAATCTCAAAAAGTGAGATAATTGGTTTCAAGATCAAAGAGGCTTTTTGGAAGAGCTCACAAAAGACATTAAAAAGCAAATAGAAGAATTAGAAGAAAAAAATAAGAAAAGAAATGAGAGACATATGTGAGAGAGTGAACAGATTGAAAAAGGCAAGAAAAAAAAATTATGAAGTAAAATAAACCAAATGGAAAAAGAAATACAAAAGATAACTGAGGAAAATCATCCATTAAAAAGTAGGAAGGGCAAATGGAAGCTAATGACTTTGTGAAACTGCAAGAATCAATCAAACAAACTAAAAAGAATGAAAAAAAATGGAAGAAAATGTAAAATAACTCATTGGCAAAATAGCTGATCTGGAAAATAGATCCAGAAGAAACAATTTAAAAATCAAAGGCCTACCCAAAGGCCATGACCTGTAATGTCCAGATTAACTCCCTAGAGGGCCTCACAATTAGTCAGAGTCAGGATAAATCAAAGTTCTTGGTCTTTAAGGGGAGAAGTAAGGAGGCAGGCAAGCTGCCATGTGGCTTACACTAGGGGAAATGTAAGAGAAGGGGGAAGGGCTGATAGAAAACAAGGTAGTGAGTGGAATGGGTTAAAAAACACTACCAAAAGATGGGGAGGAGAGGTGATAGTAAATAAGGTGGTAGATGGAAGGGGTAAAAAAAAATGACAGGGCAGGGTGGAAAGTGGAATAAAATTATATAAAGAGGAGAAAATAGGATGGAGGGAAATATAGGGCTGATAATAATAACTGTGAATGTGAATGGGATGACTTCTCCCACAAAATGGAAGCAAAGAGCAGAGTGGATTAAAAAACAGAATACTACAATATGTTGATTACAAGAAATGTATTTGATACAAAGAGACACATATAAAGATGAAAGGCTAGGACAGAATCTTTTATGGTTCAGCTGAAGTAAAAAAAAATGCAGCAATTCTGATCTCAGATAAAGCAAAAGTAAAAATTAATCTCATTAAAAGAGACAAGGAAGAAAAATAACATTTTGATAAAAGGTACTATCAGTAATGAAGTATTAATGATACTATATGAATATGCACCAGTGGTAGAGTAGGCAAATTCCTAGGGAAGATTTTGAGTTAGCTATAGGAAGAAATAGCAAAACTATTCTAGTAAGAAAACTCAACTTTCCCCTGTCAGAATCATAAAAGCCTAACCATAGAATAAACAAGAAAGAAACTAGGGAAATTAATAGGATCTTAGAAAACTAAGATATTATATACTTCTGGAGAATAATGAAAAGAGACAGAAAGGAATACACCTTTTTCTTGGCAGTACACACAAAAATTAACTATGCATTAGGGTATATAAACCTAAAAATAAATATAAAAAGGCAGAAATAAGTAAATAAGAAAAAGGAAGCATTCTTCCTTTTCAAACCACGATGCAATAAAAATATATTCACTAAAGGGAAAGGGAAAAAAAAAAAAACAAACTAAAACCCATTTGGAAATTAAATAATCTAATTCTAAAGAATGAGTGGGTCAAACAACAAATCACAGAAACAATCTATGATTTCATTCAAGAAAGTGACAATGAGACAAGATATCAAAACCTATGGGATGCAACTGAAGCAGTTCTTAGGGGAAATTTTATATCTAATACATAGCTACACATATCATATAGAGAAAGAGGAGATCAGTGACTTAAATGTGCAACTAAAAAAGCTAGAAAAAGAACAAATTAATCCCCCCCAATTAAATACCAAATTAAAATTTTTTTGCAACTCAAAGAAGACATTAATAAAATAGAAAGTAAGAAAATATTGAACTAATAAACAATACTAAGAGTCGGTTTATGAAAAAAAAAAACCTAAGAAAATAAACATTTGTTTAAATTGATCAGAAAAATTAAAGAAAAAAAATACAGCAACTATCCCTATTAGAAACACTAGAAAGCATAGGAATAAAGAGATCTTTCCTTAAAATAATAAGGAATATTTGTCCACATCAAGCATTATTTGTAATGGAGAGAAATTGGACACAAGCCCAGTAAAATCAGGAATGAAACAAGGATGCCTATTATTACCACTATCATTCAACATTGTACCAGAAATGTTGGAAGGAAAACAAAGACTAATGAGATTAAAATAATATTAATAAAAGATCTAAATTGAATTTTAAAATCTAGAGCAGGTGATTATCTGATATCCAGGTTAATTGGATGGGCAGGATTATGGAATTACAAATGGAGATGTTATGAGAAGACAGAGGCAATGTACATCATAAATAGAAACCTGGCCTTGAATCCAGGAAAATCTTAGTTCAAGTTTTGATCTGAGGCATAGTGACTATGTGGCATTAGACACGTCACTTTAACTCGATGCAAAGGTCTTGACTTGACAAAGGGAGTTTACTTATCTTGGAGTTCTTTACAAATAAAACCATAGGTCTATTCCCTAATTACATGGATATTCTGACTATCTAATATGAGGACTGGTATTCTACATGAGAAGTTCAATTATTGGGAAGACTGAGGGACATGACAAAACTTCAATCCCTGATCAATAGAGCATAATTTGTTGCTATGAGCCAGGAAACTCATTTACTGGATCTTAATGTTTCCAATGAATGAAGACCCTTGTTGGATTCAGGAATAATAGAATTGAATTTGAAAAATTTAGGGGGCAGTAATTAAAGCTAGATCTAGGTACACTGGTAAAAAAATTATAAATTTCTAGGTTTTAGGATTTGAGAAGGGTGTTAATTAGCATATATAGTAAGTTGCAGATAACTCTATAAGGTACATGGCAATAACAATAACTAATATTAATCTTTTGAAATACTTTACATATATCATCTCATTTGATTTTCACAATAAACCTGCAGTATAGTTGATAAATAAAGACATTTTGTATAAAAAGGGTAATCATACAAATAAAATTTTAAATTTACAAGCCAAAGAACCCAGCTATTTGGATAAGAGCTCACTATCTGACAAAACTTGCTTGGCAAACTCAAATTGACCTAGATCAACACCTCACACCATATACGGTTATGGGCCAGAACTTTGAACTTGAAACATGGATTCTTACAAGGTGCTAATTCAGTAGAATTGATGAGACAATAGTTATCTAGTTTAGCATGGTGATTAATAGTTTTCTAAATTCAGTATGATTGATTTAATCTTACAACAAATAATGATATAACGATTGGTTTATACTCAAAATAGAGTATATAAAGCTGCAACAAACTCAGCCAGAGTGAGAACCACAGACAGACTCAGAAGGGCCTGGAGAGAGACTCAAAAGGGCCAGACACAGATTTGGGAGGGATCCAGAGACACATTCATTCCATCTTCAGTCAGGGTGGGTGGCTCTCCTGGGGGACTGAAAGGCTCGGGGACAGAGCCAGAGAAGACAAGAGGAGTGGAGGCAGGATCTCAAGCTCTCAGAGCCAAGGAAAGCCAGATTCATTCCATTGTCCACCTTTGTGGTGGCTGGAGGCTGAAGCACAAGCCCTGGGACTGAGAGACATATTCATTTCCATCTTCATCAGCCTTGTGGTTGCTGGCCTGGCCTCCCGCACTTCTCCACTGAAACCAAGACTCTGTAAGGCCTCTAAGAAGGCTAGCCCAGGCCCCAGGAAAGGAGAACAAGATTGTGAAGGAGATAATAAAGGATTTGGACTTTAATATCTGGGTACTCTGCTGGTGATTGATCTACTGAAACAAAGGCTGCTATAAGAGCTCCAGAAAACAAAACAAGAACACTACAATATACCAAGATAAGTTCAAAATGCACACATAATTTAGAAAAAAAAAGTGAAAATATATGCAAAATTAAAGGGGCTTGGAAGAAATTAATTATCATTTATATGAGTAGAGGAGTAGTGAAAGAGTTTATGATCAAAAAGATATAGAGAAGGTCATAGGAAGTGAAATACATAATATTGATTACATAATGTTTTTTAAATTTGCATAAAATAATGCAGTAAAAATATGAAAGAATGAGAAAAATAGGGGAAAATCATTGCAGCTAGTTTCTTTGAAAAATATTTTATTTCTTAAAGATAGAACTGTGATAAATTTATATAAATAATAGGCCATTCTTCAGCTGATAAATGGTTAAAGGATATGAACAGAAATTTTTCAGAGGAAAAGAAAATCTAAGTAATTGTCAAATGAAAAATACTTTGAACCACCAATAATGACAGAAATTCAAATTAAAACAGGTATGAGGTAATACTTTACCCTTATCAGATCTACTAACATAGTATATAATTAAGTGATTGTTGGTGTAAGTATGAGCTAGTGCAAACATTTTGGAGATTTTAGACTGTATCTTGTATTCTCTAAAATCTTGTTACATTTGTAGCAAGTGTATGTAAATGCAGTGGTATGTTGGGAACTGTTATCAACTCTAAAAAAAGTTAAAAGAACAACAATAACCAATATTTATATAATTTCTACTAGATGTAAGACACTGTACTGGGTGCTTTAAAAATTATTTCATTTGATTCTCACATCAACCTTGAAAGATAAATGCTTTTTAATATCCTTATGTTATAGAGAAGAAAATCAGGCAACTGACGTTAAGCTACTTGCTTAAGATCACACTGAGTCCAGATTTGAATGAATGTCTTCTTGACTCCAAGCTCAGCCCTATCCATTATGCCACCTTTCTGAGTATAGTTTTAAAGTTAACCTATATTATTATCATTTCCACTGTCACTTTCTTATGTTTAGACCACAGGTTGACAATTAAACCCTCTGGGTCAAATCTAGTCTACCTTTTTTGTATGTACATCACATAAGCTAAGAATGTTTTTTGCATAAATATCTTATCAGACAATCAATCAATTACAAAAATCAATTAAGCCTTAATTTGTAGCATTTGCCTAATTCTAAGGTATGTATTCACTTTGAAAATTTTGCAACCAGGTTTTTTCCTGATAGTAGTTGGTTTTAACACACTCTGCCATGTTAATCTACCATTTCATGGAATTCTAAAGAAACCTGAAAATCAAAGCTTTCCCAATCTAGTAAACTAGAAGTAAAAAGTCACAGAAATTCAGGAGAGACAAAGACCAATCTTAATGTTTTAGGTTATTTGCCTAAATTAGCACTCAATGTTTTGGAAGAAATAAGGTTTTATTGGGCTCAAGGACTGAATGATGGAAGATAAGAAACATTTCAAAATTTGCTCTCATCATGTTTTACATGCCTTCAATAGGGATACCTCTCATCAGAAGACAGAATTATGAGCACAGTATCACATAGTTCTAGAAAACCACTGCATTTGAACCTCTGCTCAGTTTCAGTGAACTATCTGCTCACTATTGTGAAACCTTAAGATCACCCACATTAGTGAACCATATTAGACTATCAGAGAGAATCATGGTCAGGTGGATAGAGCTGGATAGAATGTAGTTTTGCAATAGGATGTGCTTGGTATCAAAATAACATTGGAGATATAACATCTAATATTTAAATAGCCCTTTAAGATTTTCAAAATAATTTGCATTTGTTATTTCAACTAATCCTTGCCATAACCCTGTAAGATAGCTTCTATTACTGTTCTCATTATATTGATTAAAGCTTTAGTAACTTGTCTAGAAACACATTGCTAATAAGTGTCAAAGACAGGATTTGAACTTGTCTTCCTGATCTCAAGTCTAACACTTTTATCTTTTATATCATTCCTCTCTCAAGGTGATATTGTCAAAAGTATGAAACTTTTCTAAGCACAGGTATGATATATTGGTTAATATTGATAAAGACTAATTAAAAGACCAAAAAGAATATATTTGATATACTTTGGACTCTAGGTTTACTGAAATATATTTTTAGTAAAGGAGTTAATAACAATTAGATATTCTTAGGTTGCTTCCTTCTACCATTAGGTCTGTATGTTCCTGATGAAGGAAGTCAGCATGACCTCTAAGTATCACATATTGTAGGCATTTTTAAACACAGATATGGTTTAAAGCATGGCTAGATTTTATCGTAATGTGTGATAGTACAAAAGGTCAGGACAAGGAAGATAAGAATCAAAAGCTTACAAGATCAGGCAAAAGTTAGGAGTCACAAAAGTGGGAATAAATCCTAGAGAAAAGCAGAGGGTCATGTGAGAATAAAGGTAAGTATGAAAATTGATTAGTCCTTAAGATAAAGAACACAAGCAATGCAAATGTTATTAGTTAAGTCCCAAAGTGAAGTCAAGACCAAATGTGTTCATCCAAATTAGGGTGAGGTAGATACTTAATCCTGGCTTAACTTGCAAGTAATTGTCACAATTTTGGACAAATGACCTTTAGATGACTCAAAATCAAATGTAGCCCATTAATGGAATTGCTGGAGGCAATATGACCCTTTTAGATATTGCCTACCTAAACAGGATTATGGAGTGGCAAGGAATTGAGAAACAAAGTCAGAATCCCACTGAAAATGTGGCACAAAGGTCAGAATAGGCCTAATAGTGCCTTGGATTCTGAGCTATTAACCATAGAGATCTTCTTATTCTCTTTGTCTAAGACAAAGATTGGTTCCAGGATATGGGCTAAAATTGTGCAAACAGATGGAAATTATTTTAACCAGGCTCAGCTTCCAAGCTCAAAGAACTTTGGGGGGAAAAGGGGAAGGGAGAACATTATACCATTCATTTTCTCTGTGTCTGGGTATTGTGTTTTTAAAATTTATAACTTTAATATTCTTCATTTTAAATTCTGTTTTGCAATCAGCCTGAAAGGCTTGCATATCTACCTACAATCAGTAGATTTGGTTATTAAACAGTGTAGTAGATTCTATTTTTACATTATTAGAAAGAATATTATCTTCAATCAGAAACTATCTAGAGAGAAAAATGACTTTCTTTTTGTAAGTTTCATGTTAACCATCTTTCTGATCTTATTTAATTCTTTCTTTTTGACTGTCTCTGTGTCTTTTGTCTCTCCATTTGTGTCTGTCTCTGTCTCTGACTGTGTGTCAGTCTATGTCTAGCTAGGTTGTAAAATCTGTATACAAAATTTCCTTCTGATCCTGTTTCCAAATTACACAAGAACCTCATCATCAAATTTCTAATTCAATTCCAAGTTTTTAGGAATCTGGAAATGCTTAAAAATGATATAGCATGGCCCAAAAGTTTTGAAATGAATTTTGAATTTTTTTTCTGAAATTGTTTTCATCATAAATGGTTATTTCAGCAGCAGCAAAAATCCATGAGCAAAAAGTGACAAAGAACTTTTAAAAGTGTTATTGTAATGCTGTAATCCATTTGTTAGAACTGAAAACTCTCAGTTTATTCTATCTGTAAGTCACTCTTAATAATGCTTTCACTCATGCCTTAACCAAAATTTTCCTCATTTGGTTTATGTTCTTCACATACACACACACACACACACAAAAAAAAAAAATTTCTCTGTTCATCTGTAAACACTAGAGCTAACGCAACTTCAAAATATAGCATAAGCTGTTGGAATCCTTACTAACTGCTAAGTAATTAGAGTTGATCTAATCTTACAAGAAGTTGTTTTGGCCAGAACCTGAAACAAGGTACTAAGTAGAACTAATCAAGACAAGGCTTGTGTTCCCACCTTTACTCATTGGAGTCCATAAGTATGCTAGCTTCACAAAATACACTTTCTAACTTCAAGAGAGTCCACACCTTAAAGCTCTTTGGGCCAGAGAGCACTATGGGAGAAAACCCATAATCCCATTCTCTCAGAAGGTTCACATATAAGGCGAGACAGCCATTCCAGAATACATTTTTTCCTCTTGGCTGGCTGATCGCGCTGGACTCGAAAGGAACGACTCTTGTGCAGAGAACACTTTGACAGATTTCAGTGGAGCTACACCAGAAGCCCTCTCTCCGCGGCAAGTTGGTGGCTGGGCTCCCCAGAAGGAGATAAGAGAGACCTCCCATCTCTGTCTTGGTTGGGGGCAGAAGAAAGCAGAGGCAGAGGCTGAAGGACAGAACCTTTGGATTTGGAGACATCCGAAGGGCTCTAAGCCTCTAAACCGGCTGTGCTTTGAGAAGAACAAACTCCAACATTTGAACTCTTAACAATAAGCTTTATCTAAATAAAAATTACAAAGATTTACACATGAGTTCATCAATAATCAAGATAATCTTCCTTCTTTATATAGTATGCTTCTATCTCTTCTCTTTTCCTGGACCTCTTTGTTCTTTTAGACATATAGTAGTGCCTTGAGGTTATGGTCTCCATCAATTCAAAAGCAGACAAAATTTAGGATCACTAGACAGTTGTCCATTTTTCTCAGTCTTTCTTGGTTTAACTTGCTCATAATAATAGTGAAGAATAAGGTTTGTATTCACTGCTTCCTGGCTATGTCCTTTGTTTCTTCTTGCCTGGCTACTATTTTGTTCAGAAATTTAATCAATCATTTCAGTTTATAGAAACTGAGCAGATGCCCATTAGTTGGGGAACAGCTGAATAAGTTATGGTATATGAATGCAATGGGATATTATTGTTCTATAAAAATGATGAGCAGTCTGATTCAGAAAAACCTGGAAAGTTTCTCATGAACTAATAGTGAAGTGAGCAGAACCAATAGATCATTGTACACAGTAAAAACAAGATTAAGTGATGGACTTGGATCTTTTCAATAATGAGGTAATTCAAGATAATTTCAATAGACTTGTGATGGAATGTGCCATCTATACCCAGAGAGGGAACTATGAATACTGGAGGTGGATTAAAGCATATTTTCAACTGTTGTTGTTGTTTGCTTGTTTTTTCCCCTTTCTCCTGTTTTTCCCTTTTGTTCTGATTTTCTTTTTGCTCAATGTGACAAATATGGAAATATGTTTAGAAGAATTGTGCATGTTTAACCTATATCAGATTTCTCCCTGTTTTAGGAAGAAGAGAAGGGAGAGAAGGGTTAGAAAAATCTGGAACACAAGGTTTGTGTTCTCTTTTCATGTATTTGGAAAAATAAAATATCATTAAAATCATTTCAGTAGAAATTTATTTATGTGAAAGGCAATATACTGGGCACTAAAGATACAATGACAATAATGAATTAGCCCTTTTTCCAAAAGAGTTCATGTTCTATTGAATACATATCTGTATTCTAAATACAAATGAGTACCAAATATAATACAGAAGAAAAAGAAACTAATTTATGGTTAGGGGTTAATAGAAGTAATCAAATCTGAAACAAAAGACCTATTGTGGTGCTTAAACTGTGCCTTGAAGGAAACTATGAGTCCCAAGAGATGCAAATAAAGATATACAGCATTCCAGTCATGGAGGACCAGTTGGGCAAAGGCTTGGAAATAGAAAATCAAGAATATTTGAGTCTTAATGGAGTATAGTTGGTGGATTGTTTTGTTGTTATTCAGTTGTTTTCCCTTTGTTTGACTTTTCATGATTCCATTTGGGATTTTCTTGGCAAACACACTAGCATATTTTGCCATTTTCTTCTCCAATTCATTTTACAGATCAGGAAACTAAGGCAAAAAGGGTTAAGTGAGTTGCTCAAAGTCACACAGTTAGTTAATATCAGAGGCCAGATTTGAAATCAGATCATCTTGATTCTGGTCCATAGCCCTATACTTGTGCCAGGTAATTGCTTGGGATACCTTGTGTGGTAGCTAATATGTAATAACTTTGGAAAATGAGCAAAATTATAGAAAACCATAGTCTAGCATTGCTTCTCTTTGAATTTCAATAATCCTAACTTAGTATCATTTATTTCTCTTTGCCCCATGTCTATTCTCTTTTATAAATGTCAAACCTAAGAGTATATCTCAAATTTGTGAAATGAATATTAATACTATGTCTAATATGATGGCAATGGGTCTACCTAGTATTAAACAAAGAATTAATAGCTCATGAGAGAATTAGTTTTGTCAAAGAGATTTTAAATATTATTAAGCAAATAATAATATTAGATTAAGAACTAATGGGAGTGGTGCCCTTATGGCAAGGATAAAGGTGGCAGGGTAGAGAAAGCACTCAGCTGAACTCTTTCAACATGCTCCTCAAACAATTTTAAAATAACATCTTAAATCACTTCTGGAGTGGCAGAGACAACAAAAGTTAGAGTGGGACATTCTTTTAGCTTAAAACAATATAGAAAACCAGAAAGAGAAATATGTGGCATGGAAGTGAAAGGTGATCTAGTAGGATTAAGTGGTGATGATAAAAGCAGCAGCAGCTTCAGCAACACTCAAACCATAAATTGTAAGGGGACCTGGTAATTTATCAGAGAAAGATTACAAAATATTCCTGTGCTAACACTGGACCCAGGACCAGACACTGTTTGGCAACTCCATTACCTGCACTCACTTTTCAGACATAGTTCAAGGGTAGAGAGGAGCACTTTTGATCAAGAGTGGATGGGAGACCTGAAGAACAATTGTTTGGAAACTTTATTTCTAATACCTCCTTTTGAATAATAATTCAAGGAAAAAAAGCTTCACTTTTTATAAACCAAGGATGCAAGCCTGGAGGAACAGTATCATTTTAAAGATAAGGGATAAGGAACCTTGTAGGACACTGCAATTTCCAGTTAGAAAGGAAAGGCCCTAGAAAGAAGTACTGATTACAATCTCAACTTACCAGGGGCCATTTCTAGAGAAGCATTAAAGTATTGACCAAAGTATTGAGTCATGATGACATCTCTCCTCACATAAACCACTTTGGAACTACAGAAAACCTTTAAATCTCAGAACTAATTCTAAAAACAGCACTGCAAAAAAAAACCAAAACCAAAACCAAAAACAAAAACAAAAAACCCTGAAGCTTGAAGGAGTATACCTCTAACTACTTCATGCCAGGAATGGAGTGCAACATTAACAGAAATTTCTGAATCAAGATGCAGAGAAGAAACAATAAGAAAAGGACATGATCCTAAAAATTTACTATTGTGATAGGAAAGAAGACAGTAGAATATCATGAGAAGACAATGAGGTCATAAGAACTACAAACAAAGCCAAAAGCTATTAGAATAGCACAATTTGGACACAAACCAAAATAATACTTGGAAGAGGTTTTAAAAAAAAAGATTTAATAATCAAATAAGAGTCATAAAGAAAAAAAAAGTAAAACTAAGGAGAGAACAGCAATTATGAAAAAAGTAATTAACATTTTAGTAAAGGAGGCGCAAAGAATACTGAAATAAACACCTTAAAAGCAAAATAGATCAAATTAAAAGGGAAGTACAAACATTTACTGAAGAAAATAATTTCTTAAAATTTAGAATTGCAAAATGGAAGCTAAGGATTCCATGAGACATCAAGAAATAATAAAACAAAATTAGGAGAACGAAAAAATAGAAGAAAATGTAAAATATCTCAGAGGAAAAACAAATGACTTGGGAAATAGATTCAGGATAGATAATTTAAGAGTTGTTGAATTACCTGAAATTCATCATAAAAAAAGAGCTTACAAATCACTATTGATTAGAGAAATGCAAATTAAGACAACTCTGAGATACCACTACACACCTCTTAGATTGGCTAAGATGATAGGAAAAAATAATGATGAATGTTGGAGGGGATGCGGGAAAACTGGGACACTGATGCATTGTTGGTGGAGTTGTGAATGAATCCAACCATTCTGGAGAGCAATCTGGAATTATGCCCAAAAAGTTATCAAACTGTGCATACCCTTTGATCTAGCAGTGTTACTTCTGGGCTTATATCCCAAAGAAATACTAAAGAAGGGAAAGGGACCTGTATGTGCCAAAATGTTTGTGGCAGCCCTGTTTGTAGTGGCTAGAAACTGGAAATTGAATGGATGCCCATCAATTGGAGAATGGCTGGGTAAATTGTGGTATATGAATGTTATGGAACATTATTGTTCTGTAAGAAATGACCAGCAGGATGAATACAGAGAGGCTTGGCGAGACTTACATGAACTGATGCTAAGTGAAATGAACAGAACCAGGAGATCATTATGCACTTTGACAATGATATTGTATGAGGATGTATTCTGATGGAAGTGGATTTCTTTGACAAAGAGACCTAACTGAGTTTCAATGGATAAATGATGGACAGAAGCAGCTACATCCAAAGAAAGAACACTGGGAAATGAATGTGAACTATTTGCATTTTTGTTTTTCTTCCCAGGTTATTTTTACCTTCTGAATCCAATTCTCCCTGTGCAACAAGAGAACTGTTCGGTTCTGCAAACATATATTATATCTAGGATATACTGCAACATATCTAACAATATTAGGACTGCTTGCTATCTAGGGGAGAGGGTAGAGGGAGGGAGGGGAAAAATCAGAACAGAAGCGAGTGCAAGGAATGATGTTGTAAAAAAATTGCCCTGGCATAAAATAAAATAAAATATTAAAAAAAAGAAAAGAAAAGAAATGAAGATAAAAAAAGAAAAGTTGAGGGTTAGAAATGTTGTTAGGGTAGCTATGATGTAAATGATAAGGTTTAGGATGGTTATGGTTGGGTTGATGTGGACAATGATTGCTATTCAGCCTATATGGGCAATGGATGAGTAGGCTAGGGTTTTTCGTAGGTGAGTTTGGTTAAGTCCCCCTCATCTGCCCAGGATGGTAGATAAAATTGCAAGGGTGATGAGGCATCTACAACCAAAAATAAGTACCCAGAAAAAATAAGTATTAATCCAGCAAGGGAAAATGGATAATGAATGAAACAGGATTTTCAAGCTTTCTTGATGAAAAGACCAGAACTGAAAAGAAATTTTGACTTTTAAATTAAAAACTCAAGATTTTAAAAAGGTAAACATTAAAAAGAAATAATAAGGGACTTAGTAAAGTTAAATTCTGTATGGGAAAATATACATATATCTTTGAAAAATGTTTTCATCATTAGAGATGTCAAAATTATACTATATAAACAGAGCTGAGAAATGAGTCAGTTATGTTGGGATGATGCAAAAAAATGGATAGGAGAGAAAGAGGAATATTCTGAGAGGCAGGAGAGGTAAGAAGAGAAAAATCATCTCATGTAAAAGTGGTACAAAATGAAGAGCCTTTCCAGTGGAGCAGAAAATGATGGGGGAGGAGTGTCAAACAATTTTTGAACCTCATTCACATCTAGATTTGTTTAAAGATGAAAAACCTATGTGCCTTCTCAATATATAATAAAAATCTATTTTACTCAGTAGACAAGAGAGTGAGGAGGTAAGAGAAGCTACAGGTGATAAAACTGAGATCAGATAAAAGAAGGCAAAAGCAAAACTGACTTGAGGAAAAACAAAATAAAAAGAGAAATAGAAGGATAATTTGAAGAAAAGAGGATGGAAGAAAATACAATTAATAATCACAACTATGAATGGGAATGGGATGGACTCACCCACAAAATGGATGCTAATAGCAGAATGTATTAGAAACCAGAATCCAACAATATGTTGTTTATAAGAGGCACACTTGAAATAGAATGACACATATGCAGAATTAAAATAAGAATCCCGTGAAGAATCTATCCTGTTTCAAATGAAATAAAAAAAGGCAGAGGAAACAAGCATGATCTCATGGAAAGCAAAAACAAATATAGACAATAAAAAGAGAAGCAGGGAAATTACATATTGCTAAAAGAAACAGATAATAAAGTAGTATCAGGACTAAACAAAAGTGCATCAAATGGCAAAGCATCCAAGTATTTTTTTTAAATTTTGAATATATTTTTCTTTAGTTACATGGAAAAAAAAACAATTTTGAAAATTTGTTTTGAAAAATTTTGAGTTTCAAGTTATCTGCTATCTTCCCTTAAATACTCCTCCTTGAAAAGATAAGCAATTCAATATAGATTATACATGTGCATACATGCAAAACATAATGTAGTTATTAACTATATTGTAAAGGAAAATAGATCTGAAAAACAAGAAAATTAAAGAAAATAAAACCATCTATGTTTCAATCTGCATTCATATTCCATTAGTTCTTTCTCTAGAAGTGCCGTTTTTTGAATAAGTCCTCCAGAATTGTCTTGGATTCTTGTGTTGCTGAGGATAGTTCAATCATTCACAGTTGATCATAGCACAATATCACTGTTGCTGTGCAAAGTTTAGTTTTGCTCACTTCACTTTGCATTGGTTCATATGAGTCTTCCCATGTTTTTCCAAAAACACAAAAACTTATTATGGAGAAATAATATTCCTTTACAAACATATACCACTTGTTCAGCCATTTATCAATTGATGGATGTTCTCTGAATTTCCAATTTTTTGCCACCACATAGTTGTTGCAATTGTTTTTGTAAATATATATGCTTTTGTTTTTTAAAACATCTCTTTGGGATATTGACCTACTAATGCTATTTCCGAATCAAAGGATATGTTCAGTTGTATAGCTCTTTGGGAGTGAATGAAATCTGTATCCAAGAAATTTGCTATAAATCCTTCTCCTCACCCCAGTTTTCTGCTTTTCATATAATTTCAGTTTTATTGGTTTCGCTGGTGCAAAATCTTTTTCATTCAGTGTATTTAAAATGATCCATTTTAATTTCTTAATGTTTTATATCTCTTCTTTCCTAAAAATAAAAACAACAACAAAAGCCTCTATTTGTTCATAAAACAAGTAGAATATTTTGTGGTCCTCTAATTTGTTTATATCATCTTTCATATTTAAATTATTTATTCATTTTGACATTATCCTGGTAAATTGAATGAAATATTGGTTTATATTAAGTTTTATTATTTTTTTCAGTTTTCTTGGCAATTTTTGTAATTAAATTCTTACAAATAATGCAACAATACCCTTATTATTATAGTTGGAAGGAATTAAAGATTTTTAAAAAGAGTAAACAACCTATTTGTAAAAAATTCTTTACAACAGCTCTTTTTGAGTTGACAAAGAATTGGAAATTGAAGGAATGCTCATCAATTAGGTAATGGCTCAATAAGTTGTGATATATAAGTGTAATAGACAGGATGGTTTGAGAAAAAACCTGGGAAGTTTATATGAACTCAGAAAATGAGCACCTGCTTTTGACTTTCTAAAGATTAGAAGAATCAACAACAAAACAAATGTAGCTAATGTAGGAAACCCTATATTCACCAGAACGTAGTAGATAATGTTTCATTCCTTTATCAGAGAAATCTTGGATTGGGATCTAAATTTTCTTTCAAACAAAATAGTATTTTTCCTTCTTTCTCAACAGCTGAAGTATCATTTTCCACAGGTCCTTCATACATACATACACACATGCACACACACACAACCACATATATTACAAAAGCTCATTTCTTATCCATGATATTTGAGTCTGAGAGCAAATGTTATATCAAAAATATAGGGTTGAATTGACTTCAAATATTAACCTAAGCTTAGGTTTACCCTGAATTTTAGAGTTATCCTCCTCTTTTCTTTCTATTATCTTCCTTGGATTTTTTGTCTTATTCAGATTCCTAGTTCTTTAGTTTTGTTTTTTCTGATGGTTGAAGAGCCAAAAATGATCATTTGATAAAGCCAGTTGTACTTTTTTTTCTAAGTATTATAATATCAATATGAATATTAATCAAACTATGTTCCATAAGAAAGTATATCAGAAAAAAGATCCTTTAGAAAGCTACAATTAGAGAAACATGATGAACCTCTATTCCTTCTTTCTTACTTTCCTTTCTTTCAAAAATTTCTCTTAGAATTAAAAACTTTAAGTATTGTATTTACTCTAAGACTTCACAATTGTCCCTGAACTACCTGATAATTTCTTGACTTTGACATTAGAATTTCTTGGCTTGCTTTACTTATTTGCTTTGAAGATCATTTGTATCTTGCCTTGTTATATCTCCACTCACTAATCCACATTCATACACACAAAGATTTCTTCTTTAACTGGTTTCAGAGAATTGAAAAAGCTAAACAAAATTCACTTGTCTTTTTTTTTTCTTCATTTATCAATATATAATTTTTCAACCTTGTGATTTTACATCAGGCAATTTAACCTGTGCTATTGTAATAGTAGTTGTTGTTTAGATTCATTTTCTAGAATAATGTTGCTTTATACATAAAGTTAATGGAGTAATACAAATAAAACTGATGATATTGAAATATAATTATCATACACATGCACACACACATATTATAGTGTAATGCCGGAGAAACTGAGGCAAGATAGAGATTAGAGAGTTTTTAATATTTTATTTGAAAGGGAGAGATTTACTGGGACCAAATGGATCCATGGTTTGGTCCCAGAGCTGAATGATACTATTGTCTCCAAGAATCCAGCGTCCAGCATCCAGTAGCAAATGTGAGTTCTCCATGACATATTTAAACACAGTAGCTAAACAAAGGCGGGGGGTGGAATCCAAACTCTGGTGAACGGGAATCTCCATGCAGGAACCATCAATTCGGTTCTGACAGGTTGGGGGAGAAGGGTAGGACCATAAATTCTAACAAACTGGAGTTAAGAAAGTATCTGGCTAGAGACAGAAAGTCTAGACTCTCCCTTTTTGAGTTTACACACTGACAATCTATAACCTCTGAATTATGCCAGTATTAATGAACCAGAGTCGGGGCACATTTGCAATTAAGGGAATTGAGGCAGAACAATTAAGGAAACTGAGGCAGAACAATTAGGGAAACTGAGGCAGAATCAATTTAGGAAAACTGAATTAGGACAATAAAAGGGAACTGTGGCACAACAATAGAAATAATCCTTACATGCTTGAACTTAATAGCTTCTGGTAAAATTTACTAATCTCTTGAGTATGCCAGTTTATTCTCATGCAGTTTCAGTTAGCTGCTTCTTTTCCTGTCTAAAAGGAGAGGAAAGTTCCTTAAGTTCTCTGGCTCCATACTTTAAAATAAAAGTTTATGGAATTTTACCTCTGTTCTGGAAAGTATCAGTAAAGATATTGCTTGGTTTGATTTCACATAGTCTCCTGTGTCTTCCTTATAACTCCAGAGAGATTATACTGAATTTTTTTTTGATTATTTAATCTGACTGAAATTAATCTACTTGTTCAAACCTAGACTTGACCAAGAAGTACTTATTGGATATCCTCATCATGTACATCATCATTGTTATAACTTTTAAGTTTACAGAGAGAGTTCTTCATAATACCCTTATTTGCTTCTATCACTACCTGCCTGTCTAATACAGGGCAAATCAATTACTCTGTCTGGACCTTGTATGTAAAATGAGGACATTGGATTAAGTTATCAATCAATAAATAGAAAAGTGGTTACTAGGTGTCAAATACTCTGCTAATACTGAGGATGTGATATTTACTGCTCAAGTTCTACAATTTTACTATCCTAATTAGCTAGTGGGAGTCTTCTGTACCTTTAAATTATGAGGAAATTGGAAGTCATTGAAGTGACTTGCCTCAGATTTCAATTGTTAGTCTGATAAAGATCTTATTTTTGAAACCCATTTAATCATGTTGAAGCTCTCAGAATTGAACACATCAGAACAATTCATTACCATATGGGTTTAACAGTAATTTCCACACACTGACACTTATTTTGACCATGCTCAGTTATTCAGGAACTTAGTTTTTTGTATAAGAACATGCAAGGTGTACATTCAGAGAAATCTAGAAAAAAGGGTGAGCATATTACCTCTTGAATTCACATGTGAGGGGGAAAATAGTAAAGAATTAAATAGCAACTAAAATCATTAACAGTGGAAAAGTGGAAAATTAAACTTAGAGTTCTTATTTAGAAATGTTTATCTAGGTTTATCCATGTTTTGATAATAACACTTCCTGCCATTAGAACATTAATGCATTTGATCTGATTTCTTCTCAAGTAAGTGAAATTTATTCATGGTTAATTAAATAGCATTTAAAATAATTCACATATGAATATTAGGGAAGCTTCTTTTCTGTTATTCATAATAATGACTTACAATTTGGAAGAATATACTGTGTGGCATCAGACAGACTTAGTCTCTAGATCTTGATCTGTTATCATTGTACACTGTGACTTTGAGCTATTCATTTAACTCTGTGGGTCTCGGTTTCCTCAATCTGTAATATAAAGGGATGGGGCATGGTGATCTGAAATATGTCTGAATACCATCAGCTAGTATGCTGATAAAATTGAAATGGCATATAAATATTGGTTTTTAGGAACTGGGAATGCTTAACATTAAGTAGACGAATGATTATATTGGTGACACTTGAGTGATGATAGGAAAGGTGGTGATGACAGTTTTGGTTTATTTGAAAAACACTGGGTTGGATATATAATTCTTGGCTTCAGAGGAAAGGACAAGAAGAAATGGAAGAAATGGCAAATAGATTTAATAAATACTTCCTACTACTATAAGCAATCCAAAAGTGAAATATGAAACCTTGGAGAGAGAAAAAGCAGGCATTGGGGCAGTAGTGTTAACAACTGATTTATCTCTGGGAGCCCCCTTCCTTATCAGATTATTCAGACATGGGCTGGGTTAAATGGTCTTAGAATCCTTTCTAATTCTAGGATTCTTTTATGTTTATGGGCTCTTATGTAATGGGCTGAAGCTCATTGATGCACTGAGGTCCCAAACACATGAGGCTAAATAGCAATTGGACAACACTCTATTAATATATGCTTGGAGAAAGAATGGCCCCGCCCACTGTCTGTGCAAGTTTTGATGTGCTGTATAGGAAATGACATAGAGATGATTTGGTGAGTGGAGTGAGAGAGTCAGAGGCTCTGCTGGCTGGATTCGTGTTACCACTGCTCTCACTTCATATGGCCATTTCCCCTTCACCTCAGCAAAGAATAAAGATCAAGGATTTTCCCTTAACCTGAATTCCTGATTGCAGCTGATTTAAAAATAGGCGGTCATCACACTCTTCTAGTTCTCATGATCTATTAGGTATGGCTATTGTTGTTAACTTCTGCCTGTCTCTTTGTGAAACCACTTAGGGATTTTCTTGAAAAAGATACTAAAGGGACTTGCCTTTTCTATCTCCAGCTCATTTTATACATGAGAAAACTGAAGAAAATAGGGCTGAGTGATATGCCCAGGGTAAATTTTCATAGTTAAAGTGTGAGATCAAATATGAATTCTTGGATGAGATTTCAGGCCCAGCACTTTGTCTACTGTGCCACCTTCTAGCTATAATAAATAGGTGTAGAGATGCAGAAAAGAAGTATCATTGATATATACTCATAGCTTTCAATGAACTGAAAACAAATGTAGAGATTATTCTCTTGGGAGAAGCCATATATATATATATATATATATATATATATATATATATATATATATACATATACATATATATATATATATATATATATATATATATATATATATATAACATGGAGAAACTATTTTTAGACTTTTTAAGTTCTAAGAAACATTTATTATGTATCAACTATTCATCACTATTGACAGTCTTTGAAGCATCTAATTAGAGTGTATTTTCCAAAATGTTAGATTTGGAAAATTATAGCCACTTGCTTTATCTGGCAATTGCTTCACATATTCATGCATTTCTCGAAGTTTAGCACTCTCAGTCATAGGCCATGTAAGTAATTGGCCAACAACTTGAGTTTCTTTCAACAACATCCAAATTAGTATTTGTCAGCTATTGTCAGATTTTCTTGTCACTAGCCATATCTGTCTGTTTGCTTGGGATTTCCTTAATCAATTATTTTGGATTTGATTCATTAGGAACTGTGTCCACCTGATCTTTTATGAGAGTGGAGCTGGGTTGGAAAAACCCTAAATCTCAATCCCTTCTGACCTTTGGGAACATCCCCACCTTCCCACTTGATTCCCAGGGGAAAATCCCACAATAATCCCACCTGCAAATTATTTGGAGATCTTGGCCTCAGGCATAATTACCAGCAAATATCGATTAGTCCCTCAATTCATCTTGATAGCTCTCCCTAGTTCTGGGACATAGAAACCTAAATACAATAAAGGCTGTGTACCCAAACCTTTGCTAATTCATATCAGGAACTGACCCACTGAGTGACTTCTCACTGTAATAAACCATAAACCCACTTTTTTTTTTGCCACAAATCTTAGATTTTCCAGATTCTATAGCACTCAGTCTTCTCAGGCATCTCTTAGAGGGAGGCAGGTAAGAGAAGTCCCCTGCTTAAGAGTACTTCTGCTATAAAAAGTAGAAATTCTGAGTCTAAGCATCCTTAGTCAAAGAAGTCTGGTGAGCATAGAGCCCCCAACAATCCAAAACTTCTCAGGTGTTTGGATGTCTTTTGTTAAAGGAGAGACCACAGAGGCAATAGGAAGCTTACTTTGGCCAGGATGATGTAGAATCTCAGGTAGCAGCCACCAAATGTTGAGGGGTGAGAAACGAGGAGTAAGAGATACTCTAGCAGCAATGGAATAGCAAGGTGATGTAGTAGGTTTTTGTGAAAGAATTTGCAGTCTGGATTTCAAAACAAGGACAATTGACTCAATGGGAAAGTTCCTGATAGGAATGAGCAAAAGTTTGGGTACACAGCCTTGATTATATTTAGGTTTCAATGGCCCAGGGTTAGGGAGCAATTTTCAGATGAATTGAGCGACTAATCAGCAATGCATGTTAATTATGCCCCAGGCCAAGATCTCCAAATGTATTATTGATGGGGATTATTGTGGGAATTTCCTCTGGGAATCAAGTAGGAGGGTGAGGATGCTGCTAAAAGTCAGAGGAGTTGAGATTTAGGGTTTTTCCAATCCAGATATACCCCTCTGCAAACATCAGGGGGACACAGTTCCTATTGCATCAGATCTATTTGCTGCCTTCACTTGAAATATCGCTAGTTTTTTCTTTGTAATATATCAAATCACCAGGCAATAAGTACAGATTTTATGATATTTATTTATTTAACTGAACCACAAGTTGATTTGCCCGATTACTCAGCAATTATATTGAAGAAACATTAAAATTTAGGCATGCTTAGGTATAGTCTCAGGCATACCCCTTGCTGCAAAAAAAAAAAAAAAAAAAAAAAAAAAAGTTGAATAAATAAACTAGATCATAAACAAGACAGTATTCCCATTTGAAATATTTGAAATACATATTTTTTTAAATTCGATATTGGATAGCTAAACCTAAAAGGAGGATTCTTTAACCTTAATGATCTGGTTTAATAAGCTATTATTTTTTCTTTTATTAATTTTTATTTTTCCTAGTTACATGTAGAAATGATTTTTTTTTCTGGTTACACATGTACCTTTTTTTTTTTTTTTACACAATTTTTTTTTTTTTTTTATGAATCATATTGGGAAAGAAAAATCAGAACAAAAAGGAAAATTATAACAGGAATAAAAAAAAACAGAAGAAAAAGAAAAAAGCAAACATAGCTTGTGTTGATTAATATTTAGTCTCCATAGTTCTCTCTCTGACTGTAGATGACATTTTTCATCTAAATTTTATTGAGAATGCCTTGGATAACTGAACCACTTAGAAGAATCAAATCTTTTTTTTTTTTTTTTGAACCAAGTCTTTGGATCATCACACAACCTTGCTGATACTGTGTGCAATGTATTCCTGGTTCTGCTAGTTTTGCTTTTAAACAATTTGTGTAAATCTTTTCAGGCCTTTCTAAAATCAGCTTGTTCATCATTTTTATAGAACAATAATCCATTATTTTTCTATACCATAACTTATTCAGCCTGTGTGGAAAGGTGAAGAACTTAAAGATTAAGTACATATTGATTAGAGACTGTTCACTAAAGTAGATCAGGCTTATAGGCCCCAATCATGTGATTTTAGATGAGACCTGGCCTGCATTCCATTGTCCAGAGAAGGAATTAAGTGGCCAAAGCTGTATATCATCTTTTTCACTGCATTCCACCAATCAAATAGGGGGACAAAGGTTTATGTAACCAATCACAGCCTATAGCGGGTGGGATTTTGGGAGTTCTTTGTCTGAAATGTATAAAAGTTGTAAGCGTCTTCAAGTGAATGACTCTTCTCCTATGGGTATCCTTGCTGTCCTTTCAGGCCCACAGGCCAGGACGGTCCACTTCTCGAGATTCTAATACATTCTTTCTATGCATCATTTGAAGTGACTCCTGAGTAGTTAGTTTGGGTAGGTGTATTGCCCCAAACAGTTTTGGGAGCTCGTCTGGGATTGGTGTCTTTTGGGGAGACACGTGTGCACCTTGAGCGGAGGCGGGTGCCCACGGAGGAATTTTTCCAGTGGTCTCCAACTCAAGCGTGTGCATCCTCTCTCCCTATCAGACAACAGACCGAAGCAGGGGAACTCAGTGATGTACAGAAACTAATACTTTGGAAGAAACAAATGTCCTGACTGGCCAGTGCAGTTTAGAATCCGCACCATGTGGCTTGGTAAGCTCTTGGAAGAGTTTGGGAGTCTTATTGTCTGGGTTTTAGGGAACCCAAGGGAATAGCCCTTGCTAAATTTTGTTGAGTGCTGGACTGTGACAGTCCCCAGTGTTAAAGAATTCCCAAGGGAGGCTGCTGAGAAATTGCTGAACTTAGTTTGGGGAACTAAGATAGGGAAGTCACATTCTAAAAATGAGTGGCAGGACCCTAGTCAGGGCATTCCAGTCGACAGCCCATTAGGAAGTCAACTTAAGGACAGTCCTAGAGATAATAACCAACCAAACTGCTCAAGCCTTAGACCTACTGGCTGATCAGGCAACTCAGACAAGGGAAGCAGTGTTACAACATCAGCTAGTCTTAGACTATTTGCTAGCAGAGGAAGGAGGATTCTGTGGGAAACTGAATTTGTTCACCTGCTGTATGCAGATTGATGATAATGGGCAAATGGTTAAGGAAATCATGAAGAACATCCATAAGATTGTACATGTACCCATGCAGGTTTGGAAATCTCCCTTTAGTATTGGCTGGTGGTCATGGTTTGGTGGAAGCTGATGGAAAGAACTGTTGGGATATGGGTTAATAGCTATAAGTGGAATCATCCTGTTGCTACTATGTTTACCCTATATGATTACATTGGTTACAAAAAAAGTTTGGAGTTCACTGTCAAGAATCTTACAGACAGAGGATGCCATTAAAATGATGATTTTACAAAAGGAGGGATGGGAGGTGGTAGCAGGGGATGATCCTGATGAAGAGATTAATGAGCAATGTATAAAAATGTTAATCGAATTTGATCACAATGTTAGTTCTTCATGAGGAAATATACATATATATTTATGAATAACAGGGGGGATTGTGTGGAAAGGTGAAGAACTTAACAGATTAAGTATATATTGATCAGAGACTGTTTACTAAAGTAGATCAGGCCTATAGTCCCCAGTCACATGATTTTAGATGAGAACTGGACTGCATTCCATTGTCCAAAGAAGGAATTAAGTGGCCAAAGCTATATATCACCTTTTTCACTGCATTCCACTGACCAAATAGGGGGATAAAGGTTTATGTAACCAATCACAGCCTATAGAAGGTGGGATTTTGGGGGGTTCTTTGTCTGACATGTATAAAAGTTATAAGCATCTTCAAGTGAATGACTCTCCTCCTGTGGGTATCCTTGCTGTCCTTTCGGGCCCACAGGCCAGGATGGTCTGCTTCTCAAGATTCTAATACATTCTTTCTGTGCATCATTTGGAGCGACTCCTGAGTAGTCAGTTTGGGTAGGTGCAATTGCCCCAAAGAAGCCCAATTTATGGGCATCTGCTAATTTTTCAATTGTTTCCCATCACAAAAAGAGCTACAACAAATATTTTCCCTCCTTTATGACTTTCTTGTGATACAGACCTGGTAGTGGCACTTCTGGATCAAAGACTATGCACAGTTTGATAGGCCTTTGGAGATACTTCCAAAATGCTCTCCAGAATGTTTGGATGATTTTACAACTTCACCAACAATTCATTAGCTTTCCCACTTTTACACATCCCTTTCAATATTTATCATTATCTTTTTCTGGTAGCTAATTTGAGAGGTATGAGGTGGTATTTCACAGTTATTTCAATTTGCATTTCTCTAATCAATAGTGATTTAGAGCATTTTTTCATGTAAATACATGTGTATTTAATTTCTTCATCTGAAAAATATCCTTTGACTATTTATCAATTGTAAAATTTCACAAGTTTTTGTACTGATTTAGTGGGCAACTTTCTTGGGGAAATCAGGCAAGGCCAGCCAATGTAGCAGAATAGAAGGAAGGAGTAAAGCTCAGTCCTTCCCCATAACTATTACACAAAGACATTTAAAAAATTACCAGGTGAATTATGATTGGGGAATTCAAGAAAAATTAAACAAAAAAAAATTTGTTTAGCCCTGATTTGCATAAGGAGACACGGAAAGAAGTCAGCTGGTAACCAGAGAAGAGCCCTTACTAAGAGTGCATTTTCCAGAGGATACCACAGGAAAACTGGCACCAGAGCATGAAAAGGCCTTAGACCCAGACCTAAGGGTCATGATTCTGTCTAGGGAGAAGGAACAGATGCCAACTGGCAGCTCTAGTATGTATAGTATTTATACTCCAAAAAAAATCTAGATCCATTCATGATTGAAAAGAGGTCCTCCATATTGGGGATGGAATGATTATGGCCCAAGACTTTTTACTTGTCTAGGAGCAGATACATAATCAAACAGCAACTGTATAACATTGATTCTGGAAAAATATCAGGATGTCACATCCAGCCTCCAGACCCATCTGAGCTCTGCTGCAGAATTATGAAGGCAGGCAGTTCAGCACAAAAATTATATCTCTGAATTCAGAAAGTCCTAAAGTTGGTTCTTCTTCTTTTTTTTTAAATAACTTTTTATTGATAGAACGCATGCCAGGGTAATTTTTTACAGCATTATCCCTTGCATTCACTTCTGTTCCGATTTTTCCCCTCCCTCCCTCCACCCCTTACCCCAGATGGCAAGAAGTCCTTTACATGTTGAATGGGTTACAGTATATCCTAGATACAATATATGTGTGCAGAACCAAAAAGTTTTCTTGTTGCACAGGGAGAATTGAATTCAGAAGGTATAAATAACCCGGGAAGAAAAACAAAAATGCAAGCAGTTTATATTTATTTCCCAGTGTTCTTTCTTTGGGTGTAGCTGCTTCTGTCCATCTTTGATCAATTAAAGCTCTCTTTATCGAAGAGATCCACTTCCATCAGAATACATCCTCAAACAGTATCGTTGTTGAGGTATATAATGATCTCCTGGTTCTGCTCATTTCACTTAGCATCAGTTCATGTAAGTCTTGCCAGTCCTCTCTGTATTCATCCTGCTGGTCAGAACAATAATATTCCATAACATTCATATACCACAATTTACTCAACCATTCTCCAATTGATGGACATCCTTTCATTTTCCTTCTAGCCACTACAAACAGGGCTGCCACAAACATTTTGGCACATACAGGTCCCTTTCCTTTCTTTAGTATCTCTTTGGGGTATAAGCCCAGTAGAAACACTGCTGAATCAAAGGGTATGCACAGTTTGATAACTTTTTGAGCATAGTTCCAAATTGCTCTCCAGAATGGCTGGATGTGTTCACAATTCCACCAACAATGTATCAGTGACCCTGTTTTCCCACATCCCCTCCAACATTCCCCATTATCTTTCCCTGTCATTCTAGCCAATCTGACAGGTGTGTAGTGGTATCTCAGAGTTGTCTTAATTTGCATTTCTCTGATTAATAATGATTTGGAGCATATTTTCATATGTCTATAAATAGTTTCAATTTCTCCGTCTGAGAATTGTCTGTTCATATCCTTTGACCATTTATCAATTGGAGAATGGTTTGATTTCTTATAGATTAGAGTCAATTCTCTATATATTTTGGAAATGAGGCCTTTATCAGAACCTTTGATTGTAAAAATGTTTTCCCAGTTTATTGTTTCCCTTCTAATCTTGTTTGCATTTGTTTTGTTTGTACAAAAACTTTTCAATTTGATATAATCAAAATTTTCTATGTTGTGGTCAATAGTGATCTCTAGTTATTCTTTGGTCATAAATTCCTCCCTCTTCCACAGGTCTGCGAGGTAAACTATCCTATGCTCTTCCAATTTATTTATAATCTCATTCTTTATGCCTAGGTCATGAACCCATTTTGACCTAATCTTGGTGTACGGTGTTAAGTGTGGGTCAATGCCTAGTTTCTGCCATACTGATTTCCAATTTTCCCAGCAATTTTTGTCAAATAATGCATTCTTATCCCAGAAACTGGTGTCTTTGGGTTTGTCAAACACTATATTATTAAAGTTATTGGCTGTTTTGTCCTTTGAACCTAACCTATTCCATTGATCAACTAGTCTATTTCTTAGCCAATACCAGATGGTTTTAGTAACTGCTTCTTTATAATATAATTTTAGATCTGGTACAGCTAGGCCACCTTCATTTGATTTTTTTTTCATTAATTCCCTTGAAATTCTTGACCTTTTGTTTTTCCATATGAACTTTGTTGTTATTTTTTCTAATTCATCAAAGTAGTTTTTTCGGAGTCTGATTGGTATAGCGCTAAATAAATAGATTAATTTAGGTAGTATTGTCATCTTTATTATATTTGCTCGCCCAATCCAAGAGCATTTAATAGTTTTCCACTTGGTTAGATCAGACTTAATTTGTGTGGAAAGTGTTTTGTAGTTTTGCTCATAAAGTTTCTGATTTTCCCTTGGCAGATAGATTCCTAAATATTTTATACAATCAGTAGTTACTTTAAATGGAATTTCTTTTTGTAACTCTAACTGTTGGGTTTTGTAGTGATATATAAGAATGCTGATGACTTATGTGGGTTTATTTTATATCCTGCAACTTTGCTGAAGGTGTAAATTGTTTCTAATAACTTTTTGGTAGAATCTCTGGGGTTCTCTAAGTATACCATCATATCATCAGCAAAGAGTGATAATTTGGTTTCCTCATTGCCTATTCTTATTCCTTTAATCTCTTTCTCAACTCTTATTGCCAAAGCAAGCATTTCTAATACAATATTAAATAGTAACGGTGATAGCGGGCAACCTTGTTTTACTCCTTATCTTATTGGGAATGGTTGCAGTTTGTCCCCGTTACATATGATGCTTACTGCTGGTTTTAAATAGATGCTACTGATTATTTTAAGGAAAAGTCCATTTATTCCTATACTCTCAAGAGTTTTTAAGAGGAATGGATGTTGGGTTTTATCAAATGCTTCTTCTGCATCTATTGAGATGATCATATGGTTTTTGTTAATTTGATTATTAATATGGCCAATTATATTGATAGTTTTCCTAATATTGAACCAGCCCTGCATTCCTGGTATAAATCCTACTTGATCATGATGTATTATCCTGGGGATGATTTTCTGTAGTCTTTTTGCTAATATCTTATTTAAGATTCAATATTCATTAGGGAGATAGGTCTATAATTTTCTTTCTCTGTTTTCAACCTACCTGGTTTAGGTATCAGTACCATGTCTGTGTCATAAAAGGAGTTTGGTAGGACTCCTTCATTCCCTATTTTTTCAAATAGTTTATAAAGCATTGGGGCTAATTGTTCTTTGAATGTTTGGTAGAATTCACATGTAAATCCATCTGGTCCTGGGAATTTTTTTTTAGGGAGTTGATTAATAGCTTGTTCTATTTCTTTTTCTGAAATGGGACTATTTAAGCAATTTACTTCCTCCTCTGCTAATCTGGGAAGCCTATATTTTTGGAGGTAGTCATCCATTTCACTTAGGTTATCAAATTTATTGGCATAAAGTTGGGCAAAGTAACCCCTTATTATTTCTTTAATTTCCTCTTCATCAGTGGTAAGTTCTCCTTTTTCATTTTTAAGACTGCCAATTTGATTTCCCTCTCTCCTTTTTCTAATCAGATTTACGAAAAGTTTATCAATTTTATTGGTTTTTTCATAAAACCAACTCTTAGTTTTATTTATTAGTTCAATAGTTTTTTTTTTTTTTTTTTTACTTTCTATATTATTAATTTCTCCTTTTAATTTTAGAATTTCAAGTTTAGTAATTGATTGGGGGTTTTTAATTTGGTCTTTTTCTAACTTTTTAAGTTCCAGGCCCAATTCATTGATCTTCTCTTTTTCTATTTTATTCAAGTAAGCCTCTAAGGATATAAAATTTCCCCTTATTACTGCTTTGGCTGCATTCCATAAACTTTGATATGATGTCTCATTGTTGTCATTATCTTGAGTGAAATTATTAATTGTGTCTATAATTTGCTGTTTCACCCAATCATTTTTTAAGATGAGATTATTTAGTTCCCAATTACTTTTTGGTCTATTTACACCTAACTTTTTGTTGAATGTAGTTTTTATTGCATTGTGATCTGAAAAGAAAGCATTTACTATTTCTGCCTTCCTGCATTTAATTTTGAGGCTCTTTATGTCCTAATATATGGTCAATTTTTGTGTAGGTTCCATGAACTGCTGAGAAGAAATTATTCTCCTTTCTGTCACCATTCAGTTTTCTCCAGAGATCTATCATACCTAATTTTTCTAATATTCTATTTACCTCTTTAATTTCTTTCTTATTTATTTTGTGATTTGATTTATCTAAATCTGAGAGTGCAAGATTGAGATCTCCCACTATTATAGTTTTTCTGTCTATTTCTTCTCACAACTCTCTTAGCTTCTCTTTAAGGAAGTTAGATTCTATACCGCTTGGTGCATATATGTTTAATACTGATATTGCTTCATTGTCTATAGTACCCTTAAGCAAGATATAGTTTCCTTCCTTATCTCTTTTAATTAGATCAATCTGCTTTTGCTTGATCTGAGATAAGGATGGCTATCCCTGCTTTTTTGACTTCACCTGAAGCATAATAGATTCTGCTCCAGCCTTTTACCTTTAGTCTGTATGTATCTCCCTGTTGGGGAGTGTTTCCTGTAAACAACAGATTGTAGGATTCTGACTTTTGATCCAGTCTGCTATCCGCCTCCTCTTTATGGGAGAGTTCATCCCATTCACATTTGTGGTTAAAATAACCAATTCTGCAATTCCTGCCATCCTAATATCCCCAGATTATATTTTTCTTTTTCTTGCCCTCCTTCCCTTCTTCCCTATTGGTCCCACTAATGTCGTGCAGCTCTCCCTCTTTAGTATCCCTCCCTCCTCTCTTTGAATCCCTTCCCCTTTCTTGTACCCTTCCCTTATTACTCTTTTTCCTTCTCCCTTTTCCTCTCCCACTTTTTAATGAAGTGAGAGAAGAATCTGTGTAAAACAAATATGTCAATTGTTTCCTCTTTGAGCCAACTCTGATGAGAGTAAGATTCACACAATGTTCCTCCCCTTCTCTAAGTTCCCTCATATATGACAGGTTTCCTTTGCCTCATTGTCACATGTAATTTCCTTCTTTTTATCTCCCTTCTTCCCTTTTTCTGACACTATCCCCTTTCCATTTCTACTTCCCTTTTTTATGTTATATCGGTAAAATCAAATTATACATATGGTTTTTATGTATATTCACAACAGAAATATAGTTCTCAAGAGTTCCTTTTACCTTTTTCTACTTCTCTTGATTCCTGTTGTTGAAGATCAAATTTTTTGTTTAAGTCTGGTTTTTTTCCTTAGAAACAGGTGGAATTCCTCTATTTCATTAAATGTCCATCTTCTTCCGTGGAAAAAAATACTCAGCTTAACTGGATAGTTTATTCTTGGCTGCATTCCGAGTTCTTTTGCCTTTCGGAATATCTGATTCCAGCCTCTTCGATCCTTTAATGTTGAGGCAGCCAGATCTTGCGTGACCCTTATTGTGACATCTCGGTATTTGAACTGTTTTTTCCTGGCTGCTTGTAAAATTTTTTCTTTATTCTGGAAATTCTGAAGTTTGGCCACAATATTCCTTGGAGTCTTTATTTTAGGATCTTTTTCAGAAGGTGTTCAATGAATTCTTTCAACGCCTATTTTCCCTTTTGGTTCTATTACTTCTGGGCAGTTCTTTTTGATGATTTCCTGTAAAATAGTATCTAGGCTCTTTTTTTCATCATAATTTTCTGGTAGTCCGATGATCCTCAGGTTATCTCTCCTAGATCTGTTTTCCAGGTCTGTTGTTTTTCCAAGTAAATATTTGACATTTTTTCCAATCTTTCATTTTTTTGGTTTTGCTTGACTGATTCTTGATGTCTCAATGAATCAGTCATTTCTATTTGTTCAGTTCTAATTTTTAGTGAGTTATTTTCTTCATTAGCTTTTTTTATTTCTTTTTGTATATGTCCAATTGAGTTGTTTTGCTCTATGGAATTTTTTTCCATTTCACTATTTTTTTTTTTTTTTTTTTAGTGAGTCATTTTCTTTTTCCAATTCGCAAACTCTGTTTCCCTGCACTTCTTGGGAGTTTTTTACCTTTTCCAATTCACATTTCAGGAAGATGTTTTCTTTTTCCTCTTTATCAAATTTTTCTTTTAGTGATTTATGTGTCTTTCCCCATTTCTCTTCTAGCTCTCTTTTAAGGTTTTTAATAGTCTCTTCTAAGAGAGCCTTTTGTATTGGAGACCCACAATCATCTGGAGACTGTCTGCTATTAGTCTCTACAGGGTTGAAAAGCTGTTCTCTTTCTGTGTAGAAACTATCAATCGTTCTTTTGATTTTTTTTACTCATTTTGTTAAAGCCTGTAAGGTCTGCCTTCAGAGCCAGGAGGTTACTAGCTTCCTCTGCAGAGCAGTGAAAGGTATATGGACGGGTAGCTGTCCTGCCGATCAGCTACAAAAAGCAGTGAGGTACTGGAGTGCTCTGGGAAAGAGTTCCCCACCTGAAAGTAACTCAGGCCTGCAGGGCTGGGCTGGGAAAGTGCCTTTCAAAGAACCTCAGCTGTGTGAGATAAAGACTGCCCTGGGGCTAGACACTTAGCAGTGAGAGTTTCACTGCCCCAAGCCAAACCCTGCCCTGGGGCTATGGGTATTAGCAGCTGAGCAGTGAATGGATTTGCAGGGACTGGAAGTGTTTGCCCGGGAAGCACTGTCAGCTGGGGAGGTTCTATTGCCCCAGGCCGAGCCCCCCACTCTGCAGATCAGAGGCTGCCCAGGCTGTGCCCCGCTGCCGTGCAGATTCATAACTGCCCCTGCAAAAGCCCCGAACTGCCGGATGTGGCCACAGGGCTGAGGTAAAGTCTGCCTGAATCACTTCTGGGTTTGAGGGGTTACAGCCAGATCTCATTAGGTTCTGGCGTTTTTTTAGAGGACCCTCTGTTTTAGGCTTTAACTTCTCTGCCAGTTTACTGCTTTGTAATCAAGGCAGAGCAGTTAACCTATAGCAAAGTCGTCTCTATAACTTCTCTAGCCACAGAGATCACTCTTGCCCCTGGTTTGCTCAGGAAGCTAGTCTCTCGCTGCCTGTGCTAGTCTGTTCCTGGCCCCTCAGGACAAACCTTTCCTGGCGAGCTTCCGGATCGGCTGGTAAGTTGTAGTGCTTCTTATCTTCATGAATTTAAGCAGTGAAGAGTTATTTTTGAGGCTGGATTAAATAGTTGGTTATGAGGGTAATGAGAAGAGCTTAGAGAGTTGTGTGTGCCTGCTCCGCTATCTTGGCTCCCTAGAGTTGGTTCTTGAGAGTTTATTCTGGTAGAAATTTATTGGCCCTCCAACCAAGAACAAGCCTACAGTTGTGCTGTCAGATCCAAATTCAGATAAGGAGTTTGTAAAGCTCAGGTTATGAAGGCACTGATGAGACTTTACCACAGGTCAGACAGATTTAAATGCTATTAAAGCTTACCCATTCCCAGCCTGGATGATCTGAGATCTCTGAAAAAGAGATCACTCAAGGTCAAAAGAAGGCAATAACAGGACCCCACAAAACAAAAACAAAACACCCAGAATAAACTATGGCTAAAATATTTTTTCCAGGGTTGTTCAGAACCTGACCTAATATACAAAAAAGAAACACATGGTTATAAAAGTATGCAAGCAAAAAAAGAATTCCATGAAAAGTAGCTATTATGTTGAAACTATTATCTCACAAAAGTCAGAAGAGAATGATTCCAAAACACTGATAAGAAAAGCCTCAAAGTAAAGTATACTTCCTGTAAGAAAGGATATGAATTTTTATTTTTGCTTCAAGAATTAAAAAATATTTTAAAAATTAAATGTGAGAGTAAGGGAAAGGAATTAGAAAAAAGAAATTAAAAATATGAAAGGAAAACAGAGAACTCAGTTTAGAAAAAGAGATACAAAATACTGGTCAAGCATTGGAATATTTGAAAATTAAAATGGGCCAAATAAAAGGTTTCCCTATGATACAAGAAATATGAGATATAATTATAATACTGACCAAAAAAAAAAAAAAAGCCAGAAGAAAATGTTAGACATCTATTCAATTCAACTAACTTGGAAACATATCAAGAACAGATACTTTAAATATTATTGAATTATCTGAAAGCTGTGAAGAGATGTGGTTTAAGGTCTCTTAATAGAATCATTACAATGTTGTCATTAGATTATGCATTCTCATTATGTCACCAATTCAATTTGTTTTATTCAAGCATCTTTCTAATCTTACATAATTACACATAGCATGTTCAACATATGCATATAAAACTTACTGACTGTCACTATATACACTTCTCTACTGCTCTTTGAATGACACCTACATTTTTAAAAATGCATTTATGTCATCAATTAAAAAGCATTCTTCATTGTTAAAAGAATATTGATATATTGAAGTTTGATTTTTGTCTCATGGAGGAAGTATCACTAAAACACTCTAAAATTTCCCAAATTCCTTTGTCTTATTCCATTTAAGCCTTTCAACATTTTTTTTTTTATTTTCAGTATCTGTCTAAGATATGTACTGGTGGACAAACATTGCATGTTGCCTATCTAAGAGAATAAAGTAGTCAGTGTAATAGTCATTTTTCTCTTACTTAAATTTTCCTAAATGTATTGTTATATAACAAACTCTTCTGAGAAGATCCTGCAATGTACTATCATTTGACATGATAATTAAAATTTCATCTATAAACATGATTATGACATCACTATTTATAGTGAATCCAACTGGTACATATGTGGGATATTTTCCATTATGATGTTAAATCACTTGGATGAGTATATGTATTTCGTTTTATGTACTGCTTGATAAAAATAATCAAATATTCATTTAATAAAGTTACTTGCAAAGTTACATTTTTCATAAAATCTTGTATGATTTTTATATATACATGATGTTTTCTTTTTTTAAAATTATTTTCTAGGCAACCACTAATAATCATACTAAATCCTTATCTTCTTTGCATCTTATGTTGTGTGATAGAATATTGTTTATAAAAATCTGCCTGAGATAATTTTATAAAGTTCTTAGCCCAATGCATGGTACGTAGTGAATAATTAATCAATGCTTATTCCCTTTCCCTCTTGAAATTTGCACCAGATACAAATTATACCTGGTCATTAGTATATCCTTGATGTCTATAGATAATTCTCATAAAGATGCTTGTATTAATTAAAAATCAGACATATAATTCAATTGTTATTGATACTTTTAGATTCATCTTTTTTAAAAATAAGATTTTTCTTCCAAGTTTATGATGATTTTCACTTAAGATTCTCACTTAGAGAATTGGTATATCAAAACCTTCAAAATGCTTTCCCTGTGCTATGAATGTACTTTATTTATATTTTTGTAGAATAATGTTTCTTCCCATCTTGTTCTTTTTTGTTGTTGGTCTTTGTTGATTTTGTTTTTGTTTCATTGTGACATTTTTTTTCACACCAGGGACTATGATTTTAGACTGCAAGTGCTGTGGCTTCACTCTCATTCAGGTATGGTGAAAATGAATAAAAAAAAAAAATCTTTTCCCATTTAAGAAATGTTATTTTCCTTCCAGATTTATCTTTAAACTTATCCTTGTCCTGATTTTGTTTAAGTGAATATCATGTCAGGCTTTTTAAACTTGTTTTTGCTTATCATTCTTTTATTAGGAAGTTTTGCATATAATCTATTACCATTATTCTCTATAATACTGGACAAATGATTTTAATCCTAAATCATACATTTCTGTTTGGCATGAAAATCAAGAAAATCTAGAAAATTTATGAGATTTCCTTTGTCTTATCATAATACTGATTGATTTATATCAATTAAAGTTATTTAAAGAAATAAAGTTTGCCAGTCTCTGACATTTATTCTACTACCTAGTTTTCAGCATCAATAGCTTGTTTAAATAATTCATGTCCCCGATAGTTTTAATTGTACACAATAAGTTTCTCATTTTTATATTATTTGTGTTTGGTATTAATATTGATCTTTTAAAATTAATTTTTATTTTATTTTGAACTTAATGAATAAACAAAATTTTCAACAAAGAATGTGAAATAATGTGTATAAAACTCAATTTCAGTTTTATATAGCCTACTTTTTGGTTGGCAGTTTATCTTTTAAAAGCAATTATATGGGGATATTACTGTTCTGTAAGAAATGATCAGCAGGATGATTTCAGAAAGGCCTGGAGAGACTTACATGAATTGATGTTGAGTGAATTGAGCAGGACCAGGAGATCATTATATATTTCAACAACAACACTATATAATGAACAATTCTGATGGATGTGGCCCTCTTCAACAATTAGATAAAACAAATCAGCTCCAATAGAACAGTAATGAATTGAACAGGCTACACCCAGTGAAAGAATTCAGGAAAATGAGTGTGAACCACTACATAGAATTCCCAATCTCTCTTTTTTTGTTCCCCTGATTTCCTTTTTTGATTTTCCTTCACAGCTTAATTGTACACTATTTCAAAGTCTGATTCTTTTTGTGCAGCAAAATAACTCTGTGGACATGTATACATATATTGTATTTAACATATATTTAAACATATTTAACACGCATTGGTCTACCTGCCATCTCGGGGAAAAGGTGGCAGGAAGGAGGGGAAAAATTGGAACAAAAGTTTTGCAACTGTCGATGCTGAAAAATTACCCATGCATATATCTTGTAAATAAAAAGCTATAATAATAAAAAAAACTATAAGCAGAAAAAAAAGCAATTATATGTATCATTTATGTGAAATTTTAAAAAGACAGTAAGAAGCTAATCTCAAATTTGGTTCCTATTTTGTTTTTTTCATTTTTGTCTATGCAAACATTATAAATAATGTTTAAGTTATACATCCTTTTTCACCTCCACTACTATTCATTCATCTACAACTTTCCTTCCTCTAACCCAGTAGAAGACATGCTTTCATAATAAATTTTTATTATAATTGAAAGCCAAGCCAGATACTGGCTATATTTGAGAACATATAACTCATTCTTTATTTCTAGTTCATTTCCTGTATGTCAGAAACTAGGAGATTTCATCCTTAATCTTTTACAATAGTGATTATTTAATTGTTTGTAAATGTATCCTCAAGATTTAGCAGAATCACTGACACATGATAAGTACTTCTTACATACTTTTAGAATTAGTTAACTTGACTTAAGACAAGCTACTTGTATTAGGTGGATAAATGGGTGAGTGCTTGCAGAAAGAGCAGCCTCATACTTAAATGAATGGATTATAGATTTTTATTAATATTTTATTTTATTTTATTTAATAATAACTTTATATTGACAGAATCCATGCCAGGGTAATTTTTTTACAACATTATCCCTTGCACTCGTTTCTGTTCCAATTTTTCCCCTCCCTCCCTCTACCCCATCCCCTAGATGGCAAGCAGTCCTATATATGTTGGATATGTTGCAGTATATCCTAGATACAATATATGTTTACAGAACTGAACAGTTCTCTTTTTGCACAGGGAGAATTGGATTCAGAAGGTAAAAATAACCCGGGAAGAAAAACAAAGATGCAGATAGTTCACATTCGTTTCCCAGTGTCCTTTCTTTGGATGTAGCTGCTTCTGTCCATCATTTATCAATTGAAACTCAGTTAGGTCTCTTTGTCAAAGAAGTCCACTTCCATCAGAATACATCCTCATACAATATCGTTGTCAAAGTGTATAATGATCTCCTGGTTCTGCTCATTTCACTTAGCATCAGTTCATGTAAGTCTCGCCAAGCCTCTTTGTATTCATCCTGCTGGTCATTTCTTACAGAACAATAATATTCCATAACATTCATATACCACAATTTACCCAGACATTCTTTTTCCAGTTTCCAGGCATCCATTCAATTTCCAGTTTCTAGCCACTACAAACAGGGCTGCCACAAACATTTTGGCACATACAAGTCCCTTTCCCTTCTTTAGTATTTCTTTGGGATATAAGCACAGAAGTAACACTGCTGGATCAAAGGATATGCACAGTTTGATAACTTTTTGGGCATAATTCCAGATTGCTCTCCAGAATGGTTGGATTCATTCACAACTCCACCAACAATGCATCAGTGTCCCAGTTTTCTCGCATCCCCTCCAACATTCATCATTATTTTTTCCTGTCATCTTAGCCAATCTGACAGGTGTGTAGTGATATCTCAGAGGTGTCTTAATTTGCATTTCTCTGATCAATAATGATTTGGAACTCTCTTTCATATGAGTGGTAATAGTTTCAATTTCATCATCTGAAAATTGTCTGTTCATATCCTTTGACCATTTATCAATTGGAGAATGGCTTGACTTCTTATAAATTAGAGTCAATTCTCAATATATTTTGGAAATGAGGCCTTTATCAGAACCTTTAACTGTGAAGATGTTTTCCCAGTTTGTTGCTTCCCTTCTAATCTTGTTTGCATTAGTTTTGTTTGTACAAAGCCTTTTTAATTTGATGTAATCAAAATTTTCTATTTTGTGATCAGTAATGGTCTCTAGTTCATCTTTGGTCACAAATTTCTTTCTCCTCCACAAGTCTGAGAGATAAACTATTCTATGTTCCTCAAATTTATTTATAATCTCATTCTTTATGCCTAGGTCATGGACCCATTTTGATCTTAGCTTGGTATATGGTGTTAAGTGTGGGTTCATGCCTAGTTTCTGCCATACTAATTTCCAGTTATCCCAGCAATTTTTATCAAATAATGAATTCTTATCCCAAAAGTTAGGATCTTTGGGTTTGTCAAACACTAGATTGCTATAGTTGACTATTCTGTCTTGTGAACCTAACCTTTTCCACTGATCCACTAATCTATTTCTTAGCCAATACCAAATGGTTTTGGTGACTGCTGCTTTATAATATAATTTTAGATCAGGTACAGCTAGGCCACCTTCATTTGATTTTTTTTTTCATTAATTCCCTTGAGATTCTCGACTTTTTATCGTTCCATATGAATTTTGTTGTTATTTTTTCTAGATCATTAAAATATTTTCTTGGAAGTCTGATTGGTATAGCACTAAATAAATAGATTAGTTTAGGGAGTATTGTCATCTTTATTATGTTCGCTCGGCCGATCCAAGAGCACTTAATATTTTTCCAATTATTTAAGTCTGACTTTATTTGTGTGGAGACTTTTTTTATAATTTTGCTCATATAATTTCTGACTTTCCTTTGGTAGATAGATTCCCAAATATTTTATGGTATCAACAGTTATTCTGAATGGAATTTCTCTTTGTATCTCTTGCTGTTGAGTTTTGTTGGAGATGTATAAAAATGCTGAGGATTTATGGGGATTTATTTTGTAGCCAACTACTTTGCTAAAATTATGAATTATTTCTAATAGCTTTTTAGTAGAATCTCTGGGGTTCTCTAGGTATACCATCATATCATCTGCAAAGAGTGATAGTTTGGTTTCTTCATTGCCTACTCTAATTCCTTTAATATCTTTCTCGACTCTTATTGCCGAGGCTAGTGTTTCTAATACGATATTAAATAATAACGGTGATAGAGGGCAACCTTGCTTCACTCCAGATCTTACTGGGAAAGGTTCCAGTTTTTCTCCATTGCATATGATGCTTACTGATGGTTTTAAATATATGCTCCTGACTATTTTAAGGAAAAGTCCATTTATTCCTATGCTCTCAAGTGTTTTTATTAGGAATGGATGTTGGATTTTATCAAATGCTTTTTCTGCATCTATTGAGATGATCATATGGTTTTTGTTTGTTTGGTTATTGATATAGTCAATTATGCTAATAGTTTTCCTAATATTGAACCAGCCCTGCATTCCTGGTATAAATCCTACTTGGTCATAGTGTATTATCCTGGGGATGATTTTCTGTAATCTTTTTGCTAATATTTTATTTAAGATTTTAGCATCAATATTCATTAGGGAGATTGGTCTATAATTTTCTTTCTCTGTTTTCAGCCTACCTGGTTTAGGTATCAGTACCATGTCTGTGTCATAAAAGGAGTTTGGTAGGACTCCTTCAATCCCTATTTTTTCAAATAGTTTATTTAGCATTGGAGTTAATTGTTCTTTAAATGTTTGGTAGAATTCACATGTAAATCCATCTGGTCCTGGGGATTTTTTCTTAGGGAGTTGATTGATAGTTTGTTCTATTTCTTTTTCTGAGATGGGACTGTTTAGGATATTTACTTCTTCCTCTGTTAGTTTGGGCAAGCTATATTTTTGGAGGTATTTTTCTATTTCATTTAAGTTGTCGAATTTATTGGCATAAAGTTGGGCAAAGTAACTCCTAATTATTGCTCTAATTTCCTCTTCGTTAGTGGTGAGTTCTCCCTTTTCATTTTTAAGACTAACAATTTGATTTTCCTCTTTCCTTTTTTTAATCAGATTTACTAAGGGTTTTCTATTTTGTTGGTTTTTTCATAGAACCAACTCTTAGTTTTATTAATCATTTCAATAGTTTTTTTACTTTCAATTTTATTGATCTCTCCTTTTATTTTTAGAATTTCAAATTTAGTGTTTGACTGGGGGTTTTTAATTTGTTCCTTTTCTAGCATTTTTAGTTGCAAACCCAATTCATTGATCTTCTCTTTCTCTATTTTATACAAATAGGCCTCTAGATATATGAAATTTCCCCTTATTACCACTTTGGCTGCATCCCATACATTTTGGTATGATGTCTCATTATTATCGTTTTCTTGTGTGAAGTTATTAATTATGTCTATGATTTGCTGTTTCACCCAATCATTCTTTAGTATGAGATTATTTAGTTTCCAATTATTTTTTGGTCTACTTCCCCCTGGTTTTTTGTTGAATGTAATTTTCATTGCATCGTGCTCTGAAAAGGATGCATTTACTATTTCTACCTTATGGCATTTGAGTTTGAGGTTTTTATGTCCTAATATATGGTCAATTTTTGTATAGGTTCCATGAACTGCTGAAAAGAAAGTGTATTCCTTTCTGTCTCCATTACATTTTCTCCAGAGATCTATCATATCTAACTTTTCTAGTATTCTGTTTACCTCTTTGACTTCTTTCTTATTTATTTTGTGGTGTGATTTATCTAATTCTGAGAGTGCAAGGTTAAGATCTCCCACTATTATAGTTTTACTGTCTATTTCTTCTTGCAGCTCTCTTAGTTTCTCTTTTAAGAATTTAGATGCTACCCGACTTGGTGCATATATGTTTAATATAGATAGTGCTTCATTATCCATGCTGCCCTTTAGCAAGATATAGTGTTCTTCCTTATCTCTTTTAATTAGATCAATTTTTGCTTTAGCTTGATCTGAGATCAGGATGGCTACCCCTACTTTTTTGTCTTCACCTGAAGCATAGTAGATTTTGCTCCAACCTTTTACCTTTAACCTGCATGTATCTCCCCACTTCAGGTGTGTTTCCTGTAAACAACATATTGTAGGATTCTGGCTTTTAATCCATTCTGCTAACCGCTTCCTCTTTATGGGGGAGTTTACTCCGTTCACGTTTATGGTTAGAATGACCAATTCTGTATTACTTGCCATCTTGTTAACCCTGGTTTATGCTTTTCTCCCTTCTTACCCTCTTAGCCCCCTTCCCAGTATTAAGCTTGTGAGCACCACTTGCTTCTCACAGCCCTCCCTTTTTAGTATCCCTTCCCGAGCCTTAGAGTTCCTCCCTCTATATTACCCCTTTCCCTCCCAGTTTCCATATTCCCTTCCACTTAGTTTATTCCTTCCCTTTTCATTTTTCCTTTCTCACTTTTCAATGAGGTGGGAGAAGTTTCACCATAAATTGAATATGTCTAAAATTTTTCTTTTACAGCCAATTCTGAAGGCAGTAAGATACCCACTATATTCATCCCCCTCCATTCCTTCTCTCAGATATAATAGGTTTCCTTTGCCTCTTCATGATATGTAGTGCCCCCACATTATCCTTTTTCTGGTACAATGTCCTTTCCACATCTAGTTTCTAGAACAAGGTATACATGTATTCTTTATACATCTTTATAGCTGAAATATAGTTCCCAAGATTAATCTTCACCTTTTTGATTTCTCTTGAGTTCTATATTTGTAGATCAAACTTTTTGTTAAGTTCTGCCTTTTTCATCAAAAATAGGTGAAATTTGCTTACTTCGTTGAATGTCCATCTTCTTCCCTGGAAAAAGATGCTCATTCTAGCTAGGTAAGTTATTTTTGGTTGCATACCAAGTTTCTTAGCCTTTCAGAATATCATATTCCAGGCCCTTCGAACCTTTAACATGGATGCTGCTAGATCCTGGGTGATCCTTATTGTGGCTCCTTGATACTTGAATTGGGTTTTTCTAGCCACTTGCAATATTTTTTCCTTTGTCTGAGGGTTCTGGCATTTGGCCACTATGTTTCTTGGTGTTTTGATTTTAGGATCCCTTTCAGTAGGTGATCGATGAATTCTTTCAATGTCTATTTTACCTTCTGTTTCTATGACTTCTGGGCAGTTCTCTTTGATAATTTCCTGGAAAATAGTGCCCAGGCTCTTTTTTTCATCATACTTTTCTGGGAGTCCAATGATTCTCAGATTGGATCTGTTTTCCAGGTCTGTTGTTTTCCCCAGAAGGTATTTCACATCCTTTTCCATTGTTTGATTTTTTTGGATTTGCTTGACTGATTCTTGTCTCCTCGAATCAATCAATTCCATTTGTTCGAACCTGATTTTCAATGAAGTATTTTCTTCACTCACTTTTTAAAAATCTTTTTCTAATTGTCCAATTGAGTTCTTTTGTTCTATGGGATTTTTTTCTAATTCGCCAATTTTGTTTTTTAGAGAGCTATTTTCTGTTTCCAGTTCACTAATCCTATTTTTCAAGGATTTGATTTCTTTATCCACTCTCTCTTTAAATGAGTGGGATGACTTCTGCAGCCTCTCTTGCCAAGCCTCCCTCTCCTTTTCCCATTTTTTCTTCTAGCTCTTTTGTGAGAGACTTTTTAACTTCTTCTATGAGGTTCATCTGTGCTGAGGAACAGATAATCTCCTCCTTTGAGGATTCACCTGGAGACAGTCTATTTTTAGTCTCCTCAGGGTTTAGAGTCTGCTCTCTATCTGTATAGAAGCTGTCAAGGGTTAAAGTCCTCTTCAATTTTTTGCTCATTTTGTCAAAGAATCAAAGACAAACTAGCAAAGAAAAACAAAAAGAAGAAACCCCTAAATGGAGTCTGTTTTTTTGGGGGAGGGGTTAGGTGGTGTTACCGAGCTTCCTCTACAGACTGCAGTGGCAGCTGCGAGGCACTAGCAGGACTGTGCTGCACCTGCACTCTGAGACTCCAAGAACGTGCTGAGACACTGTGGGGGAGGGGTGGCCAGGTCCTGAGAGACTCCAGCTGTTTGGGGTTATATTCTTCACCCCCGGTGTTTTTAGCTTCTCTGCTGGGCTGCTGACTTGCTGCCAGGGCAAAGTATCCAATCCTGTAGCAAAGCTCTCCCCACAGAGACTGCTGAAATCACACCCTACCCCCTCTGCGCTCTGTTCCCGTGCTCTCGTTGCTGCTGCCCTCAGCCTGCACCCGATCTAAAACTGTCCCCACCCTCAAGCAAAAACAGACCTTTCTTGGCGAGTTTCAAGGATGTCTTCTCTTGGTAACTATTTGTGGGTTTTTTTTTTCAGTCAAGCATTAATTCAGAGGCTTGTAATGAAATGGATAGTGAGAGAAAACGTGGAGCTTACACAGCTGTGTGCCTCCTCTCCACCATCTTGGCCGGAAGTCCTGGATTATAGATTTTTAAACTAGAAGGAACCTTGGAACCTACCAAACCCAACATCCTCCTTTTACAGATAAGAGATAAGGTATTCATAGGAAAATGAGTCCTATAGGGACTAATGATTTGCTTAGTTCCAAAAGCTAGCAATATCTGAAGCAGAATTTTAAATAAAGGTTTCTGACTCCAAGTTTGAGTTCTATCTTCAATACTATCTACCCAACATCCTCCTTTTACAGATAAGAGATAAGGTATTCATAGGAAAATGAGTCCTATAGGGACTAATGACGTTTAGTTCCAAGAGCTAGCAATATCTGAAGCAGAATTTTAAATAAAAGTTTCTGACTGCAACTTTGAGTTCTATCTTCAATACCATCTACCTGTCTCAAAAAAGTTGGATTGAGAATGTAGTTACTTACTATAATCTATTATTCCCTTGCTATTAATAGAAGTTGGGTTTTAAGCACTCGGCATTTCATAGATGAAAACTCTTTGTAGCAGTGTGCTATCTGCCTCCTGCCAAACCATTGCACATTCCATTTCTGTGACTGATTGCTGTGCATGACTATGACAAACACTTGGCAGCCTATCTAGGTGGGGCAGATGAGTGCAAGAACTCAGAAAAGGTTTTAAACAGGGGCCTGAAGCCAGTGCTTCAGTGTTTTTTGCACATACTGCTCCAAGCTCCACCACCCAATTGGCCAACAGACAAGTGCAAACTGTACTTGGGAATTCATTGTACATAATTTTTTTTATGGATGGTTTGAAGTCACAAAAATAAAATGCTTTCCCTTGGGAACATGTACTCAACCCTCTTGCAAACTGAGATTAGCTAAAAAAAAATACTAAGATTGCTGAAAAAAGGATCAAGATGATCTTGCCCTAGAGTCATGTACTGGGCATATTAGATATGTAACCCATTAGATATGTAAGGTAATGTGAGAATAGATTCTAAATGTTTCTGCAAAAATTTTTCACAGTAGTATAGGAATAGCAAAAAAAATCAAAGTGATCTATTTTGAAGTAGCAATCATCACAGGTTGAAGACTCTCTGTTGAATTTTCTGTTCACCTTTCTTTCTGGGATATGGAATATCCAAAGGAAAAGGGCACTTCATCAGTCTTCAAGAACTAGGGACTAGCTATAAAGCACTAATTTTCATACTAAAGATTTTGTATAACCAGGGGACAACTGATAAATGGCTTACTTCTGGACTGGGCAGGCAATGTGGAGTTTGAGAGGTGGATTGTTCATTGCACAGGAGTAAACATACTGAAATTCCTCTTCTCTCCTTGTGCTATTTACCTCTCCAGGTAACTAACTGGCTTTGATGTGAAACAGGTGGGGAATAAATTAGTCAGTTTTTAGTTTGGAGAAATTTAAATAGTTAAGTTTCACAAGAAAGCATTTTAATCAATGATGCTTGAATCTCGTGACAATTTAAAAACCAAGCATTATCACAGAAGCAACTTGTTAATAGAGCTGGGTGTCATGGTAATAGACATAACAACCTAATGGTTAATAGAACAGTTAAATCCACTACCCTGTGAATTACGATTTTAAGGATCTCTTTTGCTAAGTCTTATTTTGAATTGAATTAAGTTTTTTGGAACTTTAGAAAATATCTTGGTATTTAAGACAGTGCTTTTGATAAGCTATTATGGGGAAAGAAATTCTTTCTAAGTGAATTCAGATAAAATAGATTCCACGATTTCCTCATGTCATTTGCTGTTGGGTCAATCTCTTGCTGAAACACAAGATGAACAATATGTATAAACAATGGAAGATGACAATAGGAATCCATACTCTGAGGAAAAGAGATGACAAGATACTCTAGTCTGAAATAGTACATGAAAACCTGGACCATTTGGATATTCATTATTCTCTGAACAGAAGATATGCTTTTTGAGGGTACATAATTAGAGACAAATAGTGCCTAGACAATAACTGACTGACTGATTAAATTACATGTACACTAAACAAATATTCTTTCTTTCTTTTTCCTTTTCTTTTCTTTTCCTTTTTTTCTTTTTCTTTTCTTTTCTTTTTCTTTTTGCTGAGGCAACTGGAGTGAAGGGTCACACAGCTAGAAAGTCTTGAGTGTCTGAGTTCAGATTTGAACTCAGGTCATCCTGACTTCAGAGTTGGTGCTCTATCCACTGTGCTGCCTAGCTGCCCTAAACAAATATTCTTAAGGAATGTGAAAAATTACTCTTTCACACAGAGAATAATAAACTTAGAAGACGTGGCACTTCCAGATATTTAAATATACCCTTCCTCCCAATAAAGGCATAAATAAAATTGGAAATAAAAATTTTCTTTTAAAAATTAGTCTTTATTCATGTACTTTTTTATATCACCAAAATTTCCCTCAGTATCTTTCCATGTTTTTTTTTTCCCTGAGTCATCCCAAGTAACAAATAATATTTTTAAAGACAAAAAGAAAGAAAAGAATAAATAATTAACAACATTTATATAGCTCTTACTATGTGTCAGGAACTGTATTAAGCATCTGAAAATTATTATTTCATTTAATCTTACCATAATCTTCTGAGGTAATTGTTATTATCATCTCCCATTTATAGATGAATAAAGTCAGGCAAACAATTATTGAGTAAATTATTCCAGATGTTATAGTAAGTTTCTGAGACTGGAGTTTGACTTAGGCTTTTCTGACTCCCAATGCTCTATCAACTGTGCCAATCACCTGTCCTAAAGAAAACAAAATAGAAAAGGAAAAAAATATATAATAAATCATCAATATATTGAAAAAGTCTGACAATACCTGAAATATATAATATATATGGTCATTTAGCCTCTATACAGGATTAAGAATACCTTTGTAAATCTCTTCTTTCCAGTTATGTTTGTTTGTCCTATTTACTTTTGCTTTTTTTTTGGTGCTTTTTTTCTTATTTATATTTTATAGCAATGATTACAGTGTTTTTGATTCTGATTATGCTATTTTGTGTCAACTCATGTAGATCTTTTCATGGTTCTCTTTCCTCATTACCTTTGTCATAACTTACAAATAATATTTTTTCATTATATTTCTGCACTATGATTTGTTTAACCATTCTTCAATTAATGGGTATCAATTTTGTTTCTTTGCTGTCATAAACATTATGGTAAAAATAAATATAGATTCTTTTTTCTTATCAGTGGCTTCCTCATTGGTATGTAATCCCAGGGTTGGAATCTCTGGGTAAAAGAGTATAGACATTTAGTTATTTTACTTCCCAATTCCTAATTGCTTTTCAAATTGGTACCATTCAAAGCTCCAATAGGAATACATATATGTGCCAATAATCCCATAACCCTTCCAACTATTTATTATTTTCCTTTAAAAAAATGATCTTTACCAATTCACAGTCTATAAGAAGTTACCATAGAATTATTCAGATTCTATTCATATATCTGCCAAATAATCCTCTAAATAAACAACTTCACTGCTTCCCTATTTTCTCTAAGATATGCATAAATACTGCCCCTTTAATATAAAACCTACACACACACACACACACACACACACACACACACACACACATAATAAAATGTAAAAAATAATATAAACAAATCTGGCTCCAGCATATCTTTCAAAAGTTATTGTTTGTTTTGGCTTCATATCTTTTGAATTGTTTTCTGATTTATCCTTAATCTCTCCTTAAAAGTAAAATTCTAACTGGTCTTGATATAGTCATAGAAGCTGAATTTTAGTTCTTTCTGTTAAAGACATCAAAGTTTTTGTCCATTTTCAACTTCCTGGTTTTTTCTCTTTCTTGTTCTCTTTGTCATTCTTACTCTCTCAATAATATTTAATCTCCTCCTAGATTTGTACTATTTCTCTATGATCTACAAACATATTTGTGTTTCTCCAAAGGTCAAAAAAAACTACCACTTAATCCATCCATCCCTCCCAACTATCCCATATATTTTCTACATTTCAGGGTTGAGTTCTTTGAGTAGATAATTTACAATAAGTATCTTCCTTTCCTTTCCCTATCTTCTTAAAGTGTTCTATCTAAAATTTGCCAATTACCTCTTAATTGCCAAATGTATTGACTTTTTTCCAATCCTCATATTCTTTGAGCTTTTTACATCAATTAATAATGTCTACTACCCTATTCTAATTGATATTCTCTTTTCTCTAGGTTTTGTGATACTATTTTTCTCCTGGTTTTTCCCCTTCCTGTTGCTACTTTTCAATATCTTGTACTGTATATTGACAGATAACTATCATTGTTTTTTTCCTAGGCTCTGTCTTGGACTCTGTTCCTTTTGGTAGTCTGAGCAGTTCCAATTGAGGAATTATCCCTGAAAGTACTATGTCTATTTTCTTTGAGTTATGTTACCTAGAGTGTACATAGAATATAGCATAATGCTGTTTGCTAAAAGACAATCAATAAAGTGTGACAAAATCTTGTTCATTCCCATATGCCTTTGCTGGTGTTCATTGGCTTACTTTGCTAAGTTGTGTATCCCAAATTGAACAAACCAGCCTTGGGTTCAATGGTTTCAGAAAAAAAAAATTCTAGTTTTATGTCTACTTGTTCGTAGAAAAGCTTGCCCATTCTTTTTTCTGATCCTCCCTGAATCTCCACTTGTGGTTTTCAAGCAATATCCTGACTCTCCTGTGCTGTGAGCCTCTTTGCATTTTTTACTTGGCATTAGTATCTGATTTTCCTCCTAATAAAGTTTTCTGCTTTCAATTCAGTTTGGATTATGCATTTTGAGTGGTGCAATTTGCCTGGCTGACACAATGGACTCAATTTTTATCTCGATTTTGATATTTCTTAGATTTGCCTTCTCTCCTCATTTCTGGTTTTGCATTTCCTATTGCTTTTTGTTGTTCTCAAACTTTCTAACCTATAGACTTCTCAAACTCAACACATCCAAAATTGAAGTTATTATCTTCCTCCCCAAGCTTTTTTCTTTTATGATTTTGGCTATTATTGTTAAAGATATTATAATTTCTGGATATCTAAATGCAACCTAGATACCATCCTTGATTCTCCATAGCCAATATATTGCCTAAATTCGATTAGTTTTTTCCTGCTCTACCATTTCTCTAATCCTCTTTTCTCATCAGAGACTGACACCATTTCAGTTACCTTGCTGATCTGCCTGCTTTCTCCCTACTCCTGTCCATCCTCCATTCTGATGATAACTTGATCTTCCTGAAGCATAGGTCTAACTATGTTACCTATTCATTCAATAGATTCTAGTGGCTCCTTATCATATTTCATATCAAATATTCTGTTTGGTATGCAAAATTCTTCACATTATACTATTCTTAGATTTCTAGCCTTCTTGTGATTTACATTCCTCTACATGAAATACAACCCAGTGATGCTATTTCCATCTGCCATCTTCTTCTACTTAGCATGTCATATTGATCTGATTAACCACAGACTGATACACCATAACTTGACTCCAAGATTATGATGTCATTTTGGTTGTCTTAGAGAATGAAGTATAACAACCAACCATATTTCCTCTGATTGTTCCCAAGGCTTGGGATTATTTCCTTTCTAATCTTTGCCTCCCTGTTTTTTTCATGCCTCAACCAAAATATCACATTCTTCAAGAAGTCCTTTTCAATCCACTTTCTTTTTAGAGCTGCCCCTACATCAATTACCTCTTATTTCTCCTATGTATCTTGTTTGAAAAAAGTTGTCTGCATACTGTGCAGTAAGACAAAATCTTGTTCAAGACTGTGAACTCCTTGAGAATAATGACTATTTCCCCTTTCTTCATATTTCTAGTGCTTAGCATCTAGCCCAGTATATAATTGGCACTTAATAAATTCTTATTGATTTGCCAGAATGGGTATGAACCTTAAAAATCAGCAGGTTCAAACTTCCAAAGATTGTAAGAATTTCCTTTATAATGTTACTAAAATTTTTTTACCTACCATCTCTTAAAATACTTCTAGTAATTTAATACTATAGCTATTCATTACTTAGAAAAGTAATCAAGGGGAGGATTCTGGGAAGATGATAGAATAGATTAGTAAATTTCAAGCTCTCCAGATCTTCCCCACAAATAAAACAAATTTGTGCCTCGGGGCAAACATACACTGGTGAAAAATCAAGAAATCTTAAGGCAGAACAGGAATCCTTCAGATACAACTTGAGAAGATCTGGAGAAAGACCTCAGACTGGGGATTAATATGTCTGAAGACCTAACATCTCTGATCTGGCTCACCATAAGCATCATATGAGAACCCCACAGACTACTTAGGTATGGCTGGAACCTGGAACCTCAGCAGCAACCATAAAGACTTTCATCTCCTGAACTGTTTGTGGAATTTGACTCTGAGTCTGGAGGGACTGAATGAACCTTGATTGATTGGCAATATCAGGCCCAGCTGTGCTGCTGAGACATGGTCCTAGGTGGGAAGGAACCAGCCCACAGTGAATGCAGAGACAGTGAGGCAAGGATACTGCTTGCTCTGGACACTTGCAGAAGAGTGGAGCTCTTGATTTAGGGTTCCTGGTCAGAATGGAGAATTAAAGGGAAGATTTGAGGCACCATCCCACCTCCCCATGATTAGAGTTGCTTATATTAATACCTCTTATTAAAAAATGAACTAGAAAAGAAGAAAGAATCCCACCATTGAAACATATTGTGGGAACAGAGAAGATGGGGGTTCATCTTCAGAGGAGGACACTTTAGTAAAAAAAAAAAACAAAAAAACAAAAAAAAACCTTCTACTCAAAAGAGTAATGGGCCTTTCTGCCCAGAAAGATTTTATAGAAGAACTCAGAAAAAAATTTAAAAATCAAATGATAGACATTGAGAGAAATGTAAAAAAAAAAATCAAGAAACAAACAAAAAAAACATTAACCAACATGAAAAGAACAATCTCAAAAATGAAATTTATTTTTTTTGAAAATTAGAATTGGACAAGGGGAAGCCAGTGCAACTATGGGAGACCAAGAAATAACAAAACAGATTATAAAAAATGAGAACGTAAATTAGAATGTGAAGCATTTTGTAAGAAAAACAACATATTTGGAGAACATATCAAGAAGATAAAATATAAGAATAATTGGACTGCCAGAAAGTGTTAGCCAAAAAGAGAACCTTGAAACAATAATTTTAGATAAATAATCTAAAAAAGTTGTGTTGGACTGATAGAACTTGATGGAAAAGTGAAAACAAGGAAAAAAATCCACAGATCACCACCTCAAAGAGATACTTTGTGAAAAATATACAGTAATATTATTATCAAATTTTGAAACCCCCATATCAAAAAGAACATTTTCAAGAAACAAGAAAAAATATTCAAATGAACTGGAGCTACAATTAGAATTGTACAAAACTTAGCAGCTACAATAGAAAACTGCAGGTTTTGAAATCATATCTACTGACAATCAAAAGAACTAGGCCTGTGGCAAAAAATCATATCCAGAAAAATTACCTATAATTTTGAATGAGAAAAAAAAATGGACATTCAATGAATTTGCAGCTTTTCAAGACCTTTTATTAATCAAACCAGAACAAAACAGAAATTTAATGCATAAAAGCAAATATCAAAGATCATTTTTAAGGAACTTAACATGAACAAACTGTTTAAACAAGGACAAATTGTTTATGTTTTTTATATGAGAAAAGATTTAAGATTCACTTCAACAAAATGATAGCTTGAAAGAAAGCTTGAGTTAAGGTAAAAATAGTAATCAAGTTATACTAATGAAGAATACTAATTTAGAGGAAGAATAGACACAGAGACATGAGAGGGGGAGGAGTGCTCATAGTTCTGAAAACCTACTGGTAATTGGTTCAATAAGCAATGCTACGTATATGCCATGAAGGGTATAGCACCCTCCAAAATCTATGAAGAAATAAGGGGGGGGGGTGGGATGGTTGCATGGGAAGAAGGGAAGAAGATAAGGGAGATATTCTTGGATGGGGAAGCTTAAGTAATAGCAAGGTAATTATTAAGCAATTAAGCAATTAAGTAATAGCAAGGAAAATTATGGAGCAAAATTTAAACAGTCACCAGAGACAGGAGAGATGTATGTGTATGTGATGTGTATGTGTTTATGTGAATGTGTTATGTATGTATGTATATACCTACATATGTAAACATAAAAATATCTTTTCTTAACTGTAGTTTGCTTAGGGGTGGGAATGGAGAGAAAAGGGAGAAAAAGAATAAAGTAAATAAGGTATGCAGCAGAGAACCAAAGAGCAATTTACAAGGAAGTAAAGAAAAAAAAAAGTAATCACATATTGTTGGACAATTATTATTTACTTTATGCCAAAGTTTGAATTTTTGTAACATATTGTTATGTATCTTAACAACCCTCCTGAGACATATAGAGTAAACCAATTCTCTCTTCTATATGATAATTACATAAAATGTTTTGATAGACACTATTTCTCCTTTGAGTCTAGTTTCCTTCAAAATTCAAATAAAACAGAATTTTCAGCAATAGGCATTATTTGCTTCTTCAACATTGACATATTACTATACATACACAAACACACATGCACTGTTTCTGTGTGTACATATAGTTTCTCCTAATTGAATGTTCTTTGAAAACCATAAAGAAGTATATAAATGTAAAATATTATCATTTAATATATGTGTATGAGGTGTGAGTAGCTCATATGTATGTGTATGTGTGTATGGCTGTATATAAGTTTAGACATAAGTAAATAAATAAGCAGGACAAAACATTAATATGTTTATAAGCATAAAACTTTGAAGGCTGCAAAGATTGAAGACATCTGGTTAACATGAAGGACTATTCCAATGGAATTTCCTAATAATGCTGAGGTTTATTAATTAGACATACTTCAAGAATACACACATTATTTTGCATTTCCAAACCACACAATTAGCAGTATCTTAAAATGATACAACATCCCATTATTTTTTTCGTTAATACTTTCTCCACTCCCATTAAGAATTTTTAATGGAAACTTTATTGAATTTATTTATAGGTTAGCATTCTATCTTTTCCCCACCAATATATATGTTTGCTCTTTTTCAAAGTTATTAATTTGCTCATCAAAATTCACTTCTTCCTACAAATAAATAACTTTGCAAATATGCTTCCAAAATGTCACCAAAATATCACATCTGCCAAATCCCATATTTTTTACCAAAGTAGTAAAATGATAAACATGATAATTTTGGGTTCTGTTGCCTTGCTTTTTTAACTCAAAGTGTGAAAAATTAGGGGAAAAAACCCTTTATACAAACATCTGGATGATCACAGATTAAATTATTTTGAAGATATGATATCAGCTCTATTTATACAAACCATTTCTCCATTGTTTGTAATAGCTTTTAATCGCTAATTAAGTGCTAATTAAATTGCCTCTTTCTAAAATTCTTTCTCTTTAAATTTATTTATTTATTTTTGCATATCAAGACTCAACCTGATGAAATATAGCATTGCAGTCCCCTGATTTTGGGAGAGCTTTTTCTTTCTTTCTTTTTTTTTAATTATAGCTTTTTATTTACAAGATATATGCATGGGTAATTTTTCAGCATTGACAATTGCAAAACCTGTTGTTCCAGCTTTTCCTCTCCTTCCCTCTACCCCTTCCTCCAGATGGCAGGTTGACATTTAACATGTTAACATGTTAAATATATTAACATATAAGTTAAATACAATATATGTATGCATGTCCAAACACTTATTTTGCTGTACAAAAAGAATCGGACTTTGAAATAGTGTACAATTAGCCTGTGAAGGAAATTAAAAATGCAGGTGGACATAAATAGAGGGATTGGGAAATCTAATAGTGGTTCATAGTCATCTCCCAGAGTTCTTTTGCTGTTTCTATTTGAATTTGGAGAAACAAGGACTATCTTTGATTTAGGTTGCTGAGAGAGAGAGAGAGAGAGAGAGAGAGAGAGAGAGAGAGAGAAGAGAGAGAGAGAAGGAGAGAGAGTGAGAGAGATGCATAAATGTGTGAATAATAATTTACAAATCAATGAAAAATGATACTTTATTCTGGGAGAGAGAAAAAAAAATCATCAAAAGTGTAAACATGAGATAGAATAGATGCCTATTTAAGTAATTGTGATGTAAAATATCTTAAGCATAATTAATAATTATTGTTCAATAGATTCTGAAAAAAAATGAAGCAAAGGAAGAAATTCTAATAATACATGGGTATATCTTCATGAGAATCATGGGCTGCATTTATTATGATTGAACATGGTTTTCAGAAAGTAAATAGCATGTCTTTATCAGTCTAAAAAGCTGTAAATATCAGATGATTTTGAGAGACTTAAGTCACTCAGAATTACATCAAGAAATGTTTTGTACATTTACATTTGTTTTCAGTAAATTTAATAATATTTGAAAAATTATATTCTTTGGCACTAAGAAAGTTAAAACAAAGTTCTTCAGGAAAATGAAGTGCCCACTAAGTGACTTTGCCTTACTAGGCCATGGACGTGAATAAAATTTCAGCATACACAAAAAACCTTTTCTCATTGATATTCATTTCATCTCTCACACTATTGTGTGTATTTGTGCATGTGTGTGTGTGTGTGTGTGTGTCTGTGCACACATATTCAGGCATGCATATGTGTTCGTGAGAAACACACAGATGAGACAGACACAAAGATAAAGAAAGACAGAGACAGAGAGAGTGAAAGAAAAAGAGACACACAGAGACAGAGACAGACATTGGTGAGATATAATGGAAACTGTGTCATCTTGAGGGTAGAATTCAGCAGATTGCAAGTTTGGTTTTGATTGCCTCACCATACCCATAACCTTCATTCTTTCCCCTATAAGTCCATCAACAGGAAACTCCATCATCACGGAAATAACTTCAGCTTTGGTACTCACATCTTGTAAGTAGTTCAGTTGCTTCTGTCCTATTTGGAGGACTGAACAGTAAAGCAAAATACCCCTTTAATAATCTTCCCTTATAGAAGGCTCAACATATAAATTAAATTGTAAGTGCCTCGAGGCCATATATTGTCTTTGTTTTCCTTGTTTGTATTTTTATCACTTAGTGGACTTCCTAGAACATAGTAGAAAATAATAATTGCTTTAATAATAATAATATTAATAATAAATATTTATTATGTCTTATCACAATGTAAGCTTCCTCACTCTACCAAATTGGAAAGAATTCAAGTATTAATCTGTTTATAGATTCTGTGCCTGTTGAATAAATTTAGTCTATCTAAATTTGTACATGATAATCATCAGTTCCAATTCATGGTGTTTTTGTTTACTTTTTAATAACCAGTGCAACTCTTGAAAATCATCTACTAAATAATAATGAAGTTGTAATTTACAATAGTTAAGGTAGTATCTTCACTGATAAAGTTATACATTTTAAAAAATAAAACATATGAAAGCATTGAGAAAATAAGCCTATTAATATTTAGTTACAAACTTTTTACTTAATTCTCTATTTTATGGTGGTGATGGTGGTTAGGAGAATTTAAAAGTACAAAGTCTAAACATTAGAAACTGTGCAAGTTGGATAATGGCTGAATAAGTATGGTATATGAAAGTAATGGAATATCATTGTTCTTTAATAAATTATGAGCAGCTACTTTCTGAAGAACTTTGAAAAATTTACAAGAACTGATGCTCAGTAAAGTGAGCAGAACTAAGAGAACATTGTAAATAGTAACAACATTATGTCATCATCAATTATGATGGACTTGATTTTTTTTTAATAAGGTGATGCAAGGCAATTCCAATAGTCTTGGGATGGAAAAATGCCATCTGAATTAAGAGAGAGATCTCTGGACACTGGGCTGCAGCATAATATTTTAACTTTTTTTTTTTTTTTGCTTTTTCCTCATTTTTTCCCTTTGAATCTAAATTTTTTCTTGCACAACATGACACTTATAGAAATATGTTTAAAAGAATTACATATATTTAACCTGTATGAGATTGCTTTCTATCTTGGGGAAGAGGAAGATAAAGGAGAGGAGGGGTGGATTTGGAACATAACGTTTTACAAAAATGAATATCAAAAATTAGCTTTACATGTATTTGAAAAGATAAAATACTATTGAAGAAAAAATGTTCTAAGTTGGATTTTTTTTGCAGTTTTTAGCATTCTTCTATTACATAGAAACCTCCTCCTTCTCTCCCTTCTTCCCTCCCTCTTTCCCTTCTTTCCTCCCTCTCTCTCTCCCTCCCTTTTTCCCTCCCTCCCTCCCTCTTTACATCCCTCCTTCCCTTTCTCCCTCTCTCTCTCCTCTCTCCCTCTCTCCTTCCCTCTCTTCCTCCTCCCTTCCTCGATCCTTTATTCCCTTCCTTCCTTCCTTCCTTCCTTCCTTCCTTCCTTCCTTCCTTCCTTCCTTCTTTCCTTTCTTCCTCAGAATCTCAGAATTCCTCAGAATAAACTCAGTCTAATAGGTTAGATAGATAGATAGATAATTGATAAATCTTAAAAATTTCTCATAACAAGACATTGTGCTAAATACTGGGAATACAAATGTAAACAAAAAAAAAAAATCTGTTCTTGCTTTCAAAGTTTATCTCCTAGTGGGGAGAACATACAAATAAAAGAGAACTGAAACCCAGTGGAGAAGATAAAGACATGTAAGGATGAAGTAAATAGAAAGGTGATTTAGAACATTATAGTTGTCCTAGGTTTGAAGAGATTTTGATGAATAGTATGAGTACATCCTCAAATGGACATTTTGAGAAGAGTCCACCAATCAGAAGAAGAAGCTATAGATATAGTGCTTAGGAAGAAGGCTATTGACACAAAGATGTCATAAAATAAAAATTAAGTTTAATATCTAAGAGAAATGATAAAATAATCCCGTTTATTATTTTTTTTTTTGCAATTTATTAACAACCTAGTTAAAATTGATGTTGAAGGTTGGCTGACAGAAGAATGGTTTCTAGTGTAAGACAATGTGGGAGGAAATACTGTGGGTGGTAAGGAAGAAGGTAAAAATAACTAGTGTAAAGATTATTTGTAGATACATGTGGTTTGCCCGTGCCACCAATTAGCTTTAACAATTGTTCAGCATTTCTGGGAGACATGAGTAAGTTAGGACTATAGAGGATGATTGATAGTTGGCTTCCATCAAAATTCAGCACAAATGTGATCATTTGTAGAATGCTTTTCCTGTTCCAACTGATGGTACTTTCTCTAAGTTTACTTCCCATCTTCCTTATAAATATTTCATTTACCTATTTATTTGCTTATTTTTACAATGTCTATTCTTGTAGAATATAAACTCTTAAAGGGACTATGTTTTCCACCTTTCTCTTTTATCTTTTTATTAACAAATGTTTTGATACACACACAAGTGCTTTTTCCAAACAGTTCAAAAGATTGGTATATAGTTTGACTGAATCTTTAAAGGAAATACACAAAACAATACTCAAATTAGGATTGAGGAAAATAATTAAAATAGCATTTGGAACAAATTAGCAGCTTCCAGTATAATTTCTGGCTGAATGTTTTTCTACTCTAAGTGATGCTTTGGAAACAGAAGTAGGACAAAAAGGAGAAATGTGGTATTAGGGGTTCAATTGGCTGCCACAGATTTCTGAATTATTATGAATGAATACATATTAATGTAAGAAAGGCCCAAAAATTCATGAATGCCAACCATTCTGTATAGTGCCAAGATGGAACTCAGATGCCTACATATTTCTTATTTGATAATGAAATATAAGAAATGAAGACTGAAACAACAAAAGCTAACATTCTGTAAAATACTAATGTTTGCAAATTGTCCTCTTTTAATTAGAATAGAAAATTTTCTTTTATTTTTAAAGTTCTTGAAGATTTTAGCATATGAAATTAAAGAGAGAAGAAAACAACCTTTAAATTTAAGTTTTATCAATGCAAGAACTAGCAATAGTTCCTGCTTCTAACTCTTGTTATGAGATCTCTTGAGCTTAGGACCTTTGGACTACCATGTATTAAGCTGATTATGATATCATTGCCAATAATATTATGAATCCATAGGACATGAAGACAACTAAGGAGGAGAAAAGAGGACGAAAGAAGGAAAGAAATGAAAGTGGGACAAGTAGGTGGTACAGTGGATAGAACACTGGACCTGAGTTCAGCTCTGGACTCATGTGTTTTGACATTTACTAGCTACGTGATGCTGGGCAAGTCTCTTAATCTTGATTGCCTTACAAAGAAACAGAATGCAAAAAGCAAAACAAAAAAACAAAAAACAAAAAAAAAAAAGCAAAGAAAAACAGAATCTAACAGAGATTATCTGCAAACCTGTACAATATTTCTTTAAGCAAGTCTATTTTGAGTAATATTTTATTTTGCTCCATTTTTTGGAGGTTTATACTATTTATTATTGAAAGTACAATGAACCATAATTACTGACTCTGCTCATATTTCACCTGAAGACTGATTTTATTCATTCATCTATAATATTTTCAGGGATTCCAGGTTTAGGGGGTCTTCTCTTTTTTCAAGTTTTCTTTTGAAAATACTCCAATTAATAAAATCCACATAAAAGTCATATTTACAATTTCCAAATGTCACCTCACTAATTCTTATAAGATGTTTTAAGAAAGACACAAAATATGATTTATATTAAGTTGACATAGTTAACCTAATTAATTGTATTGCCAGAAAGTTGAGAACAAAAAGAGAACCTTGACACAATAATGCAAGAAATAATCCAAGAAAATTATCCTGAAGTGATACAACATGAGGGAAAAGTAGAAATGGAAAAAAAAATCCACCAATAACCCCCTCAAAAAAGATTCTTTGTGAAAAATATAGGAATATTATTTCTAAATTTCAAAACCCCCAAAATCTAAGAGAAAATTTTGCAAAAAAACAAGAAAAAGTAATTCAAATACACTGGAGCTACAATGAGAATTATACTATACAAATATATATTTGCTGAGACAGTTGGGGTTAAGTGACTTGCCCAGGGTCACACAGCTAGGAAATGTTAAGCGTCTGAGGCCAGATTTAAACTCAGGGCCCCCTGACTTCAGGGCTGGTGCTCTATCCACTGCATCACCTAGCTGTCCTACCAAATGTTTAAGACTGACATCAACAATAAAGTAGCTTAAAAGAAGATTGGGACAGAGTTAAGGTAAAAATAGTAATCATGCTATACAAATGTGGTGCAGAGGAAGAATAGAAACAAAGGCATTAGAGAGGGAACAAGGACTCCTAGTTCTGAAAACCTAGGGAAACAAAAGGGAGTAGAATGGTATATGACCTTCAAGAAAAAATGACAGAGATGATTTAATTATAGTGGAGAAATGGAATGAGATGCAAAATAGGATATATTTGTGGGAGCAATGCAATGATCAAATCAAAGATAGGATAAATAGACAATACTACATATATGCCAGGAAAGGTAAAGCACCCTTCCAAATCCTTAAAGAAAAATGGGCTGAAAGGAAAGTAAAGGATGAGAGAAGAAAACAAAGGAGGGATTTATGGGCAGGGAGAGGTTTGATAATAGCAAGGCAAGTTAAGGAGTAGAAGTAAAGAAAAGTCAGCAGGAATAGGAAAGATTTGTGGGTAGGTGGAGGTCAGTGTATGCGTGTATGTATGTGTGTTTGTATATATCTGCATATGTATACATAAATATATCCTTTCTTGATGACAGCCTGCCTGGGGTGGTGAAATAATGAAAAGGGACAAAAATAATAATGTAAAAAAGGTGCACAGCAGAGAATGAAAGAACAATTTAAAAGGAGTGAAGAAAAGATGGACACTCATGAATAAAATTTCTTCTACACATGCCACACAATTATCTATATATCTATATCTATATCTATATCTATATCTATCTATATCTATATTTATCTATCTATATATGTATGTATGTATGTATGTATATACACCACCTCTACACACACACACACACACACACACACACATATTTTCTTGAAGTGGTAATTTATTATTATGTATTTTGAATGCTCCCTGGTGTTCTTGTTGGACACATGACAATGTTATCTTTTGTTTTGTTTTATTTTGTATTCCTTTTCTGTTTTTCTTCCTTATTATTCTGGCTTTTTTAAATACAAAAAAGAAAATCAATTGGTTTATGGAGTTTGTCTTATTATTATTATATTATTATCCAAATCAGGAATTGGGATCTTTTTCCTCTAGATGGTCATCTTCTCCTATATGAAGTACAGTAACGGACCCTTTCTATAATGCAACAAACAGTGACTGACAACTCAGCATCTATCAATCACTTCAACACGCCAATTTTCCCCAAGTATAGACACATACATTTCACCATAATTTTTGTCTTAGTTTATACAAAAAAATCAAACAAAGCAAATAAACAATGCCTTTGTTTCCCTAGCAATGAATTAAATACCCCAAAATGGTAGTTGCTTAATAAAAGCATGAATATTTATTGCATAATTAGATAAATGTACTATCTCAGCCTTCATGAATCTATATTTTTGAAGTACTATTGTAGGAAGATTCCATCAATTCTACATTTCATTCTCTACTCTGTCAATCAGTTTACCTCAATTTATTAAAGCCCTATTGTATTCTAGCACCTACACTAAATATTAGAAATACAAAAAAAATATCAAAAGACAGTCACCACACTCAATGAGCTTATGCCTTTTCTCTAGTCAACAACTTTGACAAACTCTTGGCAATCAGATCAATGAGTATGCCTTGTATTTTTAATACTTTTAGTTTAAGAATTTCTCTTTTTTAAATTAATTGAAGTTTTTTATTATTTTCAAAACAGATGCAAGGATTATTTCTTAACAATCATCCTTGCAAAACCATTTTTTCCAATTTTCCTCCCTTTCCCCCAACCCTCTTTCCTAGGTTTAAGGTAATCCAATATATGTTAAACATGGCAAAATATGTGTAAATCAAACATACACATGCATATTTATAAAATTTTCTTGCTGTACAAGAAAATTCTGATCAAAAAGGAAGGAAAAAAGGAAATAAAATTCAAACAAACAACAACAAAAGAAGTGAAACTGCTATGTTGAGATACACACAGTTTCCACAGTGCTCTCTCTGTGTGTAGATGGCTGTTATCATCACAAAATCATTGGAACCGGCATGAATCATCTCATTGTTGAGAAAAGCCATGTCCAATAGAAATGATCATTGTATAATCTTGCTGTTGCCATATAAAATGATTCTGCTCATTCCATATAGCATCAGTTCCTGTCAGTCTCTGCAGGCCATGCTGAAATCCTCCTGCTGATTATTTTTTATAGAATAATAACATTCCATAACATTCATGTATTCAGCCATTCTAAAACTGATGGTTATCCACTCAATTTCCAGTTTCTTGCAAATATATCAAGGGCTGCCACAAACATTTTTTGCATATGTGCATATGCACAGTATGATAGCCCTTTGGGCACAGTTCCAAATTGCTCTCCATAATAGTTGGATCAGTACACAACTCCACCAACAAAACCTTAGTGTCCCAGTTTTCCCATATCCCCTCCAATATTTATCATTATCTTTTCCTGTCATTTTTGCCAATCTTACAGGTGTATAATCGTACCTCAGAGTTGTTTTAATTTGCATTTCTCTGATCAATAGTGATACCTTTTCATATGACTAGAAATGGTTTCAATATATTCATCTGAAAATTGTCTGTTCATTTTCTTTGACCATTTATCAGTTTGAGAATGGCTTGAATTCCTATAAATTTGAGTCAATTCTCTATATATTTTAAAAATATGGAAATTGCATTTGTATCTCTTGCCACTGGACTTTGTGGTTATATCTAAAAATGTGGATTTATTTTGTATCCTGTCATTTTGTTAAAATTGTGAATTGTGTCTAGTAGTTTTTAGTTGATTCTCTAGGTTTCTCTAAGTATACCATCATATCATCTGTAAACAGTGATAATTTGGCTTCCTCATGACCTATTTAATTCCTTTAATCTCTTTTTGCTAAACCTAATATTTCTAATACATTGAATAGTAATTATGACAATGGGTAATCTTGTTTCACCTTAAGCTTTTTAGGAATGGTTCTAATTTATCCCCATTACATATAGTGCTTACTGATCATTTTAAATGCATGATACAGATTAGTTTAGGGAAAAGTTCATTTATTCCTATTCTCTCTAGTGTGTTTAATAGGAATGGATGTCAGATTTTTTTTAATGCTTTTGTGCATCTATTGAGATAATCATATGATTTTTGTTAGTTGGGTTATTGATATAGTCAATTATGTTAATAGTTTTCCTAACATTGATTCCCTATACCCCTGTTATAAATTCTACTTGGTCATAGTTCATTATCCTGGGGGTGACATTTTCACTACTAATGTTTTATTTAAGATTTTTGTATCAATATTCATTGGGGAAATTGGTCTATAATTTTCTTTTTCTGTTTTCACCCTACCTGGTTTAGGTATCAGCAACATATCTGTGTCATAAAAGGAATCTTTTCCTATTTTTTTCAAATAGTTTGTATAATATTGGAATTAATTGTTCTTTACATGTTTGTTAGAATTCAGATGTAATTCCATCTGGACCTGGGGATTTTTTTCTTAGGGAACTGATTGATAGCATGCTGAATTTCTTTTTCTAAAATGAGACTATTTAAATAAATTATTTCCTCTTCTGTTAATTTGGGCAATCTATATTTTTGCAGGTCTTCCTCCATTTTACTTAAATGATCAAATTTATTGACATAGAGTTAGACAAAATAACTCCTAATTATTATACAAATTTCCTCTTCATTAGTGTAAAGTTCTCCCAATTTTTTTTGAGGCTAACAATTTGATTTTATTCTTTCCTTTTTCTGGAGGTAAAATTTTTTGTTCATCTCTAGTCCTTTAATCAGAAATCACCTGTATTAATGAATGTCCATTTTATTCCCTATAAGATAATGCTCATTTTAGCTGAATAGTTGATTCTTGACTGCAATCCAAGTTCATTTACCTTTGAGAATATCAGATTCCAGATCCTTCGATACTTTAATGTGGAACTTCCTAGATTCTGGGTAATCATGGTTTTGGATCCTTGATATTTGAATTGTTTCTCTCTAACTGCTTAGAATATATATATATATATATATATATATATATATATATATATATATATATATATATATATATATATTTTGGTTTGCTAATTCTGAAATTTAGCTACAATATTCCTTGAAGTTTTCATTTTGGTGTCTCATGAGGTGATCAGTGAATTCTTTCAATGTCTATTTTACCTTCTGATTCTGTAACATCAGGGGAATTTTCCTTGATGCTCTCCTGAAAGATAATGTCTAGACTCTTTTTTTCATAATGGTTTTCAGGCAGTCCAATAATCTTTAGATTGTGTCTCCCAGATCTATTTTCTAGGTCAGTTGTTTTTCCAATGAGATATTTTAAATTTTCATCTACAGTTTCATTTTTTAAAAAATTTTGTTTGAGTGATTTTGATATCCCATTCAATCATTCATTTCCATTTTTTCAGTTCTAATTTTTAGTGAAATTTTTTTCTTTGGTTTCCTTTTTTTAGCTCCTTTTGTATTTGACCAATTAAATTTTTAAATAAGTTGTTTTGTTCTATATATTTTTTCCATTTCACAAATTCTGTTTTTCAGAGTTGTTTTCTTTTTCCATTTCACAAATTCTGCTTTTCAGGGCATGGTTTCCTTTTTCCATTTAGTCAAATTTATTTTATAAGGAGTCATATGCTTTTTCCATTTCACTAAATCTATCTTGTAAGGAGTTTTCTTAAGATAATTTCTGTGTTTCCTTTTCCAAACCCTCTTGCAAAAGTTTTCATTTCCTTTCCCCATTTTTCTTCAAATTCTCTTTTATGGTCTTTTTGAATTCTTCCAAAAGAGGCTTGTGAGATAGGGACCAAATTATATCACCCTTTGGGGCTCCACCTGGGGCTTATCTGCTATTAATGTCCTCACAGTTTGGAATCTGTTCTTCTCTTTCTCCATAAAAACTATTTATGTCTGTGGTCAGAGTTCTGTTTGCTTTCTTGCTCATTTTTTAAAAGGTTGAAGTCTGCTTTTAGGGCAAAGGGGAGATTGTCCAAGATTCCTCTACAGGCTACAGTAGTTGTGCTGGTTCAGTCGTGACTAACTTTTGATGCTGTGTGGGTATGGCCAGGTCTGATATTATGGGTTTTTCCCTTTTGTATTTGTGTTGGATGGCTTGCAGCTAATCTGCTGATCTACTGATTCCTCCTGGTAGACTTCTCAGCATGAGAAACCCACACTGCCCTGGGTCTCTACACAACCTGCATTCAGCTGCCTGTGCTCAGTCCACCTCCCTTCAAGTCCAATTGAAACAGACTTTCTCTGAAGATCTTCCAAATTATTTTCTGCTGGAGATTTGTTACACCAAATATCTGTGGGTTCTGTCACTCCAAAACTAGTTGAGAATTTTAGTTTGCTGTTAATTTGAGGCATATATGAAGAGTTCAATAATAAACATGTCTTTTCTCAGCCATATTGGCTCCTCTCTCCAGTTCAAGAATTTCTATACTAGGATACTACTACCCTAATTGGTGAATCTATTTCCCAGGCACTATTTTGGTCAGTCATCAGCCAAACTTTACTTTTCTACAGTTAGGTTCTTTGCAAATTTGATCATTGGCTTCCTACCACAAATATACCCTATTTTGGAACTTTTCCCAGTTATTACTATAATTAAATCACCTCTGATTTCTTGAAGGGGATGTACCATTATACTCCCCTCTGAGCTCACTCATAATCCTCATAATATATCTCTTCTCAGCCATTTCTTTAATAATATTAGCTACTTGGTGGGAAGAGATAATCCTTTTATGTCCCACATTTGGCATATAGTAAAGTCTTAATGTTTTTTTTTTTCCTGTCTATTTGTATAAAGAAAAAATTAAATGTGTTCCCTGAGGGAGCTTTTATTCTACTGAGGGGTAAATTCTGCATCATCATCATCATCATCATCATTATCAGAAGCTCTGTAATAGCAGCATTTTCATTAGCATTTATACAATGCTTTAATGTTTGCAAAATGCTTTATGTACATAAACTCATTTAGTGAAAAAGAAGTGAAAAGAGGAAGATGGAGATAGTCATTCAGGTGAACTCTTCCAAAATTCACCTCCAAAACAACTTTTAAAAATACCCCCCAATAAATTCTGGATCAATAGAACTGACAAAAACTCAGGGTAAATATATATTTGTGTAGCCTAAGAAAAGTTAAAAAGTAAGCAAGAGAAGTTTGTAATACCTTGGTGGAAGCCTATTGGTATCAATGGCCCCAGCAGCAGCAGCATTTTCATGAGAGGATAAGCGCATTAAACCACTGACCAGAAAGAGAATATAGCACACACTTTGCTGGCACTGAGTTTGATTGGCCCTGATGGGCAACTTTATTGCCCATAAACAGTTTTAGATGACTGTTTCAAGGTGGACAGGAAGATTGGTGATTGGGTGCACAATATCAAAGCAAAAAGGAATGCTATTGCTTTTTGGCTGCAGGGCACTAGGAAATCTTCCCATAAAGAAGAGAGCACAGACCAAGAGAACAGTGACCATATCTCTTTCAGGATCATACCACTTTGGAAGCACTGAACAGTTGCAGATCCCAACATCTAGCTCTGTATATACAGCATGTGTATAAATTGAATAGATTGCTAACCTACTCTGTACATAGGGAAGAGGTTGGAAGACAGGGAAATAATTCAAAACTCAGTATTTTAAAAGAAAAATGTTAAAATATATAAATAATAAATTACTTTTTTTAAGTGAACAGAGGAAACATAAACCAGGAGCCTGAATTATATTAGCCTTTATTTCATGTTTTGTCATAGTCAAAGATTTCTTCACCAAGTGTCTATATTACCAGTGATAAACATAACCATATTTAGATTATCATTTACATCATTATTAACTATTGCTGGAATTATACTAGATACTTTCCCAAAATTGCTGAACCTGTTCTTTGAAGTTATAGCCTTAGAGAAGGATTTTATAAAAAAGGATCAATGGTAAGCTACAAAGTTCGCAGAAAATAAGGGCCAAGGAGACTTTAGCTTAATTCTCTGTAGGTGAAATGCACTTTCTTTTGTGTAACTCTAGGGAATCCCATAAGCCCAGAGAAGGAAAAAAATCTTTGCACAGATGTGTCTGGAAGCAAGATACAACAAAGACATTTTTAAATAAATTAAAGAAATCTGGATATAAGTCCTTTGGATGGGACAAAAGATAATACTTTGTTCTTGGAAACAACAAGTTTTAGCAACAAATAAGAGGAGTAAAAGTGCTGGAACCACTTTACAAAAGAGTAGAATTGAGCTTTACCTTCTGGAAGCATTGTGGCTTAGAAGGTTGGTTTTGTAAAAATCCCTAATTCTCTCTGGCATATCCTAAACTAGAAGGCATTACTATGTATTCAGAGGATCATTTAGATGATAAGTAGGATTACAGTGGAAAATCATTGGATAGATAAAATGAACATTTTTCTTCACAAATTCAATTTTTGGTTCCCCCCATTATAGTTTTATCTCCAGCAGGAGGTAGGGTTTTGTTTAAGTAAAATGTGTCATATATTCAAAGCTTTTCTATAGAAACCTAGATTTTAAAGATCTGAATTCTGATGTTCTGAAGTGTAACATTGGGTAGAATCATGCATCAAAGAGGGTATTTGTGAGAAGTTTCAAAAATTGTACCCAGTTGAAGTAAATCCAAAATTTTATTTCTGGATCATGTTACAATAACTATTTAGAATATGTATAAAGGCAAAAACAACCCAACTCTGCTTCAGATTTGAAAACCACAATGTTATTGAAATAGTATCTTCCAGTTCCTCATATTAGGGAATTTAGTACATCAATTACAATTTCTATATTATTGTTTATGGTCAAGGTAGTGTGACCTCACAATCTACCAGGATTATTCTCAATTTCATGATAACTATAAAGTAACAGAATAAGATTGGAATGTAAGAGTTAAACAGACAAAGTGGTCTAGGAAAATATGAAAAGAAAGAGAACACTAGAGAGGATGAATTTTCCAAATTTATTTCTCCTTTTTACAAAAGTGCTAAATATTCATACACAGCATCTTATTTTAATCATAGGATTAAAGTTTTTGAGTTGAGAGGAAATTCAAAAGTCATTCATGCTAGCCCCCATACATCTCACATCTCACATTTGAAAGTTGAATAATTTGAAGTCCAGGAAAGAGAATTGACTTGTCCAAAGTCACATGCATAGAACTAATCTTAGATCAAAGTAAAGTTAACATTAGAATTATCTTAATTAAAAAAGGAAATGAATAAAAGAAGCAAATCTCAGGCAAAGGGGCATCTAAAGACAACATATATGACGTTTCTTTTCATTCCAATGATGGAAAAAAAAAAGCTTAATTTATTATTTTAGGCCACATTTCACCTTGGAGGAAATTTTAATGACTAAATTACAGTAAGTTCTTGAAAGCAAAAAGTTACAGTGGAAATATTGACATGTAATTAATCAGATTGAGTTTTATATTACTTATGTGAGATAAAATTATTTCATTTAATTTGATCCCTACATTCAACATTTAATGGTTAAAAAATTATTTTTCCCTTCCCTTCAGCTAACAAGTATTTTCATTTTCTTATGTATAACTCCACTTAACAACTTAAGAGCATTAGGTCTTAAGACACTGATGTCAGATTCCAATAAATGTAATGCCAATCAAGGTAAGAATAAAATTTCCCCATTGAGGAATTTATAAATGACGATCAGGACATAATTCTATTGATTGTAATCTCACTTACCTCAGAATAATTTGAACCAGAAATTTTGTATTTCTTACCTTATTTAAACATTGATATCCCATATATTTATTTATTTTTATTTTTTACATTAAAAATTAAACTTTTAGGGCAGCTAGGTGGCACAGTAGATAAAGCACCACCCTTGAAGTCAGGAGAACCTGAGTTCAAATCATGTCTGACACACTTAATGCTTCCTAGTTGTGTGAACCTGGGCAAGTCACTTAATCCCAATTGCTTCAGCAAAAAAAAAATAAATAAATGAAAAATAAACTAACAGCTTCACCAATATGCCTCCAAGAGAAATTGTTAAAATAGGTTTGATCATGAGTCAAAAATCTTCATGTTAATTTTTGAACTCTTATTTTTCATTAGGTTTATTATTACAGTGAGTTACTTTTTTTCTTATTTTTTTTAATCTGTTAAAAAAGAGCATGGGTTACCTCTAATGTGTCTAGAATAATAATTATTACATACAGTAGAAATTGAACAAAAATCAAGTTTCTATTAAGAACTTACTTAGCATGTGTGAAGCATTGTGGTAAGTACTGGGATTTCTGATAGAAAATTAGGCAGTCCTAGCTCTTAAGGAGCTCAAATTCTAATGGGGGATACAACATTTAGGGAAAGTTTCAACTGCATATCAAATGAAAGCTTTCATTACCTTTTCTATTTCTCTGAATTAGTCCTTTATAATTTAGCTCTTTTGATTTCATTTTTTATTTTCCCAAACTTTTTTTTAATGCTATTTTTCTTAACCAAATATTTACTCTCAGATTATGATGAGTTTTGATTAACTGACTTTAGCCATTGCTGCCTACCTTGTTTCCTCGGGTTTCTCTGTCTCTCTCTCTCTTCCTCTTTTTGTCTCCTTCTCTCTCTCATTGAAGGAGGAAAAATTATCTCACAGCCATATGAAATCCAATGAGAATAAGGTTCACACAATGCTCATCTCTCCTTTCTTTCTCTCAACCAAGTCTTTTTGGCCTCTTTGTGTGATGTGATTTATCCCATTTTTACCTCCCCTTTTCTCTTCTTCCATTACAATCCATTTCCCACTTCTAGTTTCTCTTTTATATCATCACAATAAAATTAAATAATATTTACATGTTCTAAGTATACCTTTAACAAAGATACTGTTCTCAAGAGTTAACAATTGATTTGATGAAATGGAAAAAGAAAACAAGTCGTTGAAAAACAGAATTGGTGAAATGCAAATAGAGAACAAACTCCCTAAAATAGAATTAGTAAAATGAAAAAAAAAATCAAAGAATAAAAAACCCCTCATTTAAAAGTTTAATTGGCCAAATGCAAAAGGAGGTTTATAAAGAGCTAACTAAAGAAAATAATTCACTAAAAATTAGACTTAAAAATGGAAGTGAATAACTCAATGAGACATCAATAATTAGTCAAAGAAAATGAAAAACAGAAAAATAGGAGAAAATGTGAAATATCTCATCAAAAAAAGGAACTGATATCATCTTCCCATATGTAAGCATTTTAACCTTTAAAATCATATTTTTTTCCTTTTTACCTTTTTATGCTTCTCTTGAGTTCTCCATTTGAAGATCATATTTTCTGTTCAGCTCTGATCTTTTCATCAAAAATAAATAAAGATTTCCCCATTTCATTGAATGTTCATCTATTTCCCTGAAAGATAATGCTTAATTTTGTTGGATGATTGAATCTTGGGTGCAGTCCAAGCTTATTTGCCCTCTGGATTATCATATTCTGAGTCCTCGGATTCTTTCAAGTGGAAGCTACTAGGTCCTGGATAATTCTAATTGTGACTCCTTGTTATTTAAATGTTTTCTTTCTAGCTACTTGCAGTATTTTCTGCTTGATCTCATGATTTAGGAATTTAGGTACAAAATTTTTTGGAGTTTTCATTTTGGGTTTTTTCCGAGAGATTTTTAGTGGAGTCTTTCAATAGCTCTTTTACTCTCTATTGTAGAACAGTTTTGTTGATGATTTCTTGAATGTTGTCTAGACTCTTTTTTTTTTTTCAACATAGTTTTCAGGTAATCCAATAATTAATTCCTAGATTATCTCTCCTGGATCTATTTTCCCGTTCAGTTCCTTTTCTGATGAGATATTTTACATTTTCTCTTATTTTTCTGTTTTTCATTTTCTTTGACCAATTATTGATGTCTCATTGAGTTATTCACTTCCATTTATTCAAGCCTAATTTTTAGTGAATTATTTTCTTTAGCTAGCTTTTTATAAACCTCCTTTTGCATTTGGCCAATTAAACTTTTAAATGAGGGGTTTTTTTGTTGTTGTTGTTGTTGTTTTTTTTTTTTTTTTTTTTTTTTTTTTTTTCATTTCACCAATTCTATTTTAGGGAGTTTGTTCTTCATTTCCATTTCACCAATTCTGTTTTTCAAGGAGTTGTTTTCTTTTTCCACTTCATCAAATCATTTGTTAAGGAGAGTTTTTCTTGAGATAGTTTCTGTCTTTCTTTTTTTAAGACTCTCATTTCCTTTCCCCATTTTTCTTCTAATTCCTCTTTTACATTCATTTTTGAATTCTTCCAAAAAAAACAACTTTTGAATTTGAGAACAAGTCATATCACCCTTTTAGGATTTATCTGGGCATATTTTACCTTTACTGTCTTTAGGGTTTGAGGTCTGTTCTGTTCTGTCTCCATAATATCTATCTATGGTCAGCGATTTTTTTTTTTTTTTTGCTTTTTTGTTCATTTTTAATGGTTTAGTTCTCTTAGGGAAAAAAAAAAGTTTGTCCCAAGCATTCTCTATTGCTCTGAGGCCAGTGCTTCTGGCTTCTTTCCCATGCAGGATGGGCATACCCAGGTCTTGATTGTTATGTTGGAATCCCAGAGCTCGTTGTTTTCCTTCGGTAATTTTGTTAGATGTCTCACAGTTAGTCTCCTGATCCACTGGCTTCTAAAGCAGAACTGAGTAGCCAAAGATGCTATATTTTGGCTAAGACCTTTTAAACCTCTCCACCCTGAGACTATCTAGGCCTATGCTAGGCTATGTTCCCTCTTGCCCCATTGAGACAGATTTTTCCTGAAGTTCTTCCAAAATATCTTCTGCTAATAATTTTTGGTTTCTGTCATTCCAAAAATCTGTTCAGAGGCTTAATCTGGTTTTGATTCTGAGGGAAGCCAGAAAGAGCTCAAAAAAACACCTGGCTACTTTCTGCCATCTTGACTCTGCTCCTCCCCCCCCCAAAAAATCATAGCTATTAAAAAACACACTTTGGGGACTATTAGAAATATTGCAATGGTTGTTGCTATAGAGAATTCAAATATTTCAGTTCTCATCCAAACCCATAATGAAATAGGATCCAAATTGGAAAGGAAATTTAAATTGAAATAGAAAATGCTTATTATGTGAAGGAGACTAATTAATCATCAGAAGATAAACAAAGACATATAGAGGGAATGACAGCTAAGTGTGATTTTTGGTGGTTCTTCTATAGTGCATTAGCAGCTTCTTAAAATTATAAAAATAGTCAGAATCTCAGTGAAGGAAGAAGGGTGCAAACTATTGCTATTAAAAAGACAAGAAAAATAGTGCAGCAGTAGGTTTTAAAAACATTTTTCAAATAATGAATATCAATTCTGAATTCAAGGATAAACAAAAATCATGAGTTAAATGAAGTCCAGGTAAGATTGTAAGATCTGGTTATCTTCATCAGACTATAGAACATTCACCCAAAATTGTTTAGATTTTTCATTCCAAATATGTCTAGCAGTTTTGTCTCAATTGAGAAACAATTAACTTTGATAAAAACAAAACAAAACAAAAAAATGAGTATATTGAAGATAATTGTTCTAGACATAACAATATGGCCAAAATGAAGATGCAGTACTGAAATATGACCTTGTATTATGCCTCCATATATATATATATATATATATATATATATATATATATATATATATATAATATATATATATATATATAAAAACAGAATTAAATATATTATCCCAAGGGATAAAGATTGCTAGGCCTCAATAGACTTTGTCATTCCTTTCATTCAAATAGACAACACATTTGTTAGACTTTTGTTATGTTGCAGGCATTGTGCCAATTATCAAATATATATATATATATATATATATACAAACAAGCAAGATAATCCCTAACTTCAATGAACTTATATTCTAAATAGAAAACAATGCATCAATTGAAACTAGAAGATAAAAATAAATATATACTTAAACAGTGTCAAGACAACTGGTAAAGAGGTAGAGAAGTATGGAGAGTGAATTAATGTGGGAGAATGATCAGGGTCTCTCCTAAAATGAAATGGAGGTCAAACAAGGGATTTACCAATAAGACAAGTGAAGATATAATAATATCTTCAGGGTATAATAAAGAGAATTATAGAGTTAAAGTGTGAATGAAATATCATCTGAAACCTATAGGGCATCATCAACATTTTGGGGAAATGGACACTATAAAAAGCAAACTTAGTGTACATGATAAAGAATGAGGAATATATGTCAAAATTTTGTGAGCTCATGTAAAACAAGAAATTATAGGAAAAAAAAAGTTTATCTAATATATATGTGGAGGATGTTTTCTTATTCTTATATTTACTTTGCTGTTTAATTGGATTTATTTTGCTTTGAACTAATATATCTTTTAGTTCACTGGTGAAAGTCATCCTATTACTGAGGTGTTTTTGCTAGGATTTAAAGTGGATTATGACCTATTGAATGCTTTCAACTTCATATAAATTTTTGGAGAAAACCACAAATGTGATTGTGTGTGTGTGTGCATGTGTTAGTAGTAATTAGTTTGTACCCATATACACATATTGTATAATGCATTAGTATTACAGAAGGTCACATGTTTGGAACTTTCAAGACCTGGATAAAGTTAAACAAATGCATTTTTTGAGTTTCTGGACCTTCATTATTTCTTAGATCCTATTTTTTGTTTGCTAGTTATTGTTTTTAAACTTAGAAGAGGCCTCAGAGATAAATAATACCTGGGGCCAAGTGGTGCTGGCTCAGATTCCTATTATCACTACTTTAAAATAAAAAGAAGAGACCAATGGTATTCCTCTAGCGTATGTTTAAAGAATGGGCAAATCTGGCCACATTCAACATTTGCCAAGCATCTTAAATTAATTTCCTACCAATCTGAGCTAAGGAAAAAGTGAAAACATATTTGATGAAGCATTTTCCCTTTAACTTTGTATATTTTAAGGGAAATTTTATCCATGTGCTTTTAATTCATTTTACATTTAAGTCATCAAATATTATTTTGAAGAGGGTTTTTTAAATGTTAAAAAAAAAAGTCTTACAGATTTCTCAATAAGCTTTGTTTCAGCACTTCTTTCCTAAAAAGAAAAAAAAAAAAGAAAGACAGTAGGCCATGTTTTGCCAAAGACAAATAAACTCAGTATACAAAAGTTCAGGTTGGAGTACCCAAACCCAGGCCTTTTACATAAGATACAAAAATAAGTGAAACCAATTAGATTTTCTTGTAGCTTCTGATAGACATATACTACTAAAATTCTTCAACAGTAGCTTTTAAACAACTATAACACACTTTCCCAAAGACTTTCAACTGATCAGCACATGCTTGCAACTAAGAATAGCTTCTTACAAGACTCAGAGTATAAAAGCTAATGTATATGTATGTAGGTATATGTATTAAATTGTGTACATTATAGAATTTCTGCCTATTTGAAAACCAAACATAATTACTAAAAAGTGAATTGAATATTGGTCCTGAAATCAGGAGATCTGATATTCAATCTTATCTCAGAAAATTGTTAGCTATATCACTTAATACATATTGACTTTATTTTTCTTACCTATCAAATGATAGTATTTATTATACATGTGATAATATATTTGAAGATTTCACATAAAAATCTAACTAAAATGTAAATAAATTTTTGTTCTAACAATAACTGTAAATGGTATCAATGTTATTGTTTTTAGCATTTGATAAATATAACAAAATTAAATGAAGGTTATGATAGACTTTAATAGAATTGGGAAAATAAATTTCAGATAAAAAATGCTGATTTGGGGTTTTTATTTTTTTTTAAATGATTTAGCATTTCCCCCCAATTACATATATAAACAATGTTTAACATTCATTTTTAAAACTTTGATCCAAATTCTCTGCCTTCCTTTCTCCTCAATCCACCTTCATTTTGAAGGCAAGAAATTCATTATAAGTTAAACATTTTAGGTCATGCAAAATATTCCCATAATTCAAGACTAATCAAGTAAAAAAATATGTTTCAATGTTTTCAGATACCATCAGTTCTTTCTCTGTGGATAGACACACATAGACAGCATTTTTCATTATCAGTCATTCGGAGTTGCCTTAGGCCATTAAGATGAGCTAAGTCATTCATAGCTGATCTTCTTATCATATTAATGTTATTTTGTACACAGAAGATTTCACTGTTTTTCAGTACAGGGAATTCTTTCCAGATCTTTCAATATTTCTTCTACATATATAAATATGTATAAATAAGCGCATATATGTGTATATATACACATATATACACATATATGCGCTTATTTATACATATACATGTATATACACACATGTGTATAAATAAGCATATATATGTGTATACATATATATACACATATACATACATTATGGAATAGTATTGTATATTATTAGTACATATAAACATAATGTATGTTTATATGTACTAATAATATACAATACTATTCCATCACAATGACATACCATAATTTGTTCACCCATGTTGTTGTGGAAACCCCTCAATTTCTAATTCTTTGCTTTAAAATATTTTCTAAATAGGTTCTTGTCCTTTTTCTTTTTAACTCTATTTTTGGATACAGACGTAGTAGTAGGTCAAAAGGTAGGCATGATTTTATAGCCCTTTGGGAAAGAGTTCCAAATTGCTTTACAGGTGGTTGAATGACTTTACAACTGCTTGACAGCACATTAATGAATCATTTTTATCACATCCCCTCCAAAATTTGTCATTTTCCTTTTCTATCCTATTAGCCAATCTCTAATGCCTCAGAGTTGTTTTTAATGTTCGTTTCTCCAATCAGTAATGAAGTATAATATTTTTCATATGACTATAGATAGCTTTGTTTACTTCATGTAAAAACTGTTCATATATTTTAATCATTTATCAGTAGGAGAATGGGGACCAATTTATAGACAGGGAACTTATTTTTTATCAATTTGACTCAATTATATGTTTAGGAAATAAAGCCTTTATCAGAGAAACTTAATTTTAAATTTTTACAGTTATTATAGCCAATTATTTCCTACTATCATATCTCCCTTCCCTATTTATTCTATTCTTTCTCCACTTTGTCCCTCAAAAATGCTTTCTGACTACCCTCTCCCTCAATATGCCCTTTCTTCTATCCTTCATCCTTTCTCTTTTGCCTTTTCCCTTCTACTTTATCTATGATAAGATTAATTTTTATATCCAAATAAATGTGTATGCAATTCTTTTTCAAGTCAATTCTGTTGAGAATAAGGTTCACTTACTCCCTCTCATTTCTCTCATCTTCTCCTCCATTGTATATGCATTTGATAACTTTTATGTTTGATAATTTACTCTATTCTATCTCTTACTTTCCCTTTCACTCAGAACATTTCTCTGATACCTCTTTAGTTTAATTTTTTTAAGATGGCATTTCTTTATATTCAATTTACATCTATGCGCTCTCCCTCTCATATATATATGTTTCCCTTTTTATATTTCTTTTGAATCTTGTATTTGAAAGTCAAATTTTCTCTTTAGTTCTTGTTTGACTGAAAGTCTTTTATTTTACTGAATATCACTTTTCCCCTTGAAGGATTATGCTTTGGTTTTCTGGGTAAATGAGTCTTAATTGTGCCCTCCAGTATATGATATTCCAAGCTTTCTCATTCTTTAATGTAAAACTTCTATATTTTGTGTTATTTTAATTTTGACAGTTGAATCATTTCTTTCTGGCTGCTTGCAATATTTTCTCTTTGGCCTAGGAGCTCTGGGATTTGGCTATAACATATTTTGGAATTTTCATTTTGGAATCTCTTTAAAAGAGGTAATTAGTGGATTCTTTTAATTTCTATTTTAACCTCAGATTTTAAAATATCAGGGCAGTTTTCCTTAATAATTGCTTGAAAGAGGATGTCCAGGCTTTTCTATTTTTTTTTTTTATTTTTTGACATGGCTTTCAAGTAGTCCATAATTTTAAAGTTATTTCTCTTTAATCTATTTTCCAGGTAAGTTGTTTTTGCAGAGATATTTCATAATGTCTTCTTTCTTATGGTTTAGTTTCTTTGTTTCTCCTAAAACCATTAGCTTCCATTTGCTCAATTTTAATATTTAAGTCATTATTTTCTTCTGTGTGCTTCTGTACCTCCTTTTCCATTGGCTAGTTCTATTTTTAAAGGAAATTTTGTTTTTCTTTGATGAAGTTTTTTCCTCTCTTTCCAGTTGGTCATTTTTTCTTTTGAAGGAATTCTTCTCATTTCCTTTGTGTACCTCTTTTACAATTTGGCCTACTCTGTTTTTAAGGTGTTATTTTCTTCAGTATTTTCTTGTCTCCTTTATCAAATGCTTGATTCATTTTTTTTTTTGATTTTCTTGCATCATTTTCATTTCTCTTCACAATTTTTACTCATCTCCTTTACTTGATTTTGACAATCCATTTTGAACTCTTCCATAATCTGAAATAAATTTCTATTTTTCTTAGAGGCTTTGGATTTAGGAGTCTTGAGTGTTATCTTCTTCATATATTTTGATCTTCCTTGTCACCGCCATACTTTTTATGGTCTGAAGTCTTTATTTATTTATTCATTTACTTATTTATCTACTTATTCATTCATTCATCCATCCATCCATTTATTTATTTATTTATTTTGTTGTTGTTGTTGTTGTTTGCTCTTATTCCCAGCCTATTACTTGAAATTTATCTTTCTACTAAAGTGAGACTGGGCTTCTAATGTGGAGGGTGCAGTGACAAAAACTTCATGGGTTTTGTGCAGATGTTTGCTCCTCTTCTGATTGGTGCTCTGCTCTATGTGTGACCACTAGCACTTTTTTCTACTCTTCAATTGTGACTAGGGTCCCTGCTCCTTTACAGTCACAACCTCTGGTTGCTTTTTCTCACTCACTCCTGAATTGCCCTCCCAGGACTGATAACCCAGACCCTAGTATTGGTAAAGGAAGAGTCTTGCCTCAGTCCTAGCAAAGAGACCCCTGTAATCTCCTTCTGACCAGTTATGCATTCCCTGTGGCTTGAGAGCTCTGGAATCAAAAGCTGCCACTGCTATTTCATTGGCTCCCAAGTCCTGTCTGGGTCAATGGGTTTGTGCTGGTTTAGCTAAGCTCCATTTTCACTCAGGTGTGACACATCTTTTCTGCAAACCTTCTTAGTTGCCTTGTGATGAAAATTGTTTTGGCTCCATCTTTTTGTGGGTTGCTTCTCTAGAATTTATTTAGAATAATTATTTAATGTTACTTGGAGGGATTTGAGGGAGCTTTTAGATGAGTCCCTCTCTTTACCATCTTAGTGCCACCTTTCTTCAATCTTTCTTCTTAGTAATTTTCATAATTCTACATTTTTTTGTTTCTGATAATTTTCTCAGAAGATATGGGCACATTAAAATCTTATTTTTTATATTACAGTATTTATTTTTAGTTATATTAGTTCCATTATAAATGATAAGCCATTTGGAATATCTACACTTTACATAGTTATTGGGACTTTTTCTATAAATCCTTTCAGCATGTTTTAAACAAATTTATCTTTTAATATTTTGGATTTTTGCTTTAACTTTTTAAAGAAAATTTGAGTCTGTGGAGGATTCTGGGAAGATGGTGAAGTAAGCTGGTAAATTTCAAGCTCTCCAGATTTCCCAACCAAAAAAATTTTGCACCTCAGGGCAAACATAGACTAGTGAAAGATCAAGAAAACCTGGGACAGAACAGGAGTCCTTTAAGTATAACTCAAGGAAAAAAAAAAGAATTATCTCAGACTAAAATTAACCAATGGGAAGTGCAAATACTTATGGGCTGGCTACAAAGAAACACTAAGTAGGAAGCCCTGGACCTAGTTGGGTTGGACTGAAGCCCCCACAGGAACCACAGAGACTTTCACTTCCTGAACTGTTTGTGAATTTGGGTTCTGAGTCCTAGAAGACTGAGTAAACCTTGGCTGGTTAGTTAGGCAGATGTGTTGCTGAGCCCTGATTCTGGGGAAGAAGAAACCAGCACACCTAGTGAGTGTAGAAGCAGTGGAACATGGATGCTAGCTGTAGGAATTTGCAGGATAGAGCTTTTGGTTTGGAATTTCAAGTTAGAGAGGAGGGCAGAGGTACCATCCTTTCATCCCATGGTTAGAGGTGCTTACATCAATACTTCTAATTAAAAAATGAACTATTGCTTATATTCCAAAGAGCTCTTAAAGGAGGGAAAAAGTGAAAATGTTTGTGGCAACTCTTTTTGGAGTGGCAAGAAACTGGAAACTGAGTGGATGCCCATCAGTTGGAGAATGGCTGAATAAGTTATGTTTTATGAATATTATGGAATATTATTACTCTGTAAGAAAGGATCAACACAATGATTTCAGAGAGGCCTGGAGAGACTTTACATGAACTAATGCTAAGTGAAATGAGCAGAACCAGATCACTGTACATGGCAATAGCAAGATTATATGATGATCAAGACTTCTGGCCAAGATGGCAGAGAGGACACACACATCTACTCAAGTGCCATCATTTCTCTCACAATAATTTATCTTACGACAAGTTTTGGAATTAGTGCTTGACTGAAAAAAAACCCACAAATAATTACCAAGAGAAGATATCCTAGAAATTTTCCAGAAAAGTTCTGTTTTTACTCATGGGTGGGGATGGTTAGATTGGGCACAAACTGAAAGCAGGCAGAGCAGCACAGCAGAGTAAGGCAGGCAGCTCACAGCTGAGCAGACCAGAGGGGAGAGGTAGGGTCGGGTGTGATCTCAGCTGTTTCTGTGGAGAGAGCTTTATTACAGTGTTGGCTACTTTCCCCTGGCAGCAAGCCAGTTGTTAAGCAGAGAAGCTAGGGTCTCTCAGGACCTGGCCACCCATCTGGAGTGTCTCAGTACACTCTCAGAGCCTCAAAGTCTCAGAGCATTGACACAGCACAGTGATTGCTGTTCTGCTGGTGCCTTGCTTCTGCCCCCTGCAGTCTGTAGAGGAAGCTCGGTAATACCATCCAGGCCTACCCCACCCAAAAAAGCAGAGTGTATTTTTTTTTTCTTGTTAGTTTGTTTTCTTTGATTCTTCTTTGACAAAATGAGCAAAAAATTTAAAGGGAATCTAACTATTGATAGCTTCTATATGGATAGAAAGCAGACTTTAAACCCTGAGGAGACTAAAAACAGACTGACTCCCGATGAATCCCCAAAGTGGAGTATGATCTGGTCCTCAACACACAAGACTCTCATAGAAGAAATTTAAAAGGCTCTCACAAGAGAGCTAGAAGAAAAATGGGAAAAGGAAAGGGAAGCTTGGCAAGAGAGTCTGGATAAGTCATCTCACTCATTTAAAGATAGAGTGGATGGCCAAGATGGTGGAGAAGGAACACATGACTTTCTAAGCTCCTCTTATGCCCTCACGACCAATTATTAAATTCAGCCTCAAAAATAGTCCTTTGCTGCTAAAATTCACAAAGATTAGAAGCACAAAAACTTAACAGTCAAAGATAATCTGGAAGATTGCCAGAGTAGGTTTGTCCTGAAGGGCAGGAATAGACCAGCAAGGCAGGGTGATAGGAAAGACTAGCATCCGGAGCAAATCAGAAGCAGGGGTGACCTCTGTAGCTAGAAAAATTATAAAGATGGCTCTGCCATAGGCTGACTGCTCTGCCTTGATTACAAAGCAGACCAGCAGAAAGCCAAGGTAGAGGATATTCTAAAAAACATTGGAACCTAACAAGATCTGGCTATACCCACCTCAAACCAGAAGTGACTCAGCACAGACTACAACACAGTTGTGCAACTGTGACCACTAGCACTTTATTCTACTCTTCAACTGTGACTAGGGTCCCTGCTCCTCTACAATCACTACTCTGGTGTGCTTTTTGTCACCCTGAATTGCCCTCCCAACACTGATAACCCAGATCCTAGTATTGCTGCATTCTGCAGGCAGTTCAAAATATGCAAAGCAGCGGGACACAGGCCAGGACAGCCTCTAATCTGCACAATGGGGGGCTCAATCTGGGGCAATAGAACTTTAGCAGTGGAACGTGCTTCCCTGCACAGGGATATTTCTGGTCCATGTGGGGTTATTTGCTGGTCAGCCACCAATACCCACAGCCTATGAAGGATGGGGTAGTGACACTTTCACTGTTCAACTTCTAGCCCCAGGGCAGTCATTAACCCACACAGCAGGGCTCCTCGCAGGGCACTTTTGCAGCTTGGCTGTACAGGCCTGAGTTACTTCCAGTGGGGAATTCTTTCCCAGAGAATGCCTGTGCATCACAGCTCTTTGTACCAGTTGGCAGGAGTGCTACCCATCCATACACCTATGCCTGTTCTGCAGAGGAAGCTGGTAACCATCGCTTTAAAAAATGAGTAAAAAAAAATCAAAAGGATGATTGATAGCTTCTATACAGAAACAGAACAGGTTTTCAACCCTGAGGAAACTAATAGCAGACAGTCCCCAAGACAAAAGACTCTACTAGAAAAGACTAAATTTTTAAAAAGAAAACTAGAAGAAAAATGGGGAAAGGAAAGAGAAGCTATGCAAGAGAGTAATAACTTCCTGAAATGTGAATTGGAAAAGGCAAAAAACCCTCAAGAAGTACAGGGAAACAGAATTTGTGAATTGGAAAAGGTAAACAATTCCCAAGACAGTAGGATTTTTCAAATGAAAAATAAAATAACTCAGTAGAAAAAAAATAGTGAAATGGAAAAAAATTCCACAGAGCAAAACAACTCATTTAAAAACTCATTTGGACGTATACAAAAAGAAGTTAAAAAAGCTAATGAAGAAAATAACTCATTAGAAATCAGAACTGGACAAATAGAAATGACTGATTCAGTGAGACATCAAGAATCAGTCAAGCAAAAACAAAAAAAAGTAAAATTAGAAAAAAGTTAATATTTACTTGAAAAAACAACAGACTTGGAAAATAGATCTCCCCCAAAATTTGTGGGAAGTAGAAATGTGTGGGATACAGCTAAAGTGGTAATAAGGGGAAATTTCATATCTCTACAAGCCTTCTTGCATAAAATAGAGAAAGAGAAGGTCAATGAATTTGGCTTGCAACTACAAATGCTAGAAAAGGAACAAATTAAAAACCCCCAGTCAAGCACTAAACTTGAAATTCTAAAAAATAAAAGGCAAGATTAATAAAATTGAAAGTAAAAAAAAACCTATTGAATTAATTAATAAAATTAAGAGTTGGTTGTATAAAAGAACTAACAAAATAAATAAACTCTTAGTAAATCTGATTTTTAAAAAAGAGGAAAATCAAATTGTTAGTCTTAAAAAATGAAAAGGGAGACCTCACCACTAATGAAAAGGAAATTAGAGCAATAATTAGGAGTTACTTTGCCCAACTTTGTGCCAATAAATTTGATAACTTAAATGAAATGGAAGAAGACCTTCAAAAATATAGCTTGCCCAGATTAACAGAGGAAGAAGTAAATTGGTTGAACAGTCCCATTTTAGAATAAGAAATAAGACAAACTAAACTATTAATCAACTCCCTAAGAAAAAATCCCCAAGACCAGATGGATTTACATGTGAATTCTACCAAATATTTAAAGAACAATTAACTTCAATGCTATATAAACTATTTGAAAAAATAGGAATTGAAGGAGTCCTACCAAATTCCTTTTATGACACAGACATGGTATTGATTCCTAAACCAAGCAGGTTGAAAACAGAGAAAGAAAATTATAGACCATTCTCCCTAATGAATATTGATGCTGAAATCTTAAATAAAATATTGGCAAAAGATTACAGAAAATCATTCCCAGGAGAATATACTATGACCAAGTCAGATTTATACCAGGAATGCAGGGCTGGTCCAACATTAGGAAAACTATTAGCATAATTGACTATATCAATAACCAAATTAGCAAAAAACATATGATCATCTCAATAGATGCAGAAAAAGCATTTGATAAAATCCAACATCCATTCCTAATAAAAACACTTGAGAATATAGGAATAAATGGACTTTTCCTTAAAATAGTGAGGAATATATACTTAAAACTGTCAGGAAGCATCATATGTAATGTGGATAAACTCTAACCTTTCCCAATAAGATCAGTAGTGAAATAAAGTTGCCCACTATCACCAATATTATTCAATATTGTATTACAAATGCTAGCCTCAGCAGTAAGAGTTGAGAAAGAGATTAAAGGAATTAGAGTAGGTAATGAGGAAACCAAACTGTCACTCTTTGCAAATGATATGATGGTATACTTAGAGAACCCCAGAGATTCTATAAAAAAAAGCTATTAGAAATAATTCACAACTTTAGCAAACTTGCAGGATAGAAAATAAATCCACATAAATCCTCAGCACGTTAATACATCACCAACAAAATCCAACCGCAAGAGATACAAAGAGAAATCCTGTTATGAGTTCAAATGTTGGAGTTCCTGTTCTTCTCAAGGCAAAGCCGGTTTAGAGGCTTGGAGCCCTTCGGATGTCTTCAAATCCAAAGGTTCTATCCTTCAGCCTCTGTCTCTGCTTTCTTCTGCCTCCAACCAAGACAGAGATGGAAGGTCTCTCTTATCTCCTTCTGGGGAGCCCAGCCACCAACATGCCACAGAGAGAGGGCTTCTGGCGTAGCTCCACTGAAATCCGTCAAAGTGTTCTCTGCACCAGAGTCGTTCCTCTCCAGTCCAGCACGATCAGCCAGCCAAGAGGAAAAAATGTATTCTGCCATAGATCCCTCATCGCTGGCCTTTTATCTGCCTCTTCTGAGAGAATGGGATTATGGGTTTTCTCCCATAGTGCTCTCTGGCCAAATGAGCTTTAAGGGAGGTGTGGACTCCCTTGAAGTTAGAAAGTCTACTTTGTGAAGCTAGCATACTTGTGGACTCCAATGAGTATAGGTGGGAACACAAGCCTTGTCTTGATTAGTTCTACTTAGTACCTTGTTTCAGGTTCTGGCCAAAACATCTTCTTGTAAGATTAGATCAACTCTAATTAGTTAGCAGTTAGTAAGGATTCCAACAAAATCCCATTCAAAATAATTGTCAATAGCGTAAAATGTTTGGGAATCTGTCTCTCAAAGGAAAATCAGGAATTATATGAGCAAAATTACAAAACATTTTTCATACAATTAAAGTCAGATTTAAATAATTGGAAAAAATATTAAATGCTCTTGGATAGCCTGAGCGAATATAATAAAGATGATAATACTTCCTAAATTAATCTATTTATTTAGTGCTATACCAATCAGACTCCCAAGAAACTATTTTAATGACCTAGAAAAAATAACAACAAAAGTCATATGGAAGAACAAAAGGTCAAAAATTTCAAGGAAATTAATGAAAAAAGAACAAATGAAGGTGGTCTAGCTGTACCTGGTCTAAACTATATTATAAAGCAGCAGTCACCAAAACCATTTGGTACTGGCTAATAAATAGATTAATTGATCAGTGGAATAGGTTAGGTTCACAGGACAAAATAGTCAAGAAGTATAGCAATCTAGTGTTTGACAAACCCAAAGATCCCAACTTTTGGGATATGAATTCATTATTTGATAAAAATTGCTGGGATAACTGGAAATTAGTATGGCAGAAACTAGGCATGGACCCACACTTAACACCGTATACCAAGATAAGATCAAAATGGGTCCATGACCTAGGCATAAAGAATGAGATTATAAATAAATTAGAGGAACATAGGATAGTTTATCTCTCAGACTTGTGGAGGAGAAAGAAATTTGTGATCAAAGATGAACTAGAGACCATTACTGATCACAAAATAGAAAATTTTGATTATATCAAATTAAAAAGCCTTTGTACAAACAAAACTAATGCAAACAAGATTAGAAGGGAAACAACAAACTGAGAAAACATCTTCACAGTTAAAGGTTCTGATAAAGGCCTCATTTCCAAAATATTTTGAGAATTGACTCTAATTTATAGGAAATCAAGGCAGTTTGCAATTGATAAATGGTCAAAGGATATGAACAGACAATTTTCAGATGATGAAATTGAAATTATTTCCACTCATGTGAAAGAGTGCTCCAAATCATTATTGATCAGAGAAATGCAAATTAAGACAAATCTGAGATACCACTACACACCTGTCAGATTGGCTAAGATTATAGGAAAAAATAATCATGAATGTTGGAGGGGATGCAGGAAAACTGGGACACTGATGCATTGTTGGTGGAGTTATGAATGAATCCAATCATTCTGGAGAGCAATCTGGAATTATGCCCCAAAAAGTTATCAAATTGTGCATACCCTTTGATCCAGCAATTTTACTACTGGGCTTATATCCCAAAGAGATACTAAAGAAGGGAAAGGGATCTGTATGTGCCAAAATGTTTGTGGCAGCCCTTTTTGTGTTAACTAGAAACTGGAAAATGAATGGATGCGCATTCTCCAGAATGGTTGGGTAAATTATGCTATATGAATATTATGGAATATTATTGTTCTGTAAGAAATTACCAGCAGGATGAAAACAGAGAGGCTTGGAAAGACTGACATGATCTGATGCTGAGTGAAATGAGCAGAACCAGGAGATCATACATACTTCAACAATGATATTATATGAGGATGTACTCTGATGAAAATGGATATCTTCAACAAAAAGATCTAATTCAGTTCCAATTGATTAAAGATGGACAGAATCAGCTACACCCAGAAAAGAAATACTGGCAAATGAGTATGAACTGTTTGCATTTTTGTTTTTCTTCTCACCTTATTTTTACCTTCTGAATCCAATTCTTCCTGTGCAACAAGAGAACTGTTCGATTCTGCACACATATATTGTATCCAGAATACACTATAACATGTTTAATATGCATAAGACTGCTTACCATCTTGGGGAGAATGTGGAGGGAGGGAAGGGAAAAGTCAGAATAAAAGTGAGTGCAAGGGATAATGTTGTTAAAAAATTACCCATGCATATGTACTGTCAATAAAAAGTTATTTAAAAAAAGATTATATGATGATCAATTCTGTTGGACAGGACTCTCCTCAACAGTAACAATGGAAATCTACATAAATATAGTCAATTCTAAGACAGTATATTATATGCCTATTACCAGGTAGATAGTGCAGTGGATAAGATGTTAAGCCTCAGGTCAGGAAGTATTGGGTTCAAACCCAATCTTAGGCATTTAGTAATTTTATGGCACTGGACAAGTAACTTAATGTCTGTCTCTATCATTTTTTTAAAACTACAAAATGAGGATTATAATTAATATCAGACAATGAATTCTAACTTCTAACACATCAAAAGTTTTTATTTTTTATGTAATAAAAGTGTCCTAATAAACTGCAAAGTAGTTCATGGAACTACAAGTGTATCATAAAGTCATCAAGATAAAAGACAGCTAGATGGTGTGGGACATATTAAATGGAATCCAGAGTCAGAAAAAACTGAATTCAAATCATGCCTCAGTAACTCACAGACCATGCTTCTCTAGTGCAAGTAACCTAGTTCTTTGTAACATGTTATTCATTTACCAGTGTTATTATGAAGCAAAATGAGATGCTATAAAGTTTTTTTGTAAAACTTAAAACAATGTAAATGCTATTATCACCATTATTTAAAAGTAATATATCCATGCTGAAAATTTACTAAAATGAAGTTTGATAGTACCTGACAAAACTTCTCTAAAGTTGAAATTTGCAAATTTGTAAATGTGACATGTTTTCTTGTAATTGGTGACATATATGATCAATACAATTGAGTAAGGATTCAAAATATTTAATTACTAACAATGACCTGCAATCCTATAGAGTTTTTTGCAAGGATTGCAACATGCTGTCATAGAATTATAAGATAGATCTTAAACTAGAAGAGGTCTTAGATACCATCTTGTCTGATTCATTCATTTTATTGATAAGCAATTTAAATTAATTAAAGGTCAGTGAGGTTAAGTGATTTGTCCAATATCATACAACAAGTAAATTTGAGAGGTAGATTTTACCCATATATTCAGACTTGAAAGTCTAAAATTCCATACACTCTGCCAAGATGACTTCCAAGTTATTTTCACTGAAGATTCAAACTTGAAAGAAAAATATTAGAATTTACTTTTTGTACTATAAAGTGGATCTGTTATCTCACAGATTCAACAGGAAGTAGCAGGAAATTGAAACAATTATTAATTAAGTGCCTATTATGTGCCAGGTAATGATCTAAGCACTTTACAAATATTGTCTTATTTTAACCTAATAATAATCATTGTAGATAGGTCCTATCATTGTCTCCATTTTTCAGGAGGGAAAGCTAAAACAGGTTAAATGACTTACCTAGGATCACACAGTTTGTAAATATCTGAAGAATGATTTGAGCTTAATTATTCCTGGCTCCATGACCAGAGTTATATTAATTATAGCACCTAGTTGCTGCTAGACATTCAGAGTGAAACCTAATATATATTTAATCATCTTTGATTATATTATGTATGTTTTCCTAAAAGTTCATTATTCGAACTCCATTCAATATGTGGAAGTTCTTTCTCATTTTCTCTTTACCTCATGAAGGTTCCAGTAAAGAACAAGATCTGTCATCTCACTTTTCATTTGACAATCATATATTATTTTCCACTTATAATTTTTAAAATGAAATTTTTATTATTCTTCCTCTTCTCAGTTTCTTGTTGGTTACATGCTATAGTTTGGCCATAACTTATATATATTTCCATTGCTTCTCATGTCTTTAGTTTTTTGGGTTTTTTTCAGAATCAATGATGTTCTTTATCTTTTTGTCATAAAGCAATACTGACAAACTATTGAAAGAGATGGATCTTTGTTTTCATTGAATCTTGGTCTTCATCAAAAACATTTGCAGCATTCCCAAAGTAATCTAGACTATTTTCCACCTCCTTTTACATTTTGTTTTCCAGCTCACTCACTGTACTATTGTTAAAAATAATACTTGTGACATGGAAAATAAGATATCAAAGAAAATTTATTAAAGATTATTAAGGAATTGTTTTAAAGTTTCTGGCCCCACTCCTCTTCAGGAAGAGGGAGCACGGAGTACAGAAATAGGAGAACCTTTATACTTGCTTGTGTGATATAGCTCCTCCTTTCAGAAAACACACTGGTCCATTTTATCTGGGTTACAGTCTTTCTGATATGCCCACTATATGTTTCCCTTAATATGTATAAAACATGCCCACCCCACCCCCATCATGCATTGCATGTTCAAAAATGGTGGAAAATTCCTCCTCTGGGGGTGTTATTGAATATTCAATTACCTTATAATCAGGCAGAGTAGTGATTTGGTCAAGTCAGGTTATTGACCCCAAGTAGTTTGGCCTGGATGGACTATTACCTTAAATTTGTGGTTTCCTCAAAACCACAAGAGAAATTAGATAAAAAAATAAATTAAACTAGTAAATGCAAATGAACAAAAACAAAAAGAGAGAATGTTATGTTGTGATCCACATTCAGTTCCTACAGAACTCTTTCTGGGTGTAGATGACTCTCTTCATCAAAAGATCATTGGAATTTGTAATGTCTGAGCTAACTCTCTGGAAGGCCTCAGGACCAGCCCAAGTCCTTGGTCTTTAGGTGGAGAAGTAAAAGAGGTAAGAGAGTCACAAAGTGGCTGGTCCAAGATGAACTCTGAAGTCTGGAGTCTGGAGTCTGGATCTTGAAGTCTTCTGTGGCTGAGAGCTGTTGACAAGAGCTGCCACTGAGAGCATGTGGCCCAGAGAGTGGGTCCTCTGTGTCTGTGACTCCCTTAAATACTCCAGTTTGATTATGTCACTACCTCACACAGAGCATCCCCATTTCCACCATTTTTGAACATGCAATGCGTGATGGGGGTGAGGTGGGGCATGTTTTATACATATTAAGGGAAACATATAGTGGGTATATCAGAAAGACTGTAACCCAGATAAAATGGACCAGTGTGTTTTCTGAAAGGAGGAGCTGTACCACACAAATAAGTATAAAGGTTCCCCTATTTCTGTATTCAGTGCTTCCTCTTTCTGAAGAGGAGTGGGGCCTGCTTCTGGCCAGTGTGCCAACTTGTCAGGAGAGCCATTACATCACTGCATTACCTTCAATATAAGTATTTAACTAGAGTGAATATATCAATAGCTAGAAAATTATTATCTCATCAACTATACTGAGTCTTAGGGATAGCTCTTCAGTGTCCCAGCTCTCTACAGGAACTAGCATCAATCATCTCATTGTTGAAGAGAGCCATGTCCATCAGAATTGATTATTATATAATATTAATTTTGTCCTGTAAAATGATCTCCTGATTCTGCTCATTTCACTTAGCATCAGTTCATGTAAGTCTCTCCAGGACTTTTAAAAATCATTCTCCTGATCATTTCTTAAAAAAAAAAAGGAAAAAAAAAACCAATAATATTCCATAACATTATTTACCGTAACTTATTCAGCCATTCTTCAACTGATATGCAACCTCTGAGATTCCAGTTTCTTGCCACTATGAAAAGGGCCATCACAAACATTTTTGCTCATGTGGGTCCCTTTCCTTCCTTTAAGCTCTCTTTAGGATGTAAGTCCAGTGGAAACACTGCTTGTTCAAAGGGTTTGCACAGTTTGATAACTTTTTGAGCATAGGTCCAAATTGCTCTCCAGAATGGTTGGATCGTTCACAGTTTCACCAACAATGTAGCAGTGTCCCAGTTTTCCCACATCCCCTCCAACATTTGTCATTTTTTCCTGTCATCTTAGTCAATCAGAAAGGTGTGTAGTGGTATCTCAGAGTTGTCTTAATTTGCATTTCACTGATCAATAGTGATTTGGAGTGCCTTCTCATATGGTTAGAAATAGTTTTAATTTTTTTCATCTGAAAATTGTCTATTTGACCATTTATCAATTGGAGAATGGCTTAAATTCTTAAAATTTTAAGCCAATTCTCTATATTTTTTGGATATGAGGCCTTTATCAGAATCCTTAAATGTAAAAATAATTTCCCATTTATTGCTTCACTTATAATCTTGTCTACATTAGTTTTGTTTGTATAAAAACTTTTTAACTTAATACAATCAAAATTATCTATCTGATGTTAAATTATGAATTCTAGTTATTCCTTGGACACAAATTACTTCTTTCTCCACAGATCTGAGAGGTTAACTATCTCATGTTCCTCAAAATTTCTTTTTATAAAACTCTTTATGCCTAAATCATGAACTCATTCAATCTTGGTATATAGTGTTAGATGTGGGTCAAGTCCTAATTTCTTACTAGTTTCCAATTTTCCCAGGAGCATTTGTCAAATAGTGAGTTCTTATCCCAAAAGTTTGGGTCTTTGGGTTTGTCAAACACTAAGTTGCTACAATTATTGAATAAGCAGAATTTGAAGGAATGTCTTGCTTAGATCAAACATTTGAGAGACTGTTCTGCATTTATGGACAAAATTTTGGCTTAGACAAATGGGTATCAAAGTTTCTGGAAAAATTTAAAAAGGTGCAATATCATGTCAATATAATTATACTTCCTAATTTTTCAAGGAATAGATATTCCCAACAGTAAAAAGAATAATAATGACATAGGAACTATTTAATAGAAATCCAAAATAGGTACCAGAGAAACTTTACTTCCAGCATGAATATTGAGAAAAAGAAGGAATAAATGTCAAAATCAGTGAATTAAAGCCTGGAATAAAAAGAAAAGGAAAAAAAAATGAAGATAATGGGGATCAAAATCTATTTTAAAAAGGGAAAAAATTTTAAAAAACATAAGAAATTGAAGAAATGAGGATTAAATATCTAATGCAAGAAGAATGATGTTCAGTACTTTACCAATATTATTTTATTTGATCCTCACAATGTTGATAGGAAGGTGCTAGTGTTATTGATTTTATAGTTGAGGAAACTGAGATAGACCAGAGTTCAAGGGATTTTCCCAGGGACAAGGTTATAGTCACATTTGAACTCAGGTCCTCCTGATTTCAGGGCCAACTCTCTATCTATTATACCATCTAGGTACCTCAGAGCACAATTTATAATCAGCAATTGATTAAATAAATCAATAGACCAAAAAAAAAATTTCCCCCATACCTATATTTTATAGGTATAGATAGAAATATAGAACACTTTCACCAGCAGTTAGAATTCTTGCTTTGATAATACCAGTATGGTAGATTACTTCCAAATCTAGTATGCCTTATGTTTTGTAATGATCAACTTTTCTATATTTTTTCATGTGATGAATCTTTCTTTTTCATTTTTTAATTTAATAGAAAACAGAAAGACAGAAAAAAAAATAAAACATAACAAAGCAGAGCACTGTCATGTGCTCAGAAAAATGTCAGGGAAGATTCAAAATGTTACAATGAATTTCTATTCACTAATAGAATAATATATTTTTATTTTATTTATGCATAGAGTAAAAGTTATTTCTGCATAGAGTTAAAGAAAGGTTTATCATAGTAAAAGAAATTATATTCATATGTGTCTATCTTTTCTTAGCTTCCTTGTAGGTTGTTCTTGTGTTCACTGCTGTGTACATTTTTTACTTTGTTCTTTTTTTTTCCCCTTTCATCTTTCCATCCCTATCTCCCCTAAACAGGCTAAAGTTAAGCACAACTGTATGTAACACACACACACACACACACACACTCATATACATATATATATATATATATATATATATATATATATATATATCCACATGCATCCACAGACCATATATATAATATATATGTATATATGTATATATATATATACATACATATTTACATATCCATATACATCGAGCAACTTGTATATGTATCTACATATAATCACACACACATATGCATTTACCCATATGTAAACATGCATCCAAAAATATTAGTATGGCTGACATATTATGTAAATTTCTCTCTTAACTAAATCTTCAAGTTTGCATCTAAGATCAATGATTAGTACCCATACTCTTTTTTTCTAATAAATTTGATTCCTGACGTATGTAATTATACACATCTCTTCTTTTCTGTCTCTGCCAAATTTTTTACTTTAATTCTGCTCTTTTAACTTGCCTTACTATTATTTAACTTCTTCCCACCCATTGATCCCTTTCTTATTTTCTCCCCAACTTTTGCATGCTCTTCTGTCTTTCTCTTTTTCCTTATTTCTTTGTAGATTTTGGAGGGGGCTATACCTTCCACAGTATATATGTAATGTTGCCTATTTAATCCATTCCCACTATAAATAGGTTTTCAGAACTGCACAACCCCCTTCTTTAATTCCTACACATTCTTCCTCTGTGCCTTATTTCTTTAGAGCTACCCAATTCCTGATTTCACTTATAAGCATAAGGCATACATTTCCATTATAAAAGATCAACACTTTGTCCATGTTAATTTACTCTTGTATATTAGCTCTTAAATGTTAAATTTTCTATTGGTGTTGTTGATAAAAAGTTCTGAAATTCTACAAGTTCAATGAATTTCCTTTTTTTTTTTCATTGAATATTATAGATAGTTTTGCTGGATATGATATTTTTGAACACAGGCTTAGTTCTTTTGATTTCTGGTATATGTGATTCTAAGACCTGTGGTCTTTTATTGTGGCTACCAATAAGTTATGTACAATTATAATTTTAACTCCATCATATTCATTTCCTTTTTTTTCCTGTTTCTTGAAAACATTTTTCTTTGTTCTTGAAGTTTCAAAATTGGGCAAAAATAATCCTGTTTGTTTTCCTCTCTACTAGGGAGTAATTGGTGGATTTTTTTTTTTCATTTATAGTTTTACCTCATGACCTACCATGAGGGTAATTTTCTTGGATTATTTCTTGCATTATTGTAATACAGTTCTTTTTTTCTTTTTGGTCACAGCTTTTATGTAGTCTATTTATTCCTATATATATATATATTTTTTTTTCCTTTTTGATCTGCTCTCTAGATCTGTTGTCTTTCATTTCTATTCTTTTCATTTTTTGTTTTATATTTTGTTATTTCTTGCTCCCTTTTATCTTCATTGATTTCACTTGCCCAAATCTAATTTTCAGAGTTATTTTCATGTTTAAGATTCTGTATCTTCTCTTCCAGTGGAATAACATTTTTTTTAATATTGTTTTTCTTGAATGGTTTTTATTTTTTTTTTAGTTTTTTTTTAGTTTTTCCTCAATGTCTTTCATTTGATTTTTTAAATTCTCTTTTGAGTTGTTCTGAACATTCTCTTTGGACAGGTTGCTATTTATTGTTACTCTTTGGGGTAGAAGAAGCTCTTTATACTTCAGTATACTTCTCCGAAGATGAGCTCCAGTCTTCCCTGTTCCCATAATATCTTTCCATGATTAGGTTCTTATTTGCTGGTTAATTTTTATAAATCTATATTAATCATTTATTGCCTTTTCATTTTTAATTATAATTTTATTTAATTACTTTAAACATTAATATACCAAACACAACTGACAATATGATATAATGGATAGAAAACTGGTCTCAGAATTTGAAATCTTGGGCTTAAATCTTGAGTTCAACATACATTGGATTGTGTTTTCCTGGGCAAATTATTTAATCTCTCAGTATATCCAGAAACTTTCTAAGACTAAAATGAATGAAAAATTAATTCTTTTTTCTTTTTTTTTATTAAAGCTTTTTATGTTCAAAACATATACAAGGATAATTTTTCAACATTGATCCTTACAAAACTTTGTGTCCCAATTTCCTCCCATTTCTCCGACTACTTCCCATAGATGGCAAGTAATTCAATATATGATAAACATGATAAAAATATATGTAAATCAAATATAGGCATACATACTTATACAGTTTTCTTGCTGCACAAGAAAAATTTAATCAAAAAGCAAGAAAATTGGGAAAGAAAATAAAAATACAAGCAACAACAACAAAAGAGGTGAAAAGGCCATGCTGTTATCCACATTCAGTTCCCACAGTTCTTTCTCTGGGTGTAGAAGGCTCACTTCATCATAAAATCAATTGGAAGTGGCCTGAATCAGAAGATCTGAGGCAGAATTCTCAGGTCACAAATTACTGTGTGCCTTTTCCCAGATGAAATAGTCCTAAAAATAATCTCATGATTCATGGTCCAGAATTGTTTTTTGAGGTAGTCAGATCTTTAACCTATAAATTATGTAGTGATTTTTATACTGATATTTTGGAGAAGAGGGGCACTTTGATTTTATCAAAGAAATCCCAAGTTAGACATTTCTACCACTGGGATACATTCACAACTCATCCATAATTTATCATCTTAGAAAATTTTACAGAGATGTAGAGAATCTAAGTTAGTAGATATCACAAATAGGATATGGACTTGGATTGACCCTAAGTCAGGACTTCCATTCTACTATATCCTGTCTATAGCTTGTTTGTACACAGTTGTTTGCACATTGGTTCTCCCCTTAGAATGTGAGTATGGTATTAGAGTGCTGGCCATGTAATCAGAAGGACCTAGATTCAAGTACTAGTTCACAGATTTTTCAGATGAAGAAATTAAGTACCAGATTAGTTAAGTGGCATGTTCACAATCACATAGTTGGTGATGCTTGGGTCTAGATTAAAATTCAGATCTTACTGTAAAAGCCAGCATTTTATTCACTATACTATACAGTAGGATACATGCTGTCTATGTAGTATTGAGAAAATTTCTTAACCTCTCAGTGTTCTCATGCAATTTGACTAAAAGTTGAAAAGCAGTTACTGACCTCCATTAGCAGAAGAAAATTCTTTGCTTTTCATTCTCTATAGAAAAAAAGAAAACAAAAACATAAACAAACAAAACTTCAATTCTAGTAAACAACACAAGAAAAAGAAAATAACACTGTTTCACATATATTGAGTATAATATATTGATATTATTGTATTTGATTAGTTAACTCTTCTATATCTTCCTTTCTGTCTGAACTCCATTCACTAGACTTTCTGCACGATATACCCATTGGATTCTTTTTTCTGTTCTTGCCTTTTCAACTGCATTTTTGGTGTTATTTCCACCATAAAATGTAAAGTCTTTGAGAGTGGGTTCTGCATATGTTAAAAATAAAATTTCAGTCCTCAGAAAAGTACTTATCACATAGTAATTACTTAATAAACAATTGTTGGCTTGTTGATTTGGTGTTATAATAGTTGTGGTGATGAGGATGATATGGATGAGAATGATACCATCTTTTTCTCCAAGATTAAATATCTCAGAGATGTTGACTTAGTTGCCTGCTTAGCACCTCTCCATGGATCTAGAATATCCCTACATCTGTCTTACTGCCTTTCTCCTTTGGCAAAATAATGGAAAATTTGGTTGCTTTATTATTTATGCTACCTTTCCCCCAAACAAAATTTCTTCCCCAGATTAAAATAAAACATGTTTGCATTTGCCTTAGGGACCTTTTAGAACACCCTTCAAACTCTCACACAATCACAGTCTGCTTTCCAAACTTGCTCCCAAGAAAGTTATTTAAATTATATGTGAAACACATTATGATCAATTTATAATTTCCACAAATTAAAACAAAATATGACTTGGTGTTTTCCAATTGTCATTTTCCTTCTTCAAAATCATTTAAAAAACCTATTATTTTTTCAGATTTTTTTTTGGGGGGGCACACTGTAAGTCATCAGGAGATAGCAGTCTAAGATAGGAGTGTTAGAGGAGAAATAATGTGCCCTCCTGAATCTCATTCAACCGATTTCACCATCTGTGGTACTAAAATTGTTCTTAGATTAACATAGAAAAATTATTCTAAAGTAATGGGATAATCAGTTACTTTAGTGTTTATTCTCCATAAAACTTGAGATAATCTCCATACAACATAACTCTCAAGTAAGGTTTCAATGCTTGTTTCTCAGTGTTATTATGCAGGAAAAAACAACTACTCATTAGAGAAATTGCAAATTTGGGTAGAGTCACAAGGGACTTATTTTCATCTCAGATTTTTCATATTCTGCAGTTCCTGTCATCATAGAGTTACTATGGAAACATTGTAAGTCTTTATTTCACAGATCTCTGTAAATCTGCACATTGAGTAAAAGAAGAAAAATGAATGAAACGAAGGATATGATTGATATATATATATATACATATATATATATATATACATATATATATATATATAATTTTTTTACCTTGGCGCTATACATATATATGTATGTGTGTGTGTGTGTGTATGTGTGTGTGTGTGTGTGTGTGTATATATATGTATAGTGCCAAGGTAAAAAAAAGAGAACAAGGGAAAATGTATAGATTGTGACCATTAGGCTACCTTAAACATTAATTGTGGCATCCAATAAATTTGTCATCTCTTTCCTATAGGCAACAATTCAAAAAAACAGGAGCAATATTGCAAAATATGCTGCATTTGAGGTTTGAAAAATCTGCATCTGAATTCTGCTACATATACATACTAGGTATGGGTGACTTTGTGCACCCTAATTACCCTTTGTCAGCCTCAGTTTCCTTATCTGTGGCAAAACTTGTAACAAAGGAAGATTGAGACAGTTTTCTCCAGGGCAATATAACAATATGATAGACTTATAAGCTATTAGTAAAATGCATCACACTGTCCATTTATATCAAAGAGCTAGGGACCCAAGCATGAGGCCATATTTGAACTCAGGAGGACGGAATCTTCCTGATTTCAGGCCCAGTACTCTATCTACTTCTAAGCTTATCAGTCTCTCTGACAATGAAGGAATGCTAATTGCTTTATGATGTATGGACCTCAATTGCCTATAAAAATATTGGCCAAGAAATAAGAATTATCCCATTTGGCTTTCTCATGATTATGCCTCCAACTTTGAGACCAAGTCTAATTTTTTTTTTTTTTAACAAGAAGACAGGAAAAGATAATTATTCCCTAGGGAAGGCCTAACTCAAAGCAGATTGTTTAATTGTAAACAGAAACAAGGGTTATAGATTAGCAAACAAGTAGCCTGGGGACTAGGGATAATCATATTACTTGAAGTACAAAGAGATTACCTTGTAAGCTAAGCAAAGAGATAGAATTTTGGGGAAAAAATGGATAAAAGGATGCACTATATAATAATCTTAATTATCAAGTGATACAGCATAATGAAAATTTTCCTCATCAGTCTCCCAAGATAACTGTGAGAATTAAGAGGTTAATGTATATAATAGACCTTTCAAAACATAATATAGTTTATAAATGTGAGATATTATGCATAAGATCTATTTACCATGATAATTGTATACTCTTATTATATTTTTTCCAGATATTGTCCTTAAGCACAATGAAAGTCACTTTGATATTTTCATATTCTAGCAGTTTTTCTAGAGTCCTGTAAAGTTTTTTTTTTTTTTAATTTATGGGGAACCTCAGAGATCACGAAATCTAAATGTTTGAATGATGCCTATTTTCTTTCTGTGGCTTCTAGATTAGAAATAGTCATAAAGAATTTGTAAGAATACCCTAAAGAATTTGGAACTTTAGGATAGACCTTTTCATTTTTAGATACTTGAATAATCATAGAATAATTCCTTAGACTAATCCAAAATATAATTCTTCATGAATATTAAACATTTTTCTTATTTCTTTCATCTGAATCTATATAGAGTAATTTTCAAGTATCTTTTTAGGAGGACTTTTTAATTATTTAAAGACAACATAAATATACATATACATATATATGTTTATGTATATAGACATATACACTGGCTTTTCTTTTTTCCAGGGTAAATAGATACAAATTCTAAAAATTATCATCCAACATGATTTCAAGATTTTTTTTCAACAATATAGTCATTATCTTACATCACCAGAAAAACAAAACTGGCTCAGAAACTCAAATCAGAATCTACCTCTATTTGAATCTCAGATTGGCATGATCTGGTGGCAATGATGATGTGGGTTTCAACAAAGTTGAGGTATTTCCTGTTCCTGAGAAGTATATATTTTGATAGGTAGGTAAATAGAAAAAATAGTTAGTAAGAGAATGCAATGATTTGACCATTAGAGAAAAAATTGAATTTCTAAGACAATGGTAGTAATGAAAAGATTTCTGTTACCAGAACAAGTAGAGCAAACATGAGAGGGAAGTTAGATGACAAATTGATCATGGCAGAAGGCTAGGATAATGTAAACCATAGTTTGCCCTGATGATCTTCTATCTAGAAACAAGCAAGAGGTTATAAATCTAAATGTAATTGAAGTGTTTTTAGATATAAATGTTTAAGTCCTTAGAGGAAATCTTTAGTGTAGTCTTAAAGAAGGGTTAGGTTTTTTGTGTGATATTTTAAAAAGTTTCTTCTGGGCTTAATCAGGCAGGGTAGGGCAACATAATCAGAGGAAAATGCAAAGTGCTTAAAAAGAATCAATTGTAGAGGTAGGCAAACTAAAGAAGAACCAGCTCTTCTATAGCTATTACAATAGGAGCATTTGTAGAATGATTAGTAGGTGAATTTCATAAAGACCACTACTTAAATGAACTAACATATATTAATTATAAACTAAAAATTCCAACTTTCCCCCATATATACAATATTGTTATCTAGACAGTTTTACCATTTTTATGTATACACTTAAGAATATCAATATAGTTTTTAGTATACATCTAGTCAGTTTAATCTATTTAAATTAATTGCATGATTCCAACTTATCAAAATCTTCTTGAAAGTTTTGAAATTATTTTTTACAAGGTCATCACAAACTTCATAATCATGTCTTTCATTTAACACAGGCATCTGTAAGCTATCTTTGTATCACTGACCACTTTGGCAATATTGTGAAGCCAAGGTGCCCCTTCTCAGAATAACATTTGTAAATAAAGTAAAATTTATAGGTTCACAAAAGAAATTAGTGATATTGATATTAAAACATAATTTGTTTTCAATCCAAGTTCTTGGACCATCCTGAAATCAAGTCCATGAACACTAGATTAAGAATTTCTGATCTAAGATATTTATTTAAAACAATAATAATGAACAAATAGGGAAACACATTGAGTTGGACAATGACATAGCATCTATATTTTTAAGCTTTTTGTGCTAAATAAAAGTCAGAGTACAGGATAATATTTATTAGAATGGATGAATCTTTGTTTTTACAAGTTTCTTAAAGAATGATATCAGAAGATTGCATTTCCAATAAAGAAATGGCTTTCTAAAGTCTCTCAACCTATTATTTTGAAATGCAACTGTATTGTTATTTTATTTCTTAAAGAATCACTATTGTTTCAAGTAGAAAACTATTTCCATAATCTCCACAGAATTCTGCCTCAGTCATTGAAACTGACTTTTGAAAATAAAGTTTGATTGGTTTATGCAACTCAGTTTTATATAACAAAGAACTACACCCTTCTTTTAATTCAAATATCCATTTAAAAGTCAGACAAGGGAACATGAGAACAGGTTTGGCTCTTAAATTTCATAATTTATTTGAGCCAGAGAGAATGCAAAACAGAACAAAGAAGAATGCTACATTTTCATGAACTGACTGAGATTTAGTCTTGGGAAAGACCTAGACCTTTGGCTTTCCCAAATATGTATTCCCAAAGGCATTCTATGACTCCCTCCTCTCATACACTACAAAACTATTGTCTCATCAAAATGGCAGTATGACCGAATATACTCCATTCTAGATGATTTTGCTGCATAATTCTATATATATATATATATATATATATTGAGAGAGCTTCCTATATTCTTTTGCCATGAATATTAAGATAATATTTGCTGGGCCCTCAAATGTACTTAAGAGTGATGTGGAAAAACAAAGATAAAGTATACTTTTCATGGGTTCATGCATATTTGTGTATTAATTACTGTGATTGAATGCTTTTTCAGAGTCTTTTGCAAATGTTTAGTGATCAAGAATCAAGTGAAGCATCAGGTGGCTTTGATTAGAGGAAGAAGCAGAAAGGATTGGAATCCCCATCTTCCATGTACCCGCCACTTATTTGTTTTTCAGCTCTTAAAACACTGCTGCTTATCCTTGAAATCCTTATCTGAGGAAACTATGCCTTTGGCATCCTCATATTACATTTTAATTTGACAAAAATGTTTAAGCCACCCAATATATTTTAATTGGCCCTTCCCATAAACTATTCTGTTTCTTTTATATACTATTCTGTCAAATTGCATTGTTCTTATGCTTAAAAGAACCATATTTTAATCTGGCAGTTTCTTGGAATTATCATAGAAAAATGAATTTACTGCTTACATAACCATTTGAATTAGACATGGAAAATGCATATTAGATTATCTAATTCAATCCTTTGCCAACACAACATCATTCCCTAAACTCCATTGTTTTGTTTGTGGACTTGTAAAATGACTCATATAGTGAAATTTTATTAATTTCCTTTACTTACTTTTTAATTTTTTAATGTACTTAGAAAATTTTCTCTAATGAGCTTAATAAATTTATTAACAGTTGGAGACAAAGGTAATCCCTGAAATAGTGATTTTAAAATTTATAGAGAGCAACTTAAAATTTGGGGAGAGTTGCAGCCTCTATAAGAAAAGTCAGTTTATTTTTTTTAAAGAAAAATATTTATTTACTTTAATACACATTGCTTTATGAATCATTTTGGGAAAGAAGAATCAGAACAAAAAGGAAAACATGGGAGAGAAAAATTCTGAAAAAAAAAAGTGAATATAGCATATGTTGATTTGCATTCAATTCCTGTAGTTCTTTTTCTGGATGAAAATGGAATTTTCTATCCAAAGCCTATTGGGATTGCTTTAGATCACTGAACTACTGAGAAGAAACATGTCTTTCATTGTTGATCATCACATATTCTTGCTATTATTGTGGAGAATGCATTTCTGGTTCTGCTTGTTTTACTCAGTATCGGTTCATGAAAATCTTTCCAGCCCTTTCTAAAATCAGCTTGTTCATCATTTTTATAGAACAATGATATTTCATTATATTTATATACCACAGTTTATTCAGTCATTTCCCAATTGATAGGCATCTTCTAATTTTCCAATTTTTTGTTACCACAAAAAGAGCTGCTAAAAATATTTTTGCACATGTGAGCCCTTTTCCCTCCTTTATGATTTCCTTGGGATACAGACCTAATAATAACACTGATGCATCAAAGGCTATCCACAGTTTCATAGCACTTTTTGCATAGTTCCAGATTGCTCTCCAAAATGGTTGGATGATTTTACAATTCCATCAACAATGCATCAGTGTCCCAGTTTCCTCACATCCCCTCAAACATTTATCATTATCTTTTGCCGTCATCTTAACCAGTCTGAGAGAGTGAGGTGGAACCTCAGAATTGTTTTTATTTGTATTTCTCTAATCAGTGGTGATTTAGAACATTTTTCATATGATTATAAATGGCTTTAATTTTGTCATCTGAAAATTGGCCATTCATATCCTTTGACCATTTGTTAATTGGGAAATGATTTATATTCTTATAATTTTGACAGAGTCCTTTATATATTTTGGAAATGAAACCTTTAGCAAAAATACTGTCTGTAAAGATTGTTTTTCCAGCTTTGTATTTCCCTTTTACTCAAGCTTCTGTTGGTTTTGTTTGTGCAAAACCTTTTTAATTTAATGTAATCAAAGCTGTCCATTTTACCTTTCATAATATTCGCTAGTTCTTTGCTCATAAATTCCTCTCTTCTGCAAATGTTGGATAGGTAAATTATCCTTTGCTGTCCTAATTTGCTTATGGGTTCATACTTTCTGCCTAAATGATGTAGCTATTTTGACTTTATTTTATGTGTGACATGTAGCTCTTTTCCTAGTTTCTGATATGTTATTTTCCAATTTTCCCAGCAATTTTGGAGCAATAGTGAGTTCTTACTTGAGGAGTTTATCAAATATTAAATTGATATAGACCTTGATTATTGTGTCACGTGTATCTAATTTTCCACTGATCCATCACTTTATTTCTTACCTAGTACCAAATGGTTGTGATGACTATTGCCTTATAATATAGTCTTAGGTTTGGTGCTGCCTAAGCCACCACCTATTTTTTCATTAATTCCTTTGATATTCTTGAACTTTTGCTTCTAGATTGCTCTCCAATTAGTTTTTCTAAGAGCAATATATTTGGTATGGCACTGAAAAAGAAAACCAATTTAGAGAGAATTGTGATTTTTATTATATTAGCTTGGATTACCCATGAGTAATTGATATTTTTTTCAGTTGTTTAGATCTGATTTTATTTGTTTGAGAAGTGTTTTGTATTTATGTTCATATAGTTCTTGGGTTTGTCTTGGCAGGCAGAACCCCAAGTATTATATTTTGTCTATTGTTCTTTTAAATGGATTTTCTTTTTCTGTCTCTTGCTGATGGGCTTTGTCAGTAATACATAGAATTGCTGATGATTTGTGTGGCTTTATTTTATATCTTGCAAATTTGCTAAAGCTGTTAATTGTTTTAAGTAGGTTTTTGGATGATTTTCTAGGGTGTTCTAAGTATATAATCATATCATCTGCAAAGACTGATAGTTTTATTTTCTCATTGATTATTTTAAATCCTTTAACTTCTTTTTCTTTTCTTATTGCTAAAGCCAACATTTCTAATACAACGTTGAATAATAACTGTGGTAAAAGGAATCCTTGTTTCATCCCAATCTTATTGGGAATGTATCCATCATCACTCCATTATAAATAATGCTTGCTGTTGGTTTTAGATAGATACTGCTTAATATTTTAAGAAAAGCTTTCTTTATCCCTATGCTGCCTAGTGTTTTTAATAGGAATGGGGATATGTTTTATCAAAAGCTGTTTCTGACTCTATTGAGATTATCATATAATTTCTATTGTTTTTGTTATTGATATGGTTGATTATGGTAATAGCTTTTCTGATACAAAATCAGACCTTCATTCTTGGATATAAATCCCAATTAGACATAGTGTATTATCCTGCTGATAATTTGCTATAATCTCTATTCTAATATTTTATTTAAAATTTTTGTACCAGGGTGGAGTCAAGATGGCAGAGAGGATACATGTGTCTATCTAAGCTCTCCTTTACCCTCAGTTTTTTTTAATCAAACTAATAGTTTGATATCAATAGTTTGATAAAATTAATTAGTGCATGATTGTCAAAATCTATGAATATTGGGAATACAACATACTGCCAAAAGAAGATAATCTCAAAATTCACCAGAAAAGGTCTGTTTTTTGTAAGGTGGCTAGACCAGATGCAGAATCAGGCAGGCAGTGAGAGCACAGGAAGCAGCTCATGCTGAGCAGATTTGGTGGGGGGGTGGGGGGGTATTGAGGAGTGGTCTTTGCTGGCAGAAAATTTGTGGGGAGAACTTTACCACAGTGTCAGCTACTCTGCTCTGGCAGCAAGCCAGTAGATCAGTAAAGAAGCTATAAGCACAGGGCTTAAAGACTATAATTCCAACGCACTAGAGTGTCTCAGGACCTGGCCATACCTACCCAGCACTGGGAGGGATTCCACAGGATCTCAGTATGCAACCACTGATCGCAGCACAGATGCTGATCCCAGCATAGCTACTGCTGTCCCACTGCTGCTTCACTGCTACTTCCTGTTGATCCTGTTGATCCTGTTGAGGAAGCTTGGTAACATCACACTGCCCTGAAAGCAAACAGCAGTCTGCTTATTTATTTGTTTTGTTAAAATGAGCAAAAAGGCAAAGAGGGCTCTAACTATAGATAGATTCTATACTGGAAGAGAGAAGACTTCAAACCCTGAGGAGACTAAAAGAATATTGTCTCTAGATGGAGTCCAAAATGGTGATATAACCTGGTCCCCATCACACAAGGCTCTCACAGAAGAAATTTAAAAGGCTCTTAAAAGAGAGTTAGAAGAAAAATGAGGAAAGGAAAGGAAAGTTTTTGAAAAGGCTATGAATAAGTCATGCTACTCATTAAAAGATAGAGTAGATAAAGAAAGCAACTCCATAAAAAACTGAATCAGTAAACTGAAAAAAGAAAACAGTTCCTTAAAAAATAAAATTGGCAAAATGGGAAAAAAATCCATAGAACAAAACAATTCATTTAAAAACTCAATTGGAAAATTACAAAAATAAATAAAAATAAATGAAGAAAATAATTCATTAAAAATCAGAATTGAAGGAATGGAAATGAATGACTCAAGGAGACACCAAGAATCAGTCAAGCAAATCCAAAAAGAAAAAGAAAAAAAATGGAAAAATTGTTAAATACCTTCTGGGGAAAATAACAGACCTGGAAAATAGATCTAGGAGAGACAATCTGAGAATTATTGGACTCCCTGAAAAATAAGATGAAAAAAAGAACCTAGACACTATTTTTCAGGAAATCACCAAAGAGAACTGTCCAGATGTCATAGAATCAGAAGGTAAAATAATTCATTAAAGAATTCAGCAAACACCTACTGAAAGAAGCCCCAAAATTTAAACTCCAAAGAATATAGTAGCTTAATTCCAGCACTATCAGACCAAGGAAAAAAATACTACAAGCAGACAGGAAAAAAAAAAAAACACAATTCAATTACAGAAGAGCCACAATAAGGATTCCTCAGGATCTAGCAGCATCCACATTAAAGGGTCAAAGGGCCTGGAATCTGATATTCTGAAAAGCTAAGAAACATGGTATGTAACAAAGAAAAACTTACTCAGCCAAATTGAGCATTTTCTTCCAGGGATGAAGATGGACATTCAATGAAATAGCTGAATTCTATTTATTTATGATGAAAAAAAAAAAACAGAACTAAACAAAAAGATTGAACTTCAAATATACGATTCAAGAGAAGCATAAAAAGGTATAAAGATATCCTGGGTACTATATTTCTATTATGAGTATACATACAAAGTACATGTATAATCTGGTTTTATTGTTATATCAAAAAGAATCTAGAGTTGGAAAGGGAATTGTAACAGAAGAGGAAAGGGAAAGGAAAAAGTATAATTTGGAGATAATAAGATGGCAGGGCAAACAGAATTAGTAGTTTTAATCATAAATGTGAATGGGGTAAATTCCCCCACAAAGTGGAGGTGGATAGCAGACTGGATGAAAAGCCAGAATCCTACAATAAGTTTTTACAAGAAACATACTTGAAGCAGAGTGATACATAAAGAGTAAAGATAAAAGACTGGAGCAGAATCTACTATGCTTCAGATGAAGTAAAAAAAAAAAAAAAGAAAAAAAAAAGCTTGATCTCAGATCAAGCAAAAGTAAAAATTGATCTAATTGATAGAGATAAGGAAGGAAATTATATCTTGATAAAGGGTAGCATAGATAATGAAGCAATATCCATATTAAACATCTCTGTACCAAATGATGTAGCATCTAAATTCCTAAAAGAGAATTTAAGAGAGCTGTAAGAAAAAATAGACAGCAAAACAATAATGGTAGGAGATCTCAATCTTGCGCTCTCAGAACTAGATAAATTAAACCATAAAATAAATAATAAAGAAGTTAAAGAGGTAAATAGAACACTAGAAAAATTAGGTATGATAAATTCTTGAAGAAAATTAAATGGGGATAGAAAGGAGTACACTTTCTTTTCATAAGTTCATAGAACCATACAACAATTGACCATATATTACGACATAAAGATATCAAATTAAATGCAGAAAAGCAGAAATAGTAAATGATCCTTTTCAGATCAAGATGCAATAAAAATTACATTCAATAAAAAGCCAGGGAAAATAGACCAAAAAGTAATTGGAAACTAAATAATGTCATCTCAAAGAATGATTAGGTGAAACAGCAAATCATATACACAATTAGTAATTTCACCCAAGAGAATGATAATAATGAAACATCATACTGAAATGTGTGGAATGCAGCAAAGGTGGAAATAAGGGAAATTTTTATATCTAGAGGCTTACTTGCATAAAATAGAGAAAGATAAAATCAATGAATTAGGCTTACAACTAAAAAAGCTAGAAAAAGAGCAAATTAAAAACCCTCAATTAAACACTAAGCTTGAAATTCTAAATGTAAAAAAGAGAGATTAATAAAATTGAAAGTAAAAAAAAAACCTATTGAATTAATAAATCAACTAAGAGTTGGTTTTATAAAAAAAACCAACAAAATAGATAAACCCTTGGTAAATTTGATTATAAAAAGGAAAGAGGAAAATCAAATTGTGAGCCTTAAGAATGAAAAGGGAGAAATTTCCACTAATGAAAAGGAAATTAGAGTAATAATTAGGAATTACTTTGCCCAACTTTATGTCAATAAATATGATAACTTAAATGAAATGGATGAATACCTTCAAAAATATGTTACCCAGATTAATAGAAGAAAAAGTATATGGTTAAATAGTCCCACTTTAGAAAAAAGAAATAGAAAAAGCTATTAATCAACTCCCTTAAAAAAATCCCCAAGAGCAGATGGATTTACATGTGAATTCTACCAAATATTTAAATAACAATTAACTCCAATGCTATATAAACTAGTTGAAAAATTAGGGAATGAAGAGTCCTAACAAAAACCTCTTAGACTTGTGGAGGAAGGAATTTGTGACCAAAAAAGAACTAGAGGTCATTATTGATCATAAAATAGAAAATTTCGATTATATTAAGTTAAAAAGCTTTTGTATAAATAAAACTAATGGGGACAAGATTAGAATGGAAGCAATAAACTGGGAACACATTTTTACAGTCAAAGGTTCTGATAAAGGCTTCATGTCCAAAATATATAGAGAATGACTCCATTTTATAAGAAATCAAGCCATTCTCCAATTGATAAATGGTCAAAGGAATGAACAATTTTCAGATGAAGAAATTGAAACTATTTCTAGTCATATGAAAAGGTGTTCCAAATCATTGTTGATCAGAGAAATGGAAATTAAGATAACTCTGAGATACCATTACACACCTACCAGATTGGCCAAGATGACAGGAAAAGATAATGATGAATGTTGGAGGGGATGTGGGAAAACTGGGACACTGATGCATTTTTGGTGGAGTTGTGAATGGATTCAACCATTCTGGAGAGCAATTTGGAACTACACTCAAAAATTATGCATATCCTTTGATCCAGCAGGGTTACTATTGGGCTTATATCCAAAAGAGGTATTAAAGAAGGGAAAGGGACCCTTATGTGCAAAAATGTTTGTGGCAGTCCTTTTCATAATGGCTAGAAATTGGAAATTGAATAGATGCCCACCAAGTAGAAAATGGCTGAATAAATTGTGGTATATGAATGTTATGGAATATTATTGTTCTATAAGAAATGATCAGTAAGATGAATACAAAGAGGCTTGAAGAGACATATATGAACTGATGTTAATAAAAAATAAAATTAAAAAAACATGAAAAGGATTAATTTATGTCAATGACAAAGAAATTAAAGTGATGTTTAGGAGTTATTTTGACAAATTGCATGGCAAAAAATATGAAAATCTTTCTTTCTGAAAAGGATGAGTATTTACAGAAACATAAACTGCCCAGATTAAATGAAAAGGAAACAATTTAATCCCATTTAAAAAAAAAGAATTTGAATAAGCCATTAAATCAGATGGATTCTACCAAGCAATTTAAGAACAAATAATTCCCATAGTATGTACACTATTTGGAACGATAGGTAAATAAAAAATCCTGCTAGATTCCTTCTTCTATGATACAAATATGATACAGATACCTAAACTAGTAAGAGCCAAAGGAGAAAAAGAAAATTACAGACCAAGCTCCATCATGAATATTGGTACAATTTTTTTTACAATTTTCTTTTATTATTATTATAATAGCTTTTTATTGACAAAACATATTCATGGGTAAGTTTTCAACACTGACTCTTGCAAATACTTCTTTTCCAATTTTTATCTTCCCTCCCTTCATCCCCTCTCCTAGATAGCAGGCAGTCCCATATATTTTAAACATGTTAGTGTGTATGTTAAATACAATATATGGGTACGTATTTATACAGTTCTATTGTTGCACAAGAAAAATTGGATTTAGGAAGGTAAAATTAACCTGGGAAGAAAAGCGAAAATACAAGCAAACAACTATAGAAAGAGTACAAATGCTATTTTGTGGTCCACACTCATTTCCCATTGTTCTTTCATTGGGTGTAGCTGGTTCTTTTCATCACTGATCATTTGGAATTGAATTGGATCCTCTCATTGCTGAAGATAGCCATTTCCATCCGAACTAATCCTCATATTGTTGTTGAAGTGTATAACAATCTCCTGGTTCTGCTCATTTCACTTAGTATCAGTTCATGAAGGTCTCTCCAAGCCCCTCTATATTCATCCAGCTGTTCATTTCTTACAGAACAATAATATTCCATAACATTCATATACCCTAATTTACTCAGCCATTCCTCAATTGATGGGCATCCATTCAATTTCCAGTTTCTAGCTACTGTGAGAAGGGTTTCCACAAACATTTTTCCATATACAGGTCTTTTTCTCTTCTTTAATATCTCTTTGGAATATGAACCCAGCAGTAACACTTCTGGATCAGCTTGATCCAGCTTGATAACTTTTTGATCATAGCTCCAAATTGCTCTCCAGGATAGTTGGATCTGTTCACAATTGCACCAACAATGCATCAGTGTCCCAGTTTCCCCACATCCCCTCCAACATTCGTCATTATCTTTTCCTGTCATCTTAGCCAATCTGTCAGGTGTGTAGTGGTATCTAAGAGTGGTATCTTAATTTGCATTTCTGTGATCAAATAATGATTTGGAACATCTTTTCATATGAGTAGAAATAGTTTCAATTTCATCATGTGAAAATTGTTCATATTCTTTGACCATTTATCAATTGGAGAATGGCTTGATTTCTTGTAAATTAGAATCAATTCTCTATTTATTTTGGAAATGAGGCCTTTATTAGAACCTTTAACTGTAAAAATGTGTTCCCAGTTTATTGCTTCCCTTCTAATCTTGTCTGCATTAATTTTGCTGTGCAAAAGCTTTTTGATTTGAAATAATCAAATTTTTTCTATTTTGTGATTAATAATGATCTCTAGTTGTTCTTTGGTCACAAATTCCTTCTTCCTCCACAAATCTGAGAGACAAACTATCCTATGTTCTTCTAGTTTATTTATAATTTCATTCTTTATGCCTAAATAATGAACCCATTTTGATCTTATCTTGGTGTACAGTGTTAAGTATGGGTCAATGCCTAGTTTCTGCCATAAGAATTTCCAATTTTCCCAGCAGTTTTTTAAAAATAGTGAATTTTTATCACAAAAGTTGGGGTCTTTGGATTTGTCAAACACTAGATTACTATAAGTACTGACTTTTTTGTCCTGTGAATTTAACCTATTCCACTGATCAACTAGTCTATTTCTTAGCCAATATAAAATGGTTTTGATAACTGCTGTTTTATAATATATTTTAGATCTGGTACAGCTAGGCCACTTTCATTTGATTTTTTTTTCATTAGTTGCCTTGAAATTCTTGATCTTTTGTTCTTCCAGATGAATTTTGTTGTTATTTTTTCTAGGTCATTAAAATAGTTTCTTAGCAGTCTGATTGGTATAGCACTAAATCAATAGATTAATTTAGGAAGTATTGTCATCTTTATTATCTTTGCTCAGGCTATCCAAGAGCATTTAATTTTTTTCCCAATTGTTTAGATCTGACGTTATTTGTGTGGAAATGTTTGTAGTTTTGCTCATATAGTTCCTAACTTTCCTTTGGCAGATAGATTCCCCAATATTTGATATCATCAACAGTTATTTAAAATGTAATTTGTCTTTGTATCTCTTGCTGATGGATCTTGTTAGTGATGTATTAAAATGCTGATGATTTATGTGGATTTACTTTTTATCCTGCAACTTTGCTAAAGTTGTAGATTATTTCTAATAGCTTTTTAGTAGAATCTTTGGGGTTCTCTAAGTATACCATCATATCATTTGCAAAGAGTGATAATTTTGTTTCCTCATTACCTACTCTAATTTCTTTAATCTCTTTTAATCTCTTATTGCCAAGGCTAGGATTTCTAATATAATACTGAATAGTAATTCATTTTCATTTGTTCAAGTCTGATTTTTAATGAATTATTTTCTTAATTTATTTTTTAATTTCTTTTTGTATTTGTCTAATTGATTTTTTTTAATGAATTGTTTTGTTCTATGGGATGTTTTTCCATTTCGCCATTTTTTTTAAAGAATTATTTTCTTTTTCCAATTCACAAATTCTGTTTTCCTTGGAGTTGTTCATCTTTTCCAATTTGCAAATTCTCTTTATAAGGGAATTGATTTCTTTATCCACTCTATCTTTTAATGAATTAGTCTGATCCTCTTGCAAAGCTTTCCTTTCCTTTCCCCATTTTTCATCCAACTCTCTTTTAAGAGCCTTTTTAATTTCCCATATGATATCCTGATGTGTGAGGACTAGATCATGTCCACCTTTGGATCTAGAGACAAACTGTTTTTAGTCTCCTCAGGGTTTAAAATCTGCTTTCTTTCCACATAGAAGCTATTGATAGTTAGAGTGCAATTTGGTTTTTTGCTCATTTTGAAATACAAAAAACAAAAACCTAATGTCTGCTTATAGGGGGCAGTGGGGTATTTCCAAACTGCCTCTACAGACAACAGGAAGTGGCAGTGAAGGGTTAGTGGTTCAGCACTCACTGGCTTGGCAGGGACCTGAAATCAAGTCCTGAAATCAGCAGCAGTGGAAAGGTAGCCACTAGGGCTGCCTTGGGACCAACTACTGGGGCTGTGCCTGGATCACTCTGAGTCATTCAGTGTTGGAATCTTTACAAATTGTTAAGTCATTAGAGTTGATAGAGACAATAATTATCGAATTTAGCATGGTTCAGTATGATTGATCTGCTCCTATAAGGAGATGTTATGGGCCAGAAGAAACAAGGTACTAAGTAGAACTGAGAAACGATACCTTGTGTTCACACCTTTACTCATTGGAGTTCACAAGTATGGGAGATTCACAAAGTTAAATTTGTAACTTTGTGAATTCACACCTCCCTTGAAGCTCTTAGGGCCAGAGAGCACTCTGGGAGGAAACCTATAATCCCACTCTCGTATCCCACAATCCCACTCTCGGAGAAGGGGCATAAATAGAGCTTCAGGGAGTCAGTCAAGTTAGTTTACTTCAGAACATTGCCAGGGGTCAGAGAGGAGCACTCTGGAAAGAAGCCCAGAAGCCCTCTCTCAGAGGAAAGAGATTCAATTCAATTTTCAGCTTGGTGCTGGCTGGAGACATTCAGACTTGAGCTAAAGGAATTAGATCCATTCCATCTTCCACCTTTGTGCTGGCTGGAGGCTGAAGAAAGCAGAGGCAGAAGCAAAGGACAAAGCTGCAAGAGCTCTTAGAACCAAGGAGAGAGAGAGGCCTTTAAGAAAGCTAACCGGGCTATAATGAAGGACACAATAAAAGATCTGAACTTTTAGCACCTGGCTGCATTTGGGTGATTATTACTTTTAACTGAAACTAAGGCTGCCACCAGAAAACCTCCCCAAGAAACCTGCTCCCAGAGAGAGCCATTATATTTTAAAGAAGAAGAATACCACAACTCAGGGTAATGAGTGGGTGTGGCCAGGTCCTGAGAGACTGTAGCTTTTGGAGTTTTAGTTTTTGCTCCCTGTGTTTATAGCTTCTCTGCTGATCTACTGGCTTGCTACCAGGGCAAAGTAACTCACGCTGTGGTTAAGTTCTCCCCGTGGATTTTCCACCAGCAGAGATCAACCCTCTCTTCATCCCTCCACCCCTCCACCTTCCGACCTCCGGTCTGCTCAGTGTGAACTATTTCCCAAGTTTTCACTGCCTTCCTGAGGTCTGTGACTGGCCTACCCCATTCCATCCCTGCCTGTGAGCTAAAACAGACCTTTTCTGGAAAATTTTGAGAATACCTTCTGTTGGTAACGTGTTGTACTCCCAATATTCATGAGTTTTGACAGCCAAGCACTAATTCTGAGGTTGAATATAATTAAAATAGATTGAGGGAAAAGGAGAGTTTAGGAAGATGCATGTGTCCTCTCCACCATCTTGGCTCTGCCCCCCCCACCCCAGTCCTTTTCATTTTTGATGCTGGTGATTTTTTTTTCTTTCCTTTTTCTAATCAAATTATGCCAAAAATGTATCCATTTGTGGATGTTTTTGTAAAACCAACTTTTAGTTTTATTAATTAGTTCAACAGTTTTCTTAGTTTCAATTTTATTAATCTCTCCTTTGTGTTCCAGAATTTTTAATTTGGTAGATAATTGGGGTTTTTAATTTTTTTCTAGCTTTATTATTTGCACGCTCAATTAATTGATTTTTTCTTTATTTTATTCATGTAGCTATTTAGAGATATCAAAATTTCCCTAAGAACTTCTTTGGCTGCATTCTATAGTTTTGGTATCCTGTCTTGTCATTGTCATTCTTCTGAATGAAAAAAAAAAAGGATCATTTCTGTGATTTCTTGTTTGACTCATTCATTTTTTAGAATTAAATTATTTGGGGCAGCTAGATGGTACAGTAGATAGAGCACTGAAGTCAGGAGGGCCTGAGTTCAAATCTGGTCTCAAGACACTTAACACCTCCGAGCTGTGTAATGATGGGTGAGTCACTTAACCCCAATTGCCTAGGGAAAAAAAATAACTAGCTTATTCCATTCCCATTTGGATTTAATGTACCTTTCCCAGACCTTTTATTCAGTGTGATCTTTACTGCATTGTGGTCTGAAAAGGAAGCATTTACTAGTTCTGCCTTTCTGCGCTTGATTGTCATATTTTTATGCTCTTAATATATGGTCAGTTTTGCATTTGCTGCTAAGAAAAAAAGGTTCTTTTAGTTTTTTTTTTTTTTTTCCAATTTTTTCCAGACATGTATCATTTCTTGGTTTTATAGGATCCTATCCTACCCTTTCATTTCCTTCTTGTTCATTTTGTGGTTTAGATTTGTCTTATTTTGAGAGGGGCAGACAGAGGTCCCCCACTAATACAGTTTTGCTGTCTATTTCTTCCTATAACTGGTTTAATATATTCTCTAGATATTTTTATGTTCTACCACTTGGCACATGTACTTTTAATATTGCTTCTATTTCATTGTTTACCATATGCTTTATCAAGATGTACGTTCCTTCTTTATCTCTTTTAATTATATTTTTACTTTTGCTTTATCTGACATCAGAATTGACCCCAAATGCTTTCTTTTACTTTACCTGAAGCATAATATATTCTGTTCCAGCTTTTTACCTTTGCTTTGTATGTGCCTCTCTGTGTCAAATGTCTTTCCTGTAAACAACATATTGCAGGATTTGTTGTTGAATCCACTCTATTATATATAGTAAATTATAATATATATATATAATATATAGTAAATTATAGTAAATACTTCTGTTTTATCGGAGAGTTCAAGTCATTCACATTCACAGTTATGATTATAAGCTCCATATTTTCCTCCATCCTATTTTCTCCCCTGTATATACTTTTGTTCTCTCCTTCCCCTTCTTCTTAGTAGTGTTTTATTGTTTTTGACCCACTTTACCCATTACCTTATCTTTTATCACCCTATCCCTTCCCTTACTTTTTGTCCCAGTGGTTTTGCCCTCCCTTCTATCAAGCCCCTCTGTTTTCTTTCCTCTTTCTCCTGCTACTTCTTTATAGGATTAGATAAATTTCTATACCCATCTGAATGATTAAGTTATTTCTTATTAGAGCCAAAGATGATTGGATCAAGTGTCAGACAATGTTCATCACCTTCCCTTTTCCCCTCAAATGTGATAGGTCTTTTGTGTCTCTTCATGTGATTTAATTTGTCCCACTATCCCCTTTCCTCTTGTTCCAGTACATACTTTTCCCCCCACCCCTTAATGTCTTTTTCTCTGATATCATCACCTCAGAATCCATTACCAATCGTACTCTTTGTCTATGTAATTCTCTCTTCTATGTGCCCCAATAACAGGTACAGTTATCATTTTTTCCATACAGGGATATAAACAGCTCAATCTTTAAATTTTATGTGTGTGTGTGTGTGTGTGTGTGTGTGTGTGTGTGTATTTCCCTATTTATCTTTCCATGCTTCTCTTGAATTCTGTCTTTATCAATTAAATTTTCTTTCTAGTTTTGTTTTTTTCAATAGAAATGATTGATAATTTCTTACTTCATTAAAGATTCTTTGCCTCCCTAAAAGACAATGCTCAGTCTCACTGGATAATGAATTCTTAGTTGTAACCTCATGTCCTTTGCCTTCCAGAATATGGAATTCCAAGCCCTCTCATCCTTTATTGTAGAAGCTGCCAGCTCCTGGGCATAACTATTTCTCCTTGATATTTGATTTTTTTATTTTGTCTGGCAGCTTCCAGTATTTTTTTCTTTAAGGTTATCATTTTGGTGTTTTGCAACAATGTTCCTTGGGGTTTTTCTTGTGGGATTTTTTTCCAAAGGTGATCCATGGATTCTTTCAATGAGTATTTTCCCCTTCGTTTCTAGAATATTGGGACAATTTTCCTTGATGATTTCTTGAAGAACAATATACAGGTTCTTTTTTTGTCAGGGAGTCTCTTCTGGATCTGTTTTCCAGGTAGACTTTTTTCCAAAAAGGTATTTTACATTTTCTTTCATTTTTTTCAATCTTTTAAGTTTGCATTGACAATTGCAAAACCTTTTGTTCCAAATTTCCCCTTTCTTCTCCCCATGCCCTACCCAGACAGCAGGTGGACCAATACATGTTAATTATGTTAAAGTATATGTTAAATACAATATATGTATACATGTCCACAGTTATTTTGCTGCATAAAAAGAATCAGACTTTGAAATAGTATACAATTAATCTATGAAGGAAACCTGTTCTAGTTTTTAATATGTGATTTTCTTCAGTTAATTTTTTTTCTTTCTTCCTTTTGATGATTTTATTTTTCAAGGTGATGTTTTATTCAAGGATTTTTTTTAAATTTGCCCAATTTTATTTTTAACATATGACCTTCCTTTTCCAAGCTGTTGACTATTGCATACCTCTCGTTTCTTTTCTTATTTTTTCTTCTACCTCTTTTATTTGTCTTTTAAAGTCTTTTATGAACACTTCTAAGAAGCTTCTTTGGGCTGGAGACCAATTCATATACTATTTGGGATGTCCTCTGTAGAGGAAGTAGGCCTTGTCTGAGTTGATGTTTTGGTCTTCTCTGTCATCATAGTAGTTTTCTACTTTTTGGTTCCTTCCTCATTTTCTTTAATTTTCATTTTGCTTTTTCTCCTTTTTATTTTTAGGATCGAGCTCTGCTCCTGGTGTAATAAAGGGAAGTTGTCTCAAACTTCCTGTGCAGTTTGAGTCTTTGCTTTGAACACAAGGGCTTCTTGTGTTTGCAGGGGGCAGCTTTTTTTTTTTTTCTCTTTCCAGGAAACAGTCTGATTTTCAAGAATTTGTCCTGTGAGTTTGAAATGGAGGCTGCCTCACTGGTTTGTTCCACTACTAAATTAGGACCAAGAGTTTCAGTTGCTGATCTGCTGTGATCTCTTACTGGCTTTCCCAAACTCTGTTTGAACTGAACTAAACACCCCTCTTCTCCCCAATGAGACTGACATTTCTTGAAGATTTTCCAATCTATCTTTTGCTGGAGGGTGGTTTCATTCTGTCAGACTCTATTCAGAAGCTTGGATTCATATGGTTTTCAAGAGAAACTGGGAGAGCTCTAGTAGTTTCACTCTGCTATCTTGGCTCCACCCTAGAAAATTCCAAATTTTTGCCACTTTCCTCTCTTCCAAATCATTTGTGAAACAAAAAAAAAATCAACAGAAGCAGTATAACTTCAAAAAATATTAAATATTACCCATGAAAAAACTTTGGTTGTTAATGCAATCTTTTTATCACCAATTCAGAGCATTGTCAATTTAGTTTTTAACATAATTACTTATTGTCTCTCCATGCCCTCCCCTTAACCCTTTGTGGAAGTTTTCATAAAGCCAAATATCAAGTTATTATAACAACTTTAGTTCCATTCTTTTTATTTTCATTGGTGAATGTCACCTATACTTAAAGGGATTTTTTTCTCATGATAGCTGTTTTAAGTACGATAGGGAAGAAGGAAAGTCTCATTCTTCACAGATCAGATTTTTACTTATAGGCTACAAAAAGTTTTGTTCATGATACCACTTTAATATCCAAGTACAATTTTACATTGAATTGCCACATTTATTTTACTTTTAACTATATGATCATTGTCCAAAATGTAAGTGTATATGACAAGACACAATTTTAGGTTATCACTGTTTTTCTGTATATTCTAGACATAAAAAAAAAAATCTTGTAAACAGAGCAGTGATCAAAGATTCATTCCTGTGACAAATTTAGTTCAGTAATTAACCATTTTAAATTAGTCATGTCAGAAAAAGATGAGGACACTTCCAGTTTCATTGAGAAAAGAAAAAGGCTCCAGATCAAGTGACACTTGGCAAACAGCAAGCTAAATAAAATAATTTGGGCAAAATTGAAAAGTGAAAGGACAATCATTCAGAGGACCACTATGGGAAAAAATTCAAGAAATGTGCTTATATTAGCTATAATTAATCTTTAGCATCCAGGAGCAAAGGTCATATTGCCTTTTCCTGTTATAATTCTCTATGTTAAGATTGAAATGACAAAGAAAAAAAGAGAATGATTCAAAAAATATGAAGCACTTACTATGTACTAAACAATAAGAAGGCATATATCATGAGACAGTTCCTATTCTTAAAGAACTTATATTCAGATAAGGCCAGACTCTCAGATTATATGTACACATACAATATACACATAATACATGTATATGCATGTATACTCATGTGTATACATATACATATACATGTGTGTACACATACATATGGATAGATAGAAGTGGTGTCAGATAAAGGTATTTTGGTCTGAAGAAACTCAGAGAGAATTAGATGTTGCATAGGACAGTTAATTGACACATTCCATCCTTTTAAGAACCTTCTGTCCACAAGAAGTGGAAAGAAATATGTTGGATGGGGAGGACTTCACAGTATGAAGAACATGTTTTAAGTAAGGCAGATTGTAAGATAGTATGAGTGATTAGATTAATAGAATATGAAAGTACAAGATTGTATCCTTTCTACCTTTCTTAACAGTAGGTCTTGGGGAATGTCTTAAAGTTTGTATTCATTATTTTTCCAAATCAACTGTTTTTGAGTTCTACAGTTAGAACTATTATTATTACTAGCCAACTAATTTCCTCCCGGAATAGGGGCTTAGATTCTGAGGGTCTTGAGGGGTACCGAATCAGGAACACAATCCTGGTAATTGGGCTGCTGGTCTGGAATGGGAAAAGTAGGAAGTATTGAATGAATTAATGGGATGTGAAGGACAAACTCACCAGGATATGCTCCGTAGTATATTTTACTTGTCTTATCATCTGCAAAAGAAATTCACACACAAAAATTTTCCACAAATCAAAAGCAAAAAATAAAAAAGGAAAGAAGAATAATTAACTTTAGTTTTGCGAGGTAGGATGTATCATAAATGTTCTTTGCATTCTGCTATAGGAAGATATGTAGAAATAAAACTCTTCTTCCTTTATACATATTTCTTCTCTTCTTCCTATTGTTCCAATTTTTGCTCTTTCTTTTCCTCCTCTGCAATCACTAATTTATAAATTTCAAAATTTAGTTGCTGGGGTATAACACAGTTGATAAAGGTCACAGCAAATCTTTAGAAGCCAATAGTTACTTGTAATTAATTATTTATTTATTACAATGTTCACTAAACTTGCAGAAGTTTCTATGATACCACATAGAAACAAAATCAATTAAATTTTAAGAATTCAAAAGAAGAGGAAAACTTTCTCATATGAAAATAATCTCAAACATGTAATAAATCTCATGAACAGGGCTTAATCTACTTCCCACTCTTCTTCTCTGTCATTTTCTTGTCTTACTGAGGCAGTAAGGTGGAGTAAGGAAGAGACTACTCAGCCTGGAGTCAGGAAGACCTCAATTTGGCTTCAGATACTTTACTGACTTGTGTGTTCTTGGGCAAATCTCTTAATCTCCCTCTACCTAAGTTTTCTATGATATAAAATACAGATAATACCAACACCTACTTCTCAAGGTTGTGGTAAAGATAAAAAAAGTATGTATACCTGTATGTATACATGTATGTAGATCCATCATCAGGTGAGTGGCAAATAGTCTTTGCTGAACAAGTTTAAGTGAGTTGCTTAAGATATATCTCCATAGTTAATTTTCAATTATAAAAGTTGTCAAGTATTGGAACAGGCAACTGAGAAAGTTTATGAAATTATCTTTATTGGAAAGAAACTTTATGAATTTGAGAGATGAAATATTAGAGCTGACTGGAACAATTTAAACATCATCCATCATCATCTTTGAAAACCACATTGAGTCCACTGATTTTTTTATTTAATATAGTTTTAATTTTCTCTAGTATTTATCTTTTTCTCCCTTAGGGTTTTAACCTAGAGAGAGAGGGAATAGAATTATTTATTTTTTCCCTAAGTTCTCATCATCAAGTTGTAAAAATTCATTATTTGGCTCAAGGTCAGACAGAAGATGTGGTATCACTTCATTGTTAATAATAAGATTAAATGATTCTTTGACTCAAGTAAAACAAGGTAATTTATAATAATAAGACTGACAGAGCTGTTGTGAAATAAGAGTTCTGAATTTGTTTTCATTGTTCAATTGCTCGCTTTCAGGGAACATGTAATTTCTGTACTATATATTTTAAAATATGTTGATTTACTGATATGATAATTATATAAGAAATGACACCAACTGTTAATTTCACAGGTTATCCCTTAATTACTTATATACATTTACAATGCCAGAGGGTTGTTTCTGAAAACAAAGAGAATGTTTTCTTTTTTTAAAGCTATTATCCAAATACTTTAATCTGTTTTAATTTTTTATCTTCAGTTATTCAGTATTTTTGTCAGAACTATGCCAATGCTCATTTTTGTTTCTGTCTGATCTACTCATTTTTAAGGGTCCTTTGTGAAAGCTTTCAATAAGAGGAAACCCTTTGTAATACATAACACTGCCAACTTGTCTATCATCAGAGAGAGACTATCACTTCAAAGAAGAGCTAGGAATTTCAAGTGGTGAAAACTCAGTAGTATGTTCTCTCTGTGTCTTCCCATTATAGCTTGCAGAAATAATGATCAGGAACTGAAGATATGATGACAAGATTATTCAAGAATTTGGTAAGTTTTAAAGATATATCCTAGTATTTTGTCATGTAAAAGACATTCTCCAGTTTTCTAAGACATTGTGGCATTTTTGTTTCTTCACCACAGGAGGGAGAGTGATAGTGGATTGTAAACAGAGAGATCTCTTAGCATCTGCCCGAATCATGTCATGAGATGCTTTGACATATGAAGTCCTGTTGAAGATGGGTCAGGAAAAGCATGTAGATTAAATCAGGAATAAAATTTATCAAATATTTACTAAATGCTTCCTATTTAATTTTTCTTTTTTAAGATTCATGTTCTTCTAATGTAGTTTAATAGTTATGAGCTTTGAATCATTATAGGTGCCAAGTGATTGAAGTTTAATATTATGAATGCAGGGATGACTGACTTTCTTAAGTTTCTTCTTTGTCTAACACAGTCTTTACAGATTTTCCAAGTTGATATTTCTAAAGCATATCTTTTCCTGTTACTCCCCTATTTAATAATTTCAACTGTCTCCATATTGTGTCTAAAGTCTTAAAACAACAACAACAACAACAAATGACAACAACAAAAAAAACAACTCTTTTCTTTGAAACTCAAAAATCTTTGGAAACTTATTAAATATATTCTTCTTACTATTCTCTGCAGCCCAGCAAAACTGACCTTGGTAATCTTTTTTATTCACAAACCTCATTTTCTTCATTGTCTTTGGATAGCCCATTCCTTACAGTAGATATAATGTACTCCCTCTCATTTCTATCTTTTAGAATTCCAAATTTCTTTTAAAATGCACATTAAGCAACATAATATAGTTGAGAATTTATATGTATGTGTGTGAGAGAGAGAGAGCCAGAGATAGAGACACAAAGAGATAAACACATACACACACGCACATGGAGAGAAACCTGGATTTCCCAATCTATATAGATAGACATAGACAGACAGAGAGATAAATGTGGATATCTACCCATATATCATCTTTGTTTTTTAAATTTAAAAGTATTTTTTTTATTTTGAAAAAAATTTCTTTACAACATTATCCCTTGCACTCTCTTCTGTTCCAACTTTTCCCCTCCTTCCCTCCACCCCTTCCCCTAAATGGCAAGCAGTCTTATACATGTTACATATGTTATAGTATATCCTAGATACAATATATGTGTGCAGAACTGAATAGTTCTCTTGTTGCACAGGAAGAATTGGATTCAGAAGGTAAAAATAACCCAGGAAGAAAAACAAAAATGCAAACAGTTTGCATTCATTTCCCAGTGTTCTTTCTTTGGGTGTAGCTGCTTCTGTCCATCATTGATCAATTGAAACTGAGTTAGATCTTCTCTTTGTCAAAGAAATCCACTTCCATCAGAATACATCCTCATACAGTATCATTGTTGAAGTATATAATGATCTCCTGGTCCTGCTCATTTCACTTAGCATCAGTTCATGTAAGTCTCTCCAAGCCTCTATTCATCCTGCTGGTCATTTCTTACAGAACAATAATATTCCATAACATTCATATAGCACAATTTACCTAACCATTCTCCAATTGATGGGCATCCATTCATTTTTCAGTTTCTAGCCACTACAAACAGGGCCGCCACAAACATTTTGGCACATACAGGTCCCTTTCCCTTCTTTAGTATCTCTTTGGGGTATAAGCCCAGTAGTAGCACTGCTGGATCAAAGGCTATGCACATTTGATAACTTTTTGGGCATAATTCTAGATTGCTCTCCAGAATGGTTGGATTCATTCACAACTCTATCATCCCAGTTTTCCCACATCCCCTCCAACATTCATCATTATTTTTTCCTGTCATCTTAGCCAATCTGATAGGTGTGTGGTGGTATCTCAGAGTTGTCTTAATTTGCATTTCTCTGATCAAAAGTGATTTCTACCCATATATCTTCAACAGTTCTCTACCTTCCCAAATTCCTATCCTTCACCATCCTCAAACCTCAGAATATAACTTTTGTTTGCATGATAATATATTGATTTTTGTTTTGTTATTCACAGAACGTATTATAGTGACTGCTACATGAAGAACATTATAAATTCTCAATGAATTTTTAAACTATTAGCTGTCAATAAGATTTCATGGATTACCAATGAGAAATTATGAAGCTTCATAACTTCAGCAGAAGTCAAGGAAGGTCTTTGAACATTTCTTAGGAGCCAGAGTTCTAGATTTGCTTAAATCTATATATGTTTGCGAGTTATCAAATCTACACTCAAAAATGAATAATGATGCTCAAGCTTTTAATCATGTTGCAGTTATATCATTCAATCAATAAATCAACAATGTTTTATTAAATACTTAGTATGTACCAAGCATTATGCTAGGTGAAGAGAATACCATGGCAAAAATCAAAGAATTTTTGACTCTGACCCAATTGTTGTATGCTTGTGAAAGTTGGACAGTATACCAATGCTATCCCAGATGAATTGCTTATATTTGAATTGCCTTAGGAAAATTCTGAAGATCTTTCTAGAAATAAACTGCCAAGCATTTCAACTTTATTACAGAGAGCACAACTTCACTAGGCTGACCATATTATTCAAATGCCAAATTATGCTTGCCAAAAAACATTATTTTAAGAGAACTCATATAGGGCAAGTGTTCAGAAAAAAATCAGTACAGGGAACTCAAGGTATCTCTTAAGAATTTTAGAATCGATTGTGGGACTGTAGCACAGGACTGCCCAGTATGATGCGCCTTCATTAGAAAAGGTACTGTACTCTATAAGCAAAGTAGAATTGAATTAGTCCAAAGGAATGTGAAATGTGCAAAATTAGCTAAGCTATCCACAAGATTCATATGGACTATTTGTGTCCAACAACTTTTTGTGTGGCAGAGTATTCTGAGCTCATATTGCTCTATCTAGCCACAGTTAGACACACTGTAACTCCATTCTAAGATGGTGATGTCACTTTGATCCTATTTGAAAAGGGAAGACAACAACCAATATACCAGACATGCTATATAAAAGGAAAACCATGACAAAGGTCAAAGAATTTTTGACTTTGACAAACTTACATTCTAATTGAAGACATAAAATGTTCAAGTAAAATATAAAATACATACAACATAAATACTAATTAATTATTTTCAAAGGAAAAAGGCCATTGTAGTTGGAAAAATCAGAGAAGGCTTCACGGAGAAGATGTCATATGAATTAAGCAGAGCCAAGAGGCAGAGGTGAGATGCTAGTGCATTCCTTTCAAGGGATATATTGAATACAAAGGTGTGGCGATTGATGATGAAATGTTACATCTGAGAAATATCAAGAAAACCATTTGGCTACTTAGTAAACCATATTGAGTTACATATTGTTAATCAGTTTTTTTTTGCCATTAATAGTTAAGAATTATTAGATATTTAAATCCATTGACCCCTTGAGAAACAGATGATCTGAGATATTCAATATCTTGCTTCTAGCAAATACAATTTCTTGAGTAGTTTTGCTGTCCTTGAAATGTATTCTTCGCTGAAAATGATATGTAGGATAGAAATGACACATCTTGCTATATTTAATGGGTCAGGTAGATATGCAATGGGTTACCAAGGTTGTGGACTTTTGGAATTGTCTTAAAAGACTTTCTCTCCCAAAGCTGTTCTCTATAACTATGAATAGAATTTAAAACAAATTTAATTTTTACTAAATAGAAGCTAGAATAATGAATACAAAGGTTAAATTGGAAAGCAATTTTTATTCTGAAGTTAGGAGCACTAAAGGAAATCAAATTATATATGCACACATAGGCAGTACCTCAAAGTTTGTGATTTGCCAGAGCTAAATGATACTCAAAATTTTCTAGTCCAGCTCTAATTTTAAAAGCTATGATTTTTCAGTAGAGTTGGTTGGCAAAATATATTACTGTATTTCTTGCTATGAAAGAGTCACCATTTCATCTGGATAGCACATGCACAGAAGGATTGAATGTTTTCCTAGTTTTGTAGGTAGCTCTCAACATCTGCCTGTTCTTTTTTCAGATGTCCTCTGCTGTCTAGCTATGTAAATGTCTTCTTTAAGAAGACCAGATGAAGAAATCTCAAGAAAATTAAACTGAAGACAGCTAACAAATAGAAATCATAAATTCTTGCAAACACAAAAAGAATCTTCTACAATTGATGCAAATTTTGACAGCCTCTCATCCTTTCTCAGTACATTAGATGATGGCATGTCAACATGAGTTTTCTTTCTTTCTTTCTTTAAGATCTACTAGAAGACAGATAAATGTCAGATTGTGGCCAAATTATAAGATCTACAAAGAAAATATATAGGATTTGACTAGAATAAACAATTAGACAGGAAAATTTAACTATAATTTACTTATAAATAATATTCCACTACTTAAAAACTCTTTATGTTTTGACCCTCTATAAAAATCAAAATTCTTGTTATTGATATCTGTATGAAACATTCCAATATTTTTTATATACTTAGCAGTTCAGTAATCTTAACAAATCATTACTTACTTGGATTCACTTATTTTATATATAAGGAAATAGAAGCCCACAGAGCTAAAATGACTTTCCTAAGCTTACATATGTCAAAGTAGCAAGTGGAAAGCATGAAATTTGAACACAAGTTCTCTGATATTCAAACCCATGCTCTTTCCACTGTGCCATGTAGCTTCCCAAAGAATAATGATTTATATATTATCTACATAATAAGGAAGTGGTTTATTATAACTATTGAACTTTTAATGAGACTCTGATAATACCAGTAGAGATCTGGTACAACTGGGAAGAAGGAGAGAGAGAGAGAGAGACTAAGGATAAAGATTTGAAGGAAGGAGCCTGACAACCATAGAAAAATAATTCAGTACCAATTTAGAAATATACTACCAAGTCACTAAATTCTGTAACTTTTAACCAAGATAAACTATTACTAGTCTCTTACCCCCAAAGAGGAAAAAAAAAAGAACAACATGAAAAATATTTATGCCAGGTTTTAAAAATAGTAATAAAAAACTATTAAGACCACCAATTGATAAATGACTAACTAAAGTATAGTTTATGAATTTAATGGAATATTATTATTATGCTGAAAAAAATATAGCAATGTTTTCAATGACATCTGAGAAGATGTGTATGAATTCACACAGAATAAAGCAAGTAAAAACAGGAAAACATTTTATGATGTTGCAATGACATTTAAGACAAACAACTTTGAAAGAATTAAAAATTTTGATAAATATTATGAACAGCTATGATTTTGAAAAAAACAATAATGAATCATACTATCTACTTCCTCACTGAGAGGTGATTGTCCTATGGAACAGAATGAGACATATCTTTGGGTACAGCCAACGTGAACTAAATTTTGATTAACTATTTGTTAAAAGTTTTTTTTTTTTTTTTTCCTTTTGGTGAGTTGTAGTAGGTGGAAGAAAGGAAGAATATTTTCTTTTGTCAATTAAATGTTTAAAATGAGTCATGGAGAGCTGAGTTAGAATAGATACCAGTACACAAGGTGAATCAGAGATTCTGACTTTCCAAGATGCAGGCTGAAAATAATTGAACATGTGAGAGTAAAAGAGATGCAATCAGAGATAGACTGATAGAGAGAGACAGAGACAGACATCAAGTCAGAGAGGGACAAAAAGGAGGAAAACAGAGAGAGATAAGAGAGATAGAGAAAGAGAGAGAGAGAGAGATTTGCACAAAATATTTGCACAATATTTTTGAGCAAATTTTTAAAATTTTGATCTATCAAAATTGTTCTCTATATCTTGTTTAGTTAAAAACTCTTTTCCATTTTTATGCTCTGTATTCTTTGTTCTGATTGTATATCTATTTTGAAGTTACTGAGCTATGCATTTTTCTTGTAAAATTGTTTCTGATTATAAGCCTTATTTTTATTTTTATTTATTTTTGCCATTCAACTTTTATTTTAATTAAAAAAGAATATGAATAGCACAGCAGTCCTAGCATTTAATTTAATACAATAATCAATTTATAAACCTATAGTCTTTACATTCAACAATTTAAAATGCATTCTTACATATGGTTTTTGAATCCTTTTTCATGAATTGGAAATGTTGCTCACTAATAAACTTGCTAAAATGTTACTATTGAATGTACAAATCACTGATTCTGCCAATAACAGAAAAAAATCCCACGTTTGAAGATTACAGTGTGCCAGACATTCATGAAGGAAAAAAACAAACAAAACCCCACAAATAAATAAAACTCATGCAACTAACATCTGAGAATCTGCATATTTCATATCAATGTTTAGAAGTGGTTGATTAATATCTTAAGACAGGAGTATCAAAACCTTGATGTGTTTTGATTTTGTTGCCAATTTTGATTTCCTAATAGAAAGTTATGGTTATACTGCTAATATGGGATCTCTTTAATTTAGACTTCAGTTTAATATGAAAAAAATTAAACACACTACTCCAAAATATTTAATTTCACATATACGGTGGCATTTCAACATTCAAGTCCCAATGTTTTTGCATTGTCTTTTGGTCAAGTTTAATTAAAATTTCAAAAATTCACTTTTAGGCTTACCAAAAAAAACCAAATATTTGCTAAAATGTTGAATAAATATTGTACAAAACTAGCAGTAAAATGTATCTAGAAATCTGTGGTGTGGAAATAATTTTTTTTCATAAATATCATTCCCATGGTATTAAATAAGTTTTAAAATTTAGTCTCTTCTCACTCTTAGACAAGCTGCATTTGACAATCTCTAAGGGAGAAAATAAGATCAGAAGTTTAAGGATATACCATGTAAGATGTATTGTATCTATAGTCTATCTATCTATCTAGGCATATATATATATATATGTATGTTTTTTCTTTGTGAAATAAAAGAAGCATTTTGTAAAAAGTTATGCATAAGGGTAAAAATCAGCAAATGATATCAATAGGGTCAAGCAAACCTCCTTAATAAAACTTTTAGAAAAAGGCACAATACACTTAAAATATACTCCATTTTAGGAGATGCTTGTCATCTTCTTATGTTATTGAAAAAAGATGGAAAATTTTAATCATGGTACTCTGACCACAAAATTCACATAGAAATTCCAAGTGGCAGAGGCCTTTTTAGTGATAGACAAAACTCATCCATAGCCAGATTTAGCATAAACAGATTACAAATACAATGGAAACCTATGCAACTAGGTTGTCCAAACTGTCCAAAACTGCCCTGACAGCAGAACTGACACCTTGCACAGTTATATACATATTTTTAATCTTTGTGATTTAAAAAATTTCTCTCTTATACTCTTCTCAAGCCATTTTTATAAAGTCTATAATAAGCCAGTTTAACATCTCAATGTAGCATGAATATAATTATGTTAATCTACATTAAAATAAAGCTTATTGCATAATTCTTTCTGTTATTACCCTCTGGATCAAAAAACAACAGTACTAGTATGTGTTATTAGACCAAAATCAGTCAGATCCTTAAAGAAAATCATTCACTGTTGTGGTCATTCATTCTACCATTCCAATTTCAAGTACAGAAAACATTTAAAAAGTATAAATAGATGAATTCTCCTAAAAACTATTTCAAATTATCAGACCTTTACATTTTCTCTTCAATATTTTGCCCATATTTACCTAGCTCATATTAATGATTTACCTAAACACAAAAGAGGAATTGCTATATTTACTTTACTTCACTTCAAAAATAGGGCTTTGAATATATGGATATATTCATATATCACCTCATTATGACTGGAATGACTTACTAAAGACTATTAGTTTCTAAGTAGCTATCCAGGATAGAGTGAGCAAATAAGAAATTTAACTCAGTAGCCTGACATATTAAAAATTAATGATATTGAGATCCTTCAAGATTTTTGTTTTTGGCTTTTTTTCCTCTGCAAATATCATAAGCCCTAATTTAGGCTACTGCATAAATTTTTCCTACTAATATTTATGGATTAACTGGTGATTCCTATTTAAGTTGCATCACCTATATGACAAGGTTTCAATTTTTAGTTCAGTTTAGTAACTTTATTTTGACAAAACAATTGTTATCTTCATCATTACTGAGCTAATGACATCAAAAGAAAAGTTGTGTACTTTGATCCAGCTGTGCCATTACTGCATCTTTATCCCAAGGAAATCATAAAGGAGGGAAAAGGACTTACATGTACAAAAATGTTTGCACTAGCTGTCTTTATGGTTGCAAAGAATTGGAAAATGAGATGTTTTTCAATTTGAAAATGGCTGAACAAGTTGTAGTATATGAAGAAAATGGAGTATTATTGTTCTATAAAAAATGATGAACAAGATGATTTTAGAAAGGCCTGGGAAGATGTACATGAACTTATGCTGAGCTAAAAAAGCAGAATCAATAATATATTGTACACAATAACAACAAGAATGTGTGATGATAAATTATGAAAGACTTAGGGTCTTCTCAGTAGTTCAGTGATCCAAAGCATCTTAATAGTCTTTGGACAAAACATGACATCTGTATCCAGAGAAAGCACTAAGTAGACTGAATGTAAATTTAAAAAGGAGAGAAACTCAATTTTCTCATCATAAAAAGAAATATAAAAGATGCCACTTAAAGTCATTTTTGGGTCTAAATCTATATCCAAAATTGAATTCATCATCTCCTCCCCTCTCCCACAAAAATTATCTTCTCTCCATAATATGCCTATTTTTGCTGTTGGGACCATTATTGTCCCATTTCCTGATACTTATGTGCCAGTTATTTCTCATTATTGTTCAGTTGTTTACTTTTGTAACCTTTTTAGGGGTTCTCTTTGCAAAGATACTAAGATAATTTGCCATTTTCTTCTCCTGTTTACTTTATATATGAGGAAACTGAGGCAAACAGGGTTAAATGACTTACCAGGGTCAAACACATTTCAAACAAGATTTGAACTCAACTCAAATCTTCCTTATTTTACATCTGTTTCCCCATCCATTTCACCCTCAGCAAATCACATTTGCCTTAATCAATTAACAAATCTTTCAAAGTTTAAACCAATTCTATCTCTTATATTCCATTATTGTACTTCTCGTTGTCCTTTATATTGTTGTATATTTGCCTTTCCTGCTACTTGTTTCTTTATTACTAATTAATTTATTAGTAGTCACATGTTTGAATTAAATTGTCAACAATGATAGGTGTATCAGAAAATCCACATATGTATTTCATATTTATTTTCATTTGTATCCATATTTCCAACCAAAATTTTCAGATACTATATAGAAAAAATATTAGCTGAGCTCACTTTACTCTATATTTGTGATTAGCTTAATGCACACAAAACAGCTTACAATCTTTTATATGTGGATGGGTTAGATTTAGCAATTTCATGTTTATTAATTGTACTGAAATATAATATAATGACATAAATGAAATTTATTACAAAAAAATTGTGTAAAGTTAAAAGCACAATGCATTAACAAATAAATTATTCTGTCACAAAATTATAAATGTAGTTAGGGTTAAAGATGGGTGAGAGGGGAGTTAATTCAAACTACAGCAATAAAGTCTTCAAACTACCTTCTGAAAAAAACTGTTACATGCTCCTTTCATTTATTTTTTTACCTGTAGCTCCCTTAAAAAACAAAACTCAGTGGAAAAATCACAGTTGGTATTGTACTTCAAGTTCTTGAAATTACACAACGTTTGGTCTAGCTAAGTTACATATAATTTTTATATTAACTTGTTTGGTAGAGTGACTTACTGTGGGCAGATTCAATTACTCTATCAGCCCCAACTCCATCTCACTCCTATCCCCTGATAGTTATGCTTTGTTCCATTAGCATCCATAGCCACCTCCACCAAATACTCTGCTCTTGCACAACCACCATCTTTGTGGTGCATGCTTGACTAGTACTAAAGCCAGAACTGCTGACACCATTATTTTGTTGATAATCTCTGGCACCAAAACCTCCATTGAACATAACTATTCTTAGAATGTTCATGACTGCTGCTTTTATAGTGATATTCATAAGTCATACTTTCTACCCATAATGGTACTTCTTTAGCTTCAGCAAGAAAATCCTGCAAATTCTTGATTAATGTTAATATCCCTGAAGAATGAGGCAGCAAGACTAAGTTACACAACATAACCTGTACTACAAAGTCAATGTACATACTCTAAGATATCTGAGGTTCTATAGATTCTGGTACAAATATATCCTTCATGGTATAAAAAAAAAATATTCTAAGGAATCAATCTCCTTTTGGTTTCTACAAACACTAAAGTCAGTGAATCATTGCCTAAACCACTAGAACTGTAATTTTTTTTTTACTTGTGGTATTTAGGGAGGTCAAGCAGAAATGACCATTTGTCTGATTCTTCCACCCACCTTATTTTTTGTATGATTCTTTCAGAAGTAGAGCCAACTCCGCCTGGAATCAGAAAAATACATGTGTGCGAAATGTTGAAAAGTTGGGTTTCCAAAATTTTGAAGTAATCTGAAATGGTGGGTACCACTGACCCAGAGGTTTTCAGAGTATTAGAGGTTAAGGAAGGTTAAGATTTTACAGAACAATTAAGTGAATAGAAGCCTTGAGCAAATAAGAATTGGGGAATTAGGAAGGCATAGGTAGATTCAGTGAAGCAGAAGGTCCTGTGGTTTTCAGAAAACCACAAACTTAAAATAATAGCAGATTCAGTCCAAACTACTAGGGGACAATTCCATAACTTTATAAATCTCTATTATTTCTGCTTAATGGATTAATTGAATATTAAACAATATATCCTTTACAAGGAATTTTCTGCCATTTTTGAACAAGGAATTATGAGGAGGGAGGGAGAACATACATATTTTTGGGGAAACATGTAATGGGCATATTAGAAAGATTGTGACCTGGGAAGGAATGAACCAATTCATTTTCTGAAGGGAGGGGCTGTGCCAAACTAGCAACTATGAAGCTTCTCCTACTTCTGTGCTCAGGGGGTCCCTTTTCTTGAAGAGGAGTAGGGCTACTTCTGAGCAGAAACGTTAAGAGGATTCCTTAAGATACTTCTTTAATAAATCTTCCTCAATAACTGATTTTCAGTGTCAAGAGTATATTTCTAACACAATCATCCAAGAAGTCATGAGCAAGCATCTGTATTTCCTTGCATAAACTAAAGCTTAAACATCAGAGTGCCATAAAATACTATCTGTCTCATAATATATCGCACAATTATGCCACAATTGTGATGTTCAAACCCATATCAAGCATACAATCAGCTTTATCCAACAGTAAATACTTGCAAAAATTTAAGGCATTTTTTTCTCTCTCCAGACATTCTGGAGTTGACAGGGAAGCAAGGAAAATCCACATTCTAAGTCTCGAATCTGCTGACCAATATTGGCACTACTGATGAGGACAATACAGCCTTACCCAGAAGATCATCTACATTCCCTGGGAAAGACTCTCTTCCCACACATTATGGACCTTTTGAATGCAAAACCTACATTCCCTGGGAAAGATTCTCTTTCCATACATTATCTCAAGTATGTACCTTTTGGATGCAAAACCTACATTCCCTGGGAAAGACTCTTTTCCAACACCGTATCTCAAGTACGTTCCTTTTGGATACAAAAAAAAAAAATAATTAAATAAAGAAAATCGTTTTGTTTCTGTTTAAAAGTAAGCCCTGAGAAAATGTCTCTTCGCAATTCTTTGACATTGCCTACTAAGAGAACATCTTATTGTCTCTCTCTTTAATAAAGTGCCTTTTCTTTTTTTTTTAATTTTTTATTTAATAATTACTTTATATTGACACTCGTTTCTGTTCCGATTTTTTTTCCCCTCCCTCCCTCCACCCCCTCCCCTAGATGGCAAGCAGTCCTTTATATGTTGGATATGTTGCAGTATATCCTAGATACAATATATGTTTGCAGAACCGAACAGTTCTCTTGTTGCATAGGGAGAATTGGATTCAGAAGGTATAAATAACCCAGGAAGAAAAACAAAAATGCAGATAGTTCACATTTGTTTCCCAGTGTTCTTTCTTTGGGTGTAGCTGCTTTTGTCCATCATTTATCAATTGAAACTCAGGTCTCTTTGTCAAAGAAATCCACTTCCATCAAAATATGTCCTCATACAATATCGTTGTCGAAGTGTATAATGATCTCCTGGTTCTGCTCATTTCACTTAGCATCAGTTCATGTAAGTCTCGCCAGTCCTCTCTGTATTCATCTAAAGTGCCTTTTCTTATCATAGCCTTTTGTGTAGCATTTCTCGCTACGAATCTGCCCTAACTTGATGTTCTGGAGACTAGGAGACCAACCCATATTCCTGACATATCCATACATCATCATTTGGTGGCCGATATGGGGATTTTTTTAACTGAGGTAAGAAGCCCACTATAATTTCTTCTTTTTTTTTTTTTTTTTTTTTTTGGGGGGGGGGGGGTAAAGGGGGAAGGCAGCTCTGGTTCCCTGGGCTAAAACCTAAGCTGCTGACAAACTCTGGGAGTCTGATAGAGGAAATGAATCGCCCATAAGACACCGTGGGGGGGGACTTCCAGTTAAGATGGCGGAGAGGAGGCTCACAGCTGCATAAGCTCTGCGCTTTCTCTCACTATCCACTTCATTACAAGCCTCTGAATCAATGCTTGACTGAAAAAAACCCACATATAGTTACCAAGAGAAGCCATTCTGGAGATTCACCAAGAAAGGTCTGTCTTTACTGGAGGGCTGGGACAGTTTTAGATCAGGCGCAGGCAGCGGGCAGCGGCAGTGAGAGTACGGGAGCAGACTGGAGAGGGGGTGGGGAGTGATCGCAGCCGTCTCTGCAGGGAGAGCTTCGCTACAGGTTTGGATACTTTGCTCTGGCAGCAAGTCAGCAGCCCAGCAGAGAAGCTAAAAACACCGGGAATGAAGAATACAACCCCAAACAGCTGGAGTCTCTCGGGACCTGGCCGCCCCCCCCCTCGCCCCCCACAGTGATTCAGCATGCTCTGGGATCTCAGAGCGCACAGTCCTGCTAGTGCCTCACTGCTACCCCCTGCAGTCTGGAGAGGAAGCTCGATAACACACACAGCCCCTTCCCCAAAGAAAGACTCCAGTTTTTTCTGTTTTTCTTTGCTAGTTTGTCTCTGATTATTAGACAGAATGAGCAAGAAGCTGAAGAGGACTTTAACCCTTGACAGCTTCTATACAGATAGAGAGCAGACTCTAAATCCTGAGGAGACTAAAAACAGACTGTCTCCAGGTGAATCCCCAAAGGAGGAGATCATCTGTTCCTCAGCACAGATGAACCTCATAGAAGTAATTTAAAAAGCTCTCACAAGGGAGCTAGAAGAAAAATGGGAAAAGCAGAGTGAGGCTTGGCAAAAGAGCCTGGAGAAGTCAGTTAAAGAGAGAGTGGATAAAGAACTAAAATCCTTGAAAAATAGGATTGGTGAACTGGAAACAGAAAATAGCTCTCTAAAAAACAAAATTGGCGAAATGGAAAAAAATTCCACAGAACAAAAGAACTCAATTGTACAATTAGAAAAAGATCTTTAAAAAGTGAGCGAAGAAAATACTTCACTGAAAATCAGGGTCGAACAAATGGAATTGAATGACTCGAGGAGACAAGAAGAATCAGTCAAGCAAATCCAAAAAAAACAAACAATGGAAAAGAATGTGAAATACCTTCTGGGGAAGACAACAGACCTGGAAAACAGATCCAGGAGAGACAATCTGAGAATCATTGGACTCCCAGAAAAGAATGATGAAAAAAAGAGCCTGGACACTATTTTCCAGGAAATTATCAAAGAGAACTGCCCAGAAGTCATAGGAACAGAGGAAAAAATAAACATTGAAAGGATTCATCGATCACCCACTGAAAGGGATCCTAAAATCAAAACACCAAGGAATATAGTGGCCAAATGCCAGAACCCTCAGATGAAGGAAAAAATATTGCAAGCAGCTAGAAAAACCCAATTCAAGTATCAAGGAGCCACAATAAGGATCACCCAGGATCTGGCAGCATCCACATTAAAAGATCGAAGGGCCTGGAATATGATATTCCGAAAGGCTAAGGAACTTGTTATGCAACCAAAAATAACTTACCCAGCAAGAATGAGCATCTTTTTCCAGGGAAGATGATGGACATTCAACGAAGTAAGCGAATTTCATCTATTTCTGATGAAAAAGCCAGAACTTAATAAAAAGTTTGATCTACAAATATAGAACTCAAGAGAAATCTAAAAAGGTAAAGATTAATCTAAGGAACTATATTTTGACTATATAGATGTATAAAGAATACATGTATACCTTGTTCTAGAAATTGATGTGGAAAGGACATTGTACCAGAAAAAGGGTAAAGTGGGGATAGTAAATCTCATGAAGAGGCATAGGAAACCTTTTATATCTGAGAGAAAGAAGGGAGGGGGATGAATATAGTGGGTATCTTACTGCCTTCAGAATTGGCTTTAAGTGAAAAATCTTAAGACATATTCAATCTATGGTGAAACTTCTCCCACCTCATTGAAAAGTGAGAAGGGAAAAGTGAAAAGGGAAGGAATAAGCTAAGCGGAAGGGAATACAGGAACTGGGAGGGAAAGGGGTAAGATAGGGGGAGGAACTCTAAGGCGGGGGGAGGGATACTAAAAAGGGAAGGCTGTGAGAAGCAAGTGGTGCTCACAAGCTTAATTCTGGGAAGGGGGGGAAAGGAGAAAGAAGGGAGAAAAGCATAAACCGGGGTTAACAAGATGGCAAGCAATACAGAATTGGTCATTCTAACCATAAATGTGAACGGGGTAAACTCCCCCATAAAGAGGAAGCGGTTAGCAGAATGGATTAAAAGCCAGAATCCTACAATATGTTGTTTACAGGAAACACACCTGAAGCGGGGAGATACATGCAGGTTAAAGGTAAAAGGTTGGAGCAAAATCTACTATGCTTCAGGTGAAGTCAAAAAAGCAGGGGTAGCCATCCTGATCTCAGATCAAGCTAAAGCAAAAATTGATCTAATTAAAAGAGATAAGGAAGGGCACTAAATCTTGCTAAATGGTAGAATGGATAATGAAGCACTATCTATATTAAACATATATGCACCAAGTGGGATAGCATCTAAATTCTTAAAAGAGAAACTAAGAGAGCTGCAAGAAGAAATAGACAGTAAAACTATAATAGTGGGAGATCTTAACCTTGCACTCTCAGAATTAGATAAATCAAACCACAAAATAAATAAGAAAGAAGTCAAAGAGGTAAACAGAATACTAGAAAAGTTAGATATGATAGATCTCTGGAGAAAATGTAATGGAGACAGAAAGGAATACACTTTCTTTTCAGCAGTTCATGGAACCTATACAAAAATTGACCATATATTAGGACATAAAAACCTCAAACTCAAATGCAGTAAGGCAGAAATAGTAAATGCATCCTTTTCAGACCACGATGCAATGAAAATTACATTCAACAAAAAACCAGGGGGAAGTAGACTAAAAAATAATTGGAAACTAAATAATCTCATACTAAAGAATGATTGGGTGAAACAGCAAATCATAGACATAATTAATAACTTCACACAAGAAAATGATAATAATGAGACATCATACCAAAATGTATGGGATGCAGCCAAAGTGGTAATAAGGGGAAATTTCATATCTCTAGAGGCCTATTTGTATAAAATAGAGAAAGAGAAGATCAATGAATTGGGTTTGCAACTAAAAATGCTAGAAAAGGAACAAATTAAAAACCCCCAGTCAAACACTAAACTTGAAATTCTAAAAATAAAAGGAGAGATCAATAAAATTGAAAGTAAAAAAACTATTGAATTGATTAATAAAACTAAGAGTTGGTTCTATGAAAAAACCAACAAAATAGACAAACCCTTAATAAATCTGATTTAAAAAAGGAAAGAGGAAAACCAAATTGTTAGTCTTAAAAATGAAAAGGGAGAACTCACCAGTAACGAAGAGGAAATTAGAGCAATAATTAGGAGTTACTTTGCTCAACTTTATGCCAATAAATTCGACAACTTAAATGAAATAGAAAAATACCTCCAAAAATATAGCTTGCTCAAACTAACAGAGGAAGAAGTAAATATCCTAAACAGTCCCATCTCAGAAAAAGAAATAGAACAAACTATCAATCAACTCCCTAAGAAAAAATCCCCAGGACCAGATGGATTTACATGTGAATTCTACCAAACATTTAAAGAACAATTAACTCCAATGCTAAATAAACTATTTGAAAAAATAGGGAGTGAAGGAGTCCTACCAAACTCCTTTTATGACACAGACATGGTACTGATACCTAAACAGGTAGGCTGAAAACAGAGAAAGAAAATTATAGACCAATCTCCCTAATGAATATTGATGCTAAAATCTTAAATAAAATATTAGCAAAAAGATTACAGAAAATCATCCCCAGGATAATACACTATGACCAAGTAGGATTTATACCAGGAATGCAGGGCTGGTTCAATATTAGGAAAACTATTAGCATAATTGACTATATCAATAACCAAACAAACAAAAACCATATGATCATCTCAATAGATGCAGAAAAAGCATTTGATAAAATCCAACATCCATTCCTAATAAAAACACTTGAGAGCTTAGGAATAAATGGACTTTTCCTTAAAATAGTCAGGAGCATATATTTAAAACCATCAGTAAGCATCATATGCAATGGGGAAAAACTGGAACCTTTCCCAGTAAGATCTGGAGTGAAACAAGGTTGCCCTCTATCACCATTATTATTTAATATCGTATTAGAAACACTAGCCTCGGCAATAAGAGTCGAGAAAGATATTAAAGGAATTAGAGTAGGCAATGAAGAAACCAAACTATCACTCTTTGCAGATGATATGATGGTATACGTAGAGAACCCCAGAGATTCTAGTAAAAAGCTATTAGAAATAATTCATAATTTTAGCAAAGTAGCTGGCTACAAAATAAATCCCCATAAATCCTCAGCATTTTTATACATCTCCAACAAAACTCAATAGCAAGAGATACAAAGAGAAATTCCATTCAGAATAACTGTTGATACCATAAAATGTTTGGGAATCTATCTACCAAAGGAAAGTCAGGAATTATATGAGCAAAATTATAAAAAAGTCTCCACACAAATAAAGTCAGACTTAAATAATTGGAAAAATATTAAGTGCTCTTGGATCGGCCGAGCGAACATTATAAAGATGACAATACTCCCTAAACTAATCTATTTATTTAGTGCTATACCAATCAGACTTCCACGAAAATATTTTAATGATCTAGAAAAAATAACAACAAAATTCATATGGAACAATAAAAAGTCGAGAATCTCAAGGGAATTAATGAAAAAAAAAATCAAATGAAGGTGGCCTAGCTGTACCTGATCTAAAATTATATTATAAAGCAGCAGTCACCAAAACCATTTGGTATTGGCTAAGAAATAGATTAGTGGATCAGTGGAAAAGGCTAGGTTCACAAGACAGAATAGTCAACTATAGCAATCTAGTGTTTGACAAACCCAAAGCCCCTAACTTCTGGGAAAAGAATTCATTATTTGATAAAAACTGCTGGGATAATTGGAAATTAGTATGGCAGAAATTAGGCATGGACCCACACTTAACACCATATACCAAGATAAGATCAAAATGGGTCCATGACCTAGGCATAAAGAACGAGATTATAAATAAATTAGAGGAACATAGAATAGTTTATCTCTCAGACTTGTGGAGGAGAAAGAAATTTGTGACCAAAGATGAACTAGAGACCATTACTGATCACAAAATAGAAAATTTTGATTACATCAAATTAAAAAGCCTTTGTACAAATAAAACTAATGCAAACAAGATTAGAAGGGAAGCAACAAAGTGGGAAAACATCTTCACAGTTAAAGGTTCTGATAAAGGCCTCATTTCTAAAATATATAGAGAACTGACTCAAATTTATAAGAAATCAAGCCATTCTCCAATTGATAAATGGTCAAAGGATATGAACAGACAATTTTCAGAGGATGAAATTGAAACTATTACCACTCATATGAAAGAGTGTTCCAAATCATTATTGATCAGAGAAATGCAAATTAAGACAACTCTGAGATACCACTACACACCTGTCAGATTGGCTAAGATGACAGGAAAAAATAATGATGAATGTTGGAGGGGATGCGGGAAAACTGGGACACTAATGCATTGTTGGTGGAGTTTTGAACGAATCCAACCATTCTGGAGAGCAATCTGGAATTATGCCCAAAAAATTATCAAATTGTGCATACCCTTTGATCCAGCAGTGTTTCTATTGGGCTTATATCCCAAAGAAATACTAAAGAAGGGAAAGGGACCTGTATGTGCCAAAATGTTTGTAGCAGCCCTATTTGTAGTGGCTAGAAACTGGAAAATGAATGGATGCCCATCAATTGGAGAATGGCTGGGTAAATTGTGGTATATGAATGTTATGGAATATTATTGTTCTGTAAGAAATGACCAGCAGGATGAATACAGAGAGGACTGGCGAGACTTACATGAACTGATGCTAAGTGAAATGAGCAGAACCAGGAGATCATTATACACTTCGACAACGATATTGTATGAGGACATATTTTGATGGAAATGGATTTCTTTGACAAAGAGACCTAAGTTTCAATTGATAAATGATGGACATAAGCAGCTACACCCAAAGAACGAACACTGGGAAACGAATGTGAACTATCTGCATTTTAGTTTCTCTTCCCGGGTTATTTATACCTTCTGAATCCAATTTTCCCTATGCAACAAGAGAACTGTTCGGTTCTGCACACATATATTGTATCTAGGATATACTGCAACATATCCAACATATAAAGGACTGCTTGCCATCTAGGGGAGGGCTGGAGGGAGGGAGAGGGAAAAAAAAATCAGAAAAGAAACGAGTGCAAGGAATAATGTTGTCAATATAAAGTAATCATTAAATAAAAAATAAAAATTAAAAAAAAAAGACACCGTGGGGACAAAATCCTGTTTGTTTGTTGTTTTTTTCAGACGAATTGTCTTTTTACAAGAGGGTCTTTCATTGACACCTCTCTTGAGACATCTAGAAAGGTTAAGCTATAGAATTGCAAAGTTGTTCGGCCTTGTGGCAAAAATGGGTCAGTTTTTCTCTCCCATCCCTAGAGATTCTCCATTGGGCTATCTCTTGAGAAATAGGAACAAATTTGTCTTAAAAGACTTAAAATTGAAAAGGCTCATCCATTTTTGTAATACTGTCTGGCTTCACTATAAGTTAGACAACCACGAGGCATGGCCAATTAATGGCTCTATCAATTTCACTACTATTAGAGAACTGGACTTATTTTGCAAGAAACAAAAGAAATGGATGGGAATTCCTTATGTCCAGGCCTTCATGACCCTTTCCCAGAATTCTAAATCACAGTTAACTGGCAGGATGTTGCTGGCTAAGTCTATTGTGGAGGAAATGGAGAAAGAAACTGATCCTCTGAATGACTCTCTCCTTCCTACTCCTTTGGAGGTACAGGAAGCATCTGCCCCTCCTTGCAGCCCTCCGCAGGGCACTCCTAATTCACCTCCAAAGCCACCTTCTTACCAAATGGAGGACCCAGGATACCATGCTATCCAACCTTTCCCTCCTTTCTCTCCCCTAGAGCCTGATCACATTACAGCTGGGGCTCAGGATTCTGATTCGGGGACCTCTTCTAAATTTTGCCGCCTAAGGGAAGTGGCCAGCCCTGGGGGGTGGGGGACACTTAGAGTACAGATGCCCTTTTCCATGTTGGATCTTTCTCAGATCAAGGAGAAACTGGGCAGATATTCTGAGGATCCTACTAAATTTACTGAGGGGTTTAGAGCTGTTACTCTCCAGTACAACCTGTCCTGGGGAGATGTTAACAACCTTTTCTCTACTTGTTGTACCATAGAGGAGAAAAAGAGGATCTGGGACCTGGCCCAGAAGTGTGGAGACTAGTTGGCTGTCACCTCCCCTGGTAGATATCAAGCAGGGGCTGCAGCAGTGCCTGTCGCAGACCCTGGGTGGAACTGTCAGGAGGGGAGTGGGGATAGAGAGAAAAGGGATCATTTCCTAACCTGCCTTGTTGAGGGTATGAAAAAGGGTATTAAAAAGCAGGTGAATTACGATAAGTTTATATAAATCACTCAAGCAGCTGAAGAGAATCCCGCTTTATTTCAGGGGTGCCTCATAGAAGCCATTAGGAAATATACTAATCTAGATTCCACTTCTTTAAAGGGGACTGCTGTCCTTGGCATGTATTTTATCAGTGAGTCTTCCTCAGATATCAGATGGAAGCTGCAGAAATTGGAACTAGGGCCCTGGACTCCCATGAATCAATTAGTGGAAATCACCTTTGGAGTATTTAATAACAGGGATCAGGAGGAGGACCGAAAAGTCAGAGCAAGAAACAGAGAGCATGCCCAGTCTCAGGCTATCGCTATTTCCAAGGATCCCCAAAGCTTATGTTTTAGGTGCAATCAGCCCAGTCATTGGGTGAAAAACTGCCCTCAGAAGAGCCAGCCTCCAGGCCCTTACCCCAGATACAAACAGGAAGGGCACTGGAAGAGTGACTGCCTGAAGAATGGGAGGACCACGGTTCCCTCAAACAAATCTCCTTCAGTATAAATATTATCACTCCTAGGACAGTCCTTTGCCACTTCCAAAGGAGTCTCCTAATCTTTATCAACCAAATATCAGAATCGATATTAGTCAAGTATAACCAAAACCTGAGTTGTTGTATAGCCTAGATTGTATAACTATTTCTGCATATTTCCTTCATCTGTTATATAGTGTACTCAATTGGGAAATTATTTTGTATATTCATAAATCCATTTCCCTATGAATATTTATATCCATTTATGATTGTGTTTGTGGCAATGAACATATTAATGAGTCACTAAAAGTGATGATGGGTGTTTTAAGTGGATGATAATTTAAGTGCAAAATTGAGCAAAAGGAAATTGCATGTGAAAAACTCATTATGTTTCCAAAGACCCTAATATGCTCTCTGCCACAAAAAGCAATCTATTAAAAGCAACTATTCTCTGAATGTTCCTAAGTGACTGAATTATAGAAAATTAAAACCATAACAGTATAAAAATTCCAAATAATCCAGACAACAGAAAGAAATGAAAACTCTTTGAAGTTAGGGACATGTCTCATTTTTGTTATTTTGTCCCCATTACCTAAACTAGTATTTTGTGCATAGTAGAAGTTCTATGTTGTTAAACTTTCTTTTATTTTATAATATTGAAATGGAAACACGTACCAGATGTTTATTGGACTGAATTTAATTGAATGAAATATATAACCAGAATGTCAGCATTTATGACTTTTATATTTTAAATTACACAAATGTGTCCTCAAGGGAAAGTGTTCAGGGAAAAGAATGTAAACTAATCATTTAATAATAACAGGAAATGAAGAACTCAAGAACTAATTAGTACCTCCAAGATATTAATATTATCATGCTTATTGTTGATATTCATTGAAAAACGATAATTAAAATGGGTTGTAATATTCATTGAAGATAATTATTTTCCTTTTATGATATACATCTTGCAATTTATAAGGTATATAAAAATTCTAGATGCTAGTTTCTAAGTTTCTAATCTTTTCTTTTTTTGATTATCTGGCTTCTCTTAGGAATTGTGTTTTTCTCTGTGTATTTGTAATTGCTTCAGTGATATTTTTTTCCTTTTTTTTGAGATTGATATCATCAGGCCATATTCCCTCCACATAATAATAATAATAATAGTAAATTTTCCCACATAATAATTATAATAAAGCAAAATATATCCTTATTTTACTAATATTAAAGATGAGATCAAAGGAATCTGGCATGGTAGATGGATGTCTTAGGGAAATTTTGTCTGATGACATTACATAATCTGGTCAGGCATGGAATATGTAGTGGTGAAGGGAATATTTGTACAGATGAAATATAGACTATGCCAAAATTTCAAAGTATTGAAACTTTCTTATCCAATAAGTATTATGAACTGGAGTGTACAATGTGTTTAGGGAAAATTGTTCTCTCTGTACATGAGCTGCCAAACATTTTCAGGTTTGTTTTCCATTTTCACTGTCCACCTGCTCGATCCAAAATCTTTCATGTGGCTCCAAGGAGCTGTAACATGCATTCTAGTAATTCCATCAAAAGCAAAGTAAAAGTGAAGCTTATAGAGTGTAAAATTCTTGGCTCAGTAAAAAATCATATGAAATTCAGTTTCATGCTGATAGTAACAATTCAAAGTGCTCTTATGAAGCCATGAAGGGTATTTTTGTATCAAAGACCTATGCTGCATCTCAATTACTCAGTGCTGATGGAGCCACATTGATTAGTAATAAGGACATGATTTCAGAGAGATTGGATAAACACTTTTGTAGTGTTTTCAACAGATCATCAACAATCAATGCTGAAGCCATTGACTATTTACTCAAGTTGAACTCAATCCACCCCTAATTGAAGTTCTAAGTAAAGAAGGTGTTTGGAATGTCATTAGGTTCCTGGTGGTGAAATACCTGGTGCTTATTCTATTGCAACAGAGGTATATGTAAAAGGCATATGTAGAGGGGGTTAATAGGAGGTGTTTATTGCTCATAAAAAGCTGATTGAAATTTTCTGGGTTATATGGCAAGAGGATGTTATGCCCCAGGAGTTCAAGGATGCTTCATTGTCCATCTCTATTAGGAATAGATTCTCTTGTGACAATGATAAGAGATTTTCTCTCTTAGTCATTGCTGGAAAGATTTTTGTCAGAGATGTCCTTAAAAGACTTATCTTTCATCTGCAACAAAGAACAATAAAATTACATTTCAAAATAATTAGTTTCAAGGTAATTCCAAAAGATTTTTTGATGGAGAATGCTATGAACTATAGATTCTTACTGCATATTAAAGTATCCTATTTTCATTTTTCTTGGTTTCATTTTTTTTCTTTCCCATGGTTCTCCCTTTAAGTTTTGATTCTTCTTGAGAAACATGACTAATGTGGAAATGTTTAATTTAATTTTGCATATATAACCTTTATAAGATTGCTTTCTCTCTTAAGGATGGGGGAAGGAAAAGAGAGAGAGAGAGAGAAGAGAGAGAGAGAGAGAGAGAGAGAGAGAGAGAGAGAGAGAAATTTGAGTCTTAAAATTTTACATAAATTAATGCTGAAAACTATCTTTTCATGTAATTGGAAAAATACTATTAAGTACAAAAAAGGGAAAAAAGATTGCTTCACAGGGTTATTTTTTAGATTAAAAAAAATCTACAAACTTTAATATAAGTTTTTTTTTATATTGTTGATCTTCTTCTCAAGGTTTATTATTTATACTTTTAACTACCATGTATCACAATATATACTCTTAAAGTTGACCTCTATTCACATAATCTGATGTTACTTAAAGGAGTAATAGTTGCTTCAAGATAATTAATTTTTGAATAATTTAGTGTTGAATGCCAAACTGGGTAAATAAGCCATAGGGAAAGGAAGGGTGGCCATAAATGGCTCATTGCTCTAACACCATGATTGAAAAAAAATTACAAGAAAGATGTACAATACCAAAAATTAGGTGTCACTTTTTGCTTTTCTAACTATCCTTCATTTCTCTTCCCTTGGACTTCCTTCTACTCTCCCAAAAATTAAATGCCATCTAGGACCCAGAAGTTGAATAAACTAAAGTGTTCCAGGCTTTAACTTTCTTGATAACTGGCAGCAAAATGCTTTCATTCAGCAGTTCAGGGCTAGAGCCAGTTTTCTAAATTCAAATATTGCTGAATTCAGCTGAGGCACAATTAATTGCCAGGATGCAAGAAATTGGCAAAAGGGAATAGGAAGTCCTGAATATCTATCCTTAGTTGGATAACATATGACAAATGTAGATATATGAATAACATATCAAATAACACATTCAATTCTAATATAAAAACTGAGCTAATTGCTGTTTTTATGAATTATATGTTAATAAATTTACTCCTCCCTCCAAATCAGCCATTTTTAACCATCAAAAAGTCATACATGTTCATTTAGCAGACTCTATAAACATCAACCATAAGAACATGAAAGTATGAAATAATTTCATTAGTCAGTTACTATAGTAATCTAGTGTTTAACAAACCCAAAGACCCCAGATATTGGGATAAAAATTCACTATTTGACAAAAACTTCTGGGAAATTAGAAACTAGGCAGAAACTAAACATTGACCCACACATAACACCATATACCAAGACAAGTTTGAAATGGATGTAGGATCTAGACATAAAGAATGATATTATAAACAAATTAGAAGAACATAGGATAGTTTTACCTCTCATATTTGTGGAGGAGAAAGGACTTTGTGACCAAAGAAGAACTAGAGATCATTATTGTACACAAAATAAATAATTTTAATTATATTAAGTTAAAAAGTTTTGTACAAACAAACTAATTCAGGCAATATTAGAAGGAAAACTATAAAATGAGAAAGCATTTTACATTCAAAGATTCCGACAAAGGTCTCATTTCTAAAATACATAGAGAAGTGACACAAATTTATAAAAAATCAAACCATTCTCCAATTGAAAAATGGTAAAAAGATATGAATAGGCAATTTTCAGATGAAGAAATTGAAACTATTTGTAGTCATAGGAAAAAGTGCTCCAAATCACTATTCAGAAAAATGCAAATAAAGACAACGCTTAGATACCACTACACATCTGTTAGATTGGCTAAGATGATAGGAAAAGATAATGACAAATGTTGGAGGGAATGTGGGAAAAGTGAAACACTAATACATTGTTGGTGAAATTGTGAATGGATCCAATCATTCTGAAGAGCAATTTGGAACTATGCTCAAAAAGTTATCAAACTGTACATACCCTTTGACTCAGCATTGTTTCTACTGGTCTTCAATCCCAAAGAGATCTTAAAGGAGGGAAAGGGTTCCACATTTGCAAAAATGTTTGTGGCAGCCCTTTTTGTTAGTGACAAGAAATTGGAAAATGAATGGGTACCCATCAATTGTAGAATGGCTGAATAAATTATGGTATATGAATCTTATGGAATATTATTGTTCTGTAAGAATGACCACCAGCATGATTTCAGAGAGGCCTGGAGAGACTTATATGAATTGATGTTAAGTAAAGTGAACAGAACCGGGAGATCATCATATATTGTAACAACAAAAGTGATGATGATCAGTTCTGATAGACATGGCTCTCTTCAACAATGTGATGATTCAAACCAATTCCTATTGTTCACTGATGAAGAAAGCCATCTATACTCAAAGAGAGATGGGAGCTGAGTGTGGACCACAACATAACATACTCACTCTTTCTGTTGTTGTTGGCTTGCATTTTGATTTCTTATTCATTTACTTTCTTTTTTTAAAATCTGATTTCTCTTGTGCAGCAAGAGAATTGTATACATGTTTATACATATTGATTTAACATATATTTAACATGTTTAACATATATTGAATTGCTTGCCTTTTAGGAGAGAGTATAAGGGGAAGGAGGAGAAAATCTATGCAAGGGTCAATGTTATCAAATTATTTGTGCTTATGTTTTGAAAATAAAAAAAAATCTTCATAAAATAGATTTGGTCTTTTCCTTATGCAAGTTTGAAATCCTTCTATTTTATTGAATGGCCATTTTTTCCTCTGATGGAGTATATTTAATTTTGCTATATGTGTGATTCTTGGTTTTAGTCCTAGATCCTTTGCCTTTCAAAATGTTGTGTTTCATTACCTCCAGTACTTTAATAATGCACCTGCCAAGTCCTGTGGAATCCTGATTATGATTCCTTGATATTTGAGTTGTTTCTTTCTAACCACTTATAGTGTTTTTCCCTTGATCTGATAGTTCTAAAATTTGGCTATTATGTTCCTTGAAGTATTTATTGTGGGATCTCTTTCCTGAAATGATCAATGGATTCTATCAATGTCTATTTTGCCCTCTGACTTGAGGATATTATGATACTTTTTCTGTTCAGATGCTAATTAGGTCCTCCTTTTGATTATACATTTCTTGTAATCAATTATTCTGATGTTACCCCTCATTTATTTTCAAGATCAATTGTTTCTCCCATATACTATTTTGCATTTTCTCCCAATCTTTCATTCCTTTGATTTTGTGTAATTGATTCCTTATGTCTCATAGAGTTATTATCTACCACTTACCTACCATTAGATTTTAAGGTGTTGTTTTCTTCAATTAGTTTTTTTTTTCCTTTTTTATTCCATTTAGCCAATTGTACTTTTTAAGTGATTGTTTTCTTCAGTGAGTTTTTGTATCTTTCCCACTTTGTCAATTCTACTTTTTAAGCAGTGTTCCAAGCTATTGATTCTTTTTTCATAATTCTCTTGCACCACTCTCATTTCTCCCCACTTTTTCTTCTACCTCTTTTATATAGTTCAAGGTCCTTTTTGAACTTTTCTATGAGTTCTTTCTGGGTCTGAGATCACTTCCTAATTGTCTTTGGTGTTTGTCCATAGGTATTTTTACATTGTTTTCCTCTTCTGAATGTGTGTTTTAATCCTCTCTGTCACTATAATAACTTTTTATGGTCAAATTTCTTTTTCCTTTTTTTTTGTTCATCTGTTTTATTTTGTGTTTTATTTTTCTTTCTCCTTTCTGTTAATTTTTTTTCTCTTTTTCTAGGGTGGAATCTATCTCAAGCTTCTTGTGCCAGTGACTGCAGGATTTTGTTATTTATTGGTTGCTGCACTGATCTTGTCCAGAAGTCCACATGGAACCCTCATGTATGGTTATTCACTGAGGGAGAGTGAGGGGGTGGTTAATATTATGGGAGGTTGTAGAGTCTGACAACTTACCTGGTGCAAAACTGGGATCCCACTGTCTATTACTAGCATATGCTGATGCCCAGTGTGATGTTTGTCCATTTATCAACAGCTACACTGAAGCTCAAGGTGCTTTGGCAGCTGGAAGATACCTGTTCACATGGGGCCATGCTGAACCACATGGAGGGTCCAGTGCTGAAGGTTGTATACCTGTCTTAAGATTGCATCAAAGAATGTGATACTTCTAGGAGCTGGAGTCTGCTCCTGAATATACTGAGGCATGTGGGGGGTCCTGATGTTGAAGTTCTACTTCTCCCCCTCATTGCACTTAGGATCTTATATTGGTTTGATGAGTGGAGTTTGCTGCCAGTTTTCTGGACTGTACCTTCTGTTACCCAAGTGAGACCAACCCTCCTGCTGCTTCCAAGTTTCCTGGGTGAACAGATGTTTCACCCATTCTCCTTGCTAGTTCCTCTACCCCAAGACCTGTTTTCTGATGTCATTATTATTGCCAGGAGGTGATTCACTGCTTACTCTGTTATTTTAACTCCTAAAAGCCCCTCCTGTATTTAATTCATGACCCATTATTTAACTCCTGCTTCATACAATATATTTTCAAGGATTCTGTTACATGAATAAGAATTGGTATTTCATGTCCTGTTGGTTCTGTTCATTCCTACAGAATTCACAAGTCTTTTTTTTAATCCTTTCCTCTAGGGTTTCCAATTAAAAAATCATTTTAACTCATAAAAAGACTTTCTTAGACTTACATGAACTGATTCTGAGTAAAGTGAGCAAAACCAAGGAAACACTGCAAACAGTAACAATGAGATTATATAATGATCAACTATGATGAACTTGGCTCTTCTCAACAATGTGGAAGTTAAAGGCATTTCTATAGACATGGGATAGAAAATGCCCTCTGCACACAGAAAGAGAACTATGGAGACTGAATGTTGATGGAAGCATAGTATTTTGACCTTTTTATTTGTTTTTCTTTTCTTTCTCATGTTTTTTTTTCCTTTTTTGGTCTGATTCTTGTTGTATAAATATGTTTAAAACAATTATACATATTTAACCAATATGAGATTGCTTACTGTCTTGGGGATGGATAAGGTAAAAGAGGAGGGGAGAAAACCTGGAACATTGTCTTACAAAACTTAATTATGGATGGAAGTGGATTTCTTTGACAAAGAGACCTAACTGAGTTTCAATTGATAAATGAAGGACAAAAGCAACTACACCCAAAGAAAGAACACTGGGAAACGAATGTGAACTATCTGCATTTTTGTTTTTCTTCCCGGGTTACTTATACCTTCTTAATCCAATTCTCCCTGTGCAACAAGAGAACTGTTCGGTTCTGCAAACATATATTGTATCTAGAATATACTGCAACATATCCAACATATATAGGACTGCTTGCCATCTAGGGGAGGGGGTGGAGGGAGGGAGGGGAAACATCGGAACAGAAACAAGTGCAAGGGATAATGTTGTAAAAAAATTACCCTGGCATGGATTCTGTCAATACAAAGTAATTATTAAATAAAAATTAAAAACAAAAAAAACAAAAAAAACTTAATTATGAAAACTATCAAAATAACATTGAAAATAAAAATTAAAATGACAAATCAAAAAAGTCTTCATTTGCTCCACCAGTTGTAATGGATGTTATGTTTATTGAGTGACTAGTCTTTTTTTTTTTGTTTGTTTGTTGATTGAATCCACGATCTTGGTACAGAAATATGACTTCTCTGGTTTCTTATGTAGTTCATCAATAACTCATGGGTTTAGTGCTCTTCTTTCTCATTTGTTCATGTAGTTTTGGTGACAGAGATGTTTTTTTTTTCCTTTAACATGGATGTTGGTTTTCCCCTAAAAGAACTGATACATTTTAGTCTAGTTTGGTGAGGAAGGAGTTCTTAATTAGTGTTTTCAGTATCAACTTTCTCTGGTGATAATTATAAGGATGGTTTGTCTCTTTTTGGTCCTTATAGATTCATTGTCTTTTTACTTTCTTGCCCATTTGGAGGAATGCTTTTATAAAATTATTAGTATCTGTGGAGGATGCTGCTGAAATATGTGGTTTGTTCATGAACTATAAAAACAACCTTGAATAAAAAACCTCCTTGAATTCTCTCCACTTGGCCATGACTTCTTTAAGGGTAATATTGTCCCTAGAATTTGTTACCATAGTTCCCATGCTTCTCCTACTATGTGTTTGGCTGATCACCTTTAAAATCACCTTTACAGGTTCATCATCATCCATGTCCCACATATATTGTATGATGTAACCAAAGGATCAGTCCTGAGTTCTTTTCTCTATCCACAGTTCTGTACTAATGATTTCTGACTCCCATGCCATCCACTAACTATCTCTGTGAAAAATGATCCATATTTTCTGCTTTTCTATCTATTGATCTCAAAGGCTAGTATCTCCAAATGTTTATTATATCTCTCTCCATAAACTCAGATCCTTCAAAATCAAAATGTCAAAAACTTTTTTTCATTATTTCCTCATAAAAATAACTAGCTCTTCGAAATTTTCTTATTTCTTTAATGGATATCATTTCCCTTCTAATTACTCAGCTTTTTATTCTAGAAACATTGATTCTTTATTCTCATTAATCACTATGATGCCCAATATCCAATCATTTTCTAAATCTTGCCCATTCTACATATACCATGTTTTGCAATCATCTTTCTCTTTTCACTCAGTCATTGTAATTGAAGGCCTCTTCACCTATTGTTTACAATTTGCAATAGTCCCATATTGTTCTTTTCACTTTTGGTCCTTAAATGCTCTAATCTATGCCCTACATAGTTGCCAAATTGGTATTTTCAAAGCAAAGTTATAATCATATGACTTGACTGCTCAAGAAAAGTACAGGTAACTTTTATCTGTTGTTTAAAGGTTTATGAAGTACACCCTAAATATCTCATTTGACTCCACAACAATCCTACTGGATTGATGTTATCATTATCCTCATTTTATGATGATGAAATTGAGAAAATTTCCAAAACTCATTCTAACGACTGTTATCCTATTAATTATTTTATAATTGTCCTGTATATATCATTTCTGATAAACCTGTATGTATGTTGTTGATAACAATTAATTTTAAGGTGTTTAGAGATGTAGATTATGCCTTTTTTCTATCACAAGTATTAAATATAGTGTCTAGCATTATATTATTGCTTGGTTGATTCCTTGATTTTGTCATTGAAATATGTGGTGATGAGATGGGGACAGTGAAGTAACATGATTAGACCCAAGCTTCAGGAAAAAAAAATGATCATTAAAAAGGGGGTTTAGAATATGTACAGAGTATATATAGGGAGACTAATCAGCAAGCTACTGAAATATCCAAATGAAATATGGGCAAGTCTTCTAAACATATTTCTACAATTATCATGCTGCACAAGAAAAATCAGATCAAAAAGGAAAAAAAAATGAGAAGGAAAACACAATGCAAGTAAACAACAACAACAAAGTAAAAATACTATGTTGTGATTCACACTCAATCCCCACAGTCCTTTCTCTGGCTGCAGATGGCTCTCTCCATCACAAAACCACTGAAACTGGCCTAAATCACCTCATTGTTGAAAAGAATCATGTCCATCAGAACTGATCATTCTATAACTTTGTTACTGTGTACAAGGTTCTTTTGGTTCTACTCACGTCACTTAGTATTAGTTCATGTAAATCTCTCCAGACCATTCTGAAAACATCCTGCTGATTGTTTCTTATATGACAATATTATTTCATAACATTCATATATTGTAACTTATTTAGCCATTCTCCAACTGATGGGCATCTGTTCAGTTTCCAGTTCTTTGCCACTACAAAAAGGACTGCTGTAAACATTTTTGCACATGTGGACCCTTTTCCTTTTTCTTTTTTAAAATTTTATTTAATAATAACTTTATATTGACAGAATCCTTGCCAGGGTAATTTTTGACAACATTATCCCTTGCACTCGCTTCTGTTTCGATTTTTCCCCTCCCTCCTTCCACCCCCTCCCCTAGATGGCAAGCAGTCCTATATATGTTAGATATGTTGCAGTATATCCTAGTTACAATATATGTTTGCAGAACCGAACAGTTCTCTTGTTGCACAGGGAGAATTGGATTCAGAAGGTAAAAATAACCTGGGAAGAAAATCAAAAATGCAAATAGTTCATATTCGTTTCCCAGTGTTCTTTCTTTGGGTGTAGCTGCTTCTGTCCATCATTTATCCATTGAAACTTAGTTAGGTCTCTTTGTCAAAGAAATCCACTTCCATCAGAATATATCCTCATACAATATCGTTGTCGAAGTGTATAATGATCTCCTGGTTCTGCTCATTTCACTTAGCATCAATTCATGTAAGTTTCTCCAAGCCTCTCTGTATTCATCCTGCTGGTCATTCCTTACAAAACAATAATATTCCATAACATTCATATACCACAATTTACCCAGCCATTCTCCAATTGATGGGCATCCATTCATTTTCCAGTTAGTAGCCACTACAAACAGGGCTGCCACAAACATTTTGGCACATAAAGGTCCCTTTCCCTTCTTTAGTATCTCTTTGGGGTATAAGCTCAGTAGTAGCACTGCTGGATCAAAGGGTATGCACATTTTGATAACTTTTTGGGCATAATTCCAGATTGCTCTCCAGAATAGTTGGATTCGTTCACAACTCCATCAACAATGCATCAGTGACCCAGTTTTCCCGCATCCCTTCCAACATTCATCATTATTTTTTCCTGTCATCTTAGCCAATCTGACAGGTGTGTAGTGGTATCTCAGAGTTGTCTTAATTTTCATTTCTCTGATCAATAGTGATTTGGAACATTCTTTCATATGAGTGGTAATAGTTTCAATTTCATCATCTGAAAATTGTCTGTTCATATCCATTGACCATCTATCAATTGGAGAATGGCTTGATTTCTTGTAAATTAGGGTCAGTTCTCTATATATTTTGGAAATGAGGCCTTTATCAGACCATTTAACTGTAAAGATTTTTTCTCAGTTTGTTGCTTCCCTTCTAATCTTGTTTGCATTAGTTCTGTTTGTTCAAAGACTTTTTAATTTGATATAATCAAAATTTTCTATTTTGTGATCAGTAATGGTCTCTAGTTCATCTTTGGTCACAAATTTTTTCTCCTCCACAAGTCTGAGAGATAAACTATCCTATGTTCCTCTAATTTATTTATAATCTCGTTCTTTATGCCTAGGTCATGGACCCATTTTGATCTTATCTTGGTATATGGTGTTAAGTGTGGGTCCTTGGACTTCCGGTTAAGATGGCGGAGAGGAGGCTCACAGCTGCATAAGCTCCACGCTTTCTCTCACTATCCATTTCATTACAAGCCTCTGAATCAATGCTTGACTGAAAAAAAACCCACAAATAGTTACCAAGAGAAGCCATCCTTGAGATCCGCCAAGAAAGGTCTGTCTTTACTGGAGGGCTGGGGTGGTTTTAGATCGGGCGCAGGCGGCGGGCAGCGGCAGTGAGGGCACAGGAGCAGACTGGAGAGGGGGTGGAGAGTGATCGTAGCCGTCTCTGCGGGGAGAGCTTCGCTACAGGTTTGGATACTTTCCTCCGGCAGCAAGTCAACAGCCCAGCAGAGAAGCTAAAAACACCGGGGCTGAAGAATACAACCCCAAACAGCTGGAGTCTCTCAGGACCTGGCCGCCCCCCCCTTCCCCCCCTTCAGTGACTCAGCATGCTTTGGGATCTCAGAGCGCAGGCGCAGCACAGTCCTGCTAGTGCCTCACTGCTGCCCCCTGCAGTCTGGAGAGGAAGCTCGATAACACACTCAGCACCCCCCCCCCCCCAAAGAAAGACTCCAGTTTTTTCTGTTTTTCTTTGGTAGTTTGTCTCTGATTAAGAGACAGAATGAGCAAGAAGCTGAAGAGGACTTTAACCCTTGACAGCTTCTACACAGATAGAGAGCAGACTCTAAATCCTGAGGAGACTAAAAACAGGCAGTCCCCAGGTGAATCCCCAAAGGAGGAGATTGTCTGTTCCTCAGCACAGATGAACCTCATAGAAGTGATTAAAAAGGCTCTCACAAGGGAGCTAGAAGAAAAATGGGGAAAGCAGAGTGAGGCTTGGGAAAAGGAGAGGGAGGCTTGGCAAAAGAGCCTGGAGAAGTCAGTTAAAGAGAGAGTGGATAAAGAAGTAAAATCCTTGAAAAATAGGATTAGTGAACTGGAAACAGAAAACAGCTCTCTAAAAAACAAAATTGGCGAAATGGAAAAAAATTCCACAGAACAAAAGAACTCAATTGGACAATTAGAGAAAGATTTTAAAAAAGTGAGTGAAGAGAACACTTCACTGAAAATCAGAATTGAACAAGTGGAATTGAATGACTCAAGGAGACAAGAAGAATCAGTCAAGCAAATCCAAAAAAATCAAACAATGGAGAAAAATGTGAAATACCTTCTGGGGAAGACAACAGACCTGGAAAACAGATCCAGGAGAGACAATCTGAAAATCATTGGACTCCCAGAAGAACATGATGAAAAAAAGAGCCTGGACACTGTCTTCCAGGAAATTATCAAAGAGAACTGCCCAGAAGTCATAGGAACAGAGGAAAAAATAAACATTGAAAGGATTCATCGATCACCCACTGAAAGGGATCCTAAAATCAAAACACCAAGGAATATAGTGGCCAAATGCCAGAACCCTCAGATGAAAGAAAAAATATTGCAAGCGGCTAGAAAAACCCAATTCAAGTATCAAGGAGCCACAATAAGGATCACCCAGGATCTGGCAGCATCCACATTAAAAGATCGAAGGGCCTGGAATATGATATTCCGAAAGGCTAAGGAACTTGGTATGCAACCAAAAATAACTTACCCAGCGAGAATGAGCATCTTTTTCCAGGGAAGAAGATGGACATTCAACGAAGTAAGCGAATTTCATCTATTTCTGATGAAAAAACCAGAACTTAACAAAAAGTTTGATCTACAAATATAGAACTCAAGAGAAATCTAAAAAGGTAAAGATTAATCTTGGGAACTATATTTTGACTACATAGATGTATAAAGAATACATGTATACCTTGTTCTAGAAATTGATGTGGAAAGGACATTGTACCAGAAAAAGGGTAAAGTGGGGATAGTAAATCTCATGAAGAGGCATAGGAAACCTTTTATATTTGAGAGAAAGAAGGTAGGGGGATGAATATAGTGGGTATCTTACTGCCTTCAGAATTGGCTTTAAGTGAAAAATCTTAAGACATATTCAATCTATGGTGAAACTTCTCCCACCTCATTGAAAAGTGAGAAGGGAAAAGTGAAAAGGGAAGGAATAAGCTAAGCGGAAGGGAATACAGGAACTGGGAGGGAAAGGGGTAAGATAGGGGGAGGAACTCTAAGGCTGGGGGAGGGACACTAAAAAGGGAGGGGTGTGAGAAGCAAGGGGTGCTCACAAGCTTAATACTTGGAAGGGGGGGAAAGGGGAAAGAAGGGAGGAAAGCATAAACCGGGGTTAACAAGATGGCAAGTAATACAGAATTGGTCATTCTAACCATAAACGTGAACGGGGTAAACTCCCCCATAAAGAGGAAGCGGTTAGCAGAATGGATTAAAAGCCAGAATCCTACAATATGTTGTTTACAGGAAACACACCTGAAGCAGGGAGATACATGCAGGTTAAAGGTAAAAGGTTGGAGCAAAATCTACTATGCTTCAGGTGAAGTCAAAAAAGCAGGGGTAGCCATCCTGATCTCAGATCAAGCTAAAGCAAAAATTGACCTAATTAAAAGAGATAAGGAAGGACACTATATCTTGCTAAAGGGTAGCATGGATAATGAAGCACTATCTATATTAAACATATATGCACCAAGTGGTACCCAAGTGGGGTAGCATCTAAATTCTTAAAAGAGAAACTAAGAGAGCTGCAAGAAGAAATAGACAGTAAAACTATAATAGTGGGAGATCTTAACCTTGCACTCTCAGAATTAGATAAATCAAACCACAAAATAAATAAGAAAGAAGTCAAAGAGGTAAAGAGAATACTAGAAAAGTTAGATATGATAGATCTCTGGAGAAAATGTAATGGAGACAGAAAGGAATACACTTTCTTTTCAGCAGTTCATGGAACCTATACAAAAATTGACCATATATTAGGACATAAAAACCTCAAACTCAAATGTAGTAAGGCAGAAATAGTAAATGCATCCTTTTCAGACCACGATGCAATGAAAATTACATTCAACAAAAAAGCAGGGGGAAGTAGACCAAAAAATAATTGGAAACTAAATAATCTCATACTAAAGAATGATTGGGTGAAACAGCAAATCATAGACATAATTAATAACTTCACCCAAGAAAACGATAATAATGAGACATCATACCAAAATGTATGGGATGCAGCCAAAGCGGTAATAAGGGGAAATTTCATATCTCTAGAGGCCTATTTGTATAAAATAGAGAAAGAGAAGGTCAATGAATTGGGTTTGCAATTAAAAATGCTAGAAAAGGAACAAATTAAAAACCCCCAGTCAAACACTAAACTTGAAATTCTAAAAGTAAAAGGTGAGATCAATAAAATTGAAAGTAAAAAAAACTATTGAATTGATTAATAAAACTAAGAGTTGGTTCTATGAAAAAACCAACAAAATAGACAAACCCTTAGTAAATCTGATTAAAAAAAGGAAAGAGGAAAATCAAATTGTTAGTCTTAAAAATGAAAAGGGAGAACTCACCACTAACGAAGAGGAAATTAGAGTAATAATTAGGAGTTACTTTGCCCAACTTTATGCCAATAAATTCGACAATTTAAATTAAATAGAAAAATACCTCCAAAAATACAGCTTGCCCAAACTAACAGAGGAAGAAGTAAATATCCTAAACAGTCACATCTCAGAAAAAGAAATAGAACAAACTATCAATCAACTCCCTAAGAAAAAATCCCCAGGACCAGATGGATTTACATGTGAATTCTACCAAACATTTAAAGAACAATTAACTCCAATGTTATATAAACTATTTGAAAAAATAGGGATTGAAGGAGTCCTACCAAACTCCTTTTATGACACAGATATGGTACTGATACCTAAACCAGGTAGGCTGAAAACAGAGAAAGAAAATTATAGACCAATCTCCCTAATGAATATTGATGCTAAAATCTTAAATAAAATATTAGCAAAAAGATTACAGAAAATCGTCACCAGGATAATACACTATGACCAAGTAGGATTTATACCAGGAATGCAGGGCTGGTTCAATATTAGGAAAACTATTAGCATAATTGACTATATCAATAACCAAACAAACAAAAACCACATGATCATCTCAATAGATGCAGAAAAAGCATTTGATAAAATCCAACATCCATTCCTAATAAAAACACTTGAGAGCATAGGAATAAATGGACTTTTCCTTAAAATAGTCAGGAGCATATATTTAAAACCATCAGTAAGCATCATATGCAATGGGGAAAAACTGGAACCTTTCCAGTAAGATCTGGAGTGAAGCAAGGTTGCCCACTATCACCATTATTATTTAATATCGTATTAGAAACACTAGCCTCGGCAATAAGAGTCGAGAAAGATATAAAAGGAATTAGAGTAGGCAATGAGGAAACCATACTATCACTCTTTGCAGATGATATGATGGTATACCTAGAGAACCCCAGAGATTCTACCAAAAAGCTATTGGAAATAATTCATAATTTTAGCAAAGTAGCTGGCTACAAAATAAATCCCCATAAATCCTCAGCATTTTTATACATCACCAACAAAACCCAACAGCAAGAGATACAAAGAGAAATTCCATTCAGAATAACTGTTGATACCATAAAATATTTGGGAATCTATCTACCAAAGGAAAGTCAGGAATTATATGAGCAAAATTATAAAAAAGTCTCCACACAAATAAAGTCAGACTTAAATAATTGGAAAAATATTAAGTGCTCTTGGATCGGCCGAGCGAACATAATAAAGATGACAATACTCCCTAAACTAATCTATTTATTTAGTGCTATACCAATCAGACTTCCAAGAAAATATTTTATTGATCTAGAAAAAATAACAACAAAATTCATATGGAACAATAAAAAGTCGAGAATCTCAAGGGAATTAATGAAAAAAAAAATCAAATGAAGGTGGCCTAGCTGTACCTGATCTAAAATTATATTATAAAGCAGCAGTCACCAAAACCATTTGGTATTGGCTAAGAAATAGATTAGTGGATCAGTGGAAAAGGCTAGGCTCACAAGACAGAATAGTCAATTATAGCAATCTAGTGTTTGACAAACCCAAAGCCCCTAACTTCTGGGAAAAGAATTCATTATTTGATAAAAACTGCTGGGATAATTGGAAATTAGTATGGCAGAAATTAGGCATGGACCCACACTTAACACCATATACCAAGATAAGATCAAAATTGGTCCATGACCTAGGCATAAAGAACGAGACCATAAATAAATTAGAGGAACATAGAATAGTTTATCTCTCAGACTTGTGGAGGAGAAAGAAATTTGTGACCAAAGATGAACTAGAGACCATTACTGATCACAGAATAGAAAATTTCGATTACATCAAATTAAAAAGCCTTTGTACAAATAAAACTAATGCAAACAAGATTAGAAGGGAAGCAACAAACTGGGAAAACATTTTCACAGTTAAAGGTTCTGATAAAGGCCTCATTTCCAAAATATATAGAGAACTGACTCAAATTTATAAGAAATCAAGCCATTCTCCAATTGATAAATGGTCAAAGGATATGAACAGACAATTTTCAGAGGATGAGATTGAAACTATTACCACTCATATGAAAGAGTGTTCCAAATCATTATTGATCAGAGAAATGCAAATTAAGACAACTCTGAGATACCACTACACACCTGTCAGATTGGCTAAGATGACAGGAAAAAATAATGATGAATGTTGGAGGGGATGCGGGAAAACTGGGACACTAATGCATTGTTGGTGGAGTTGTGAACGAATCCAACCATTCTGGAGAGCAATCTGGAATTATGCCCAAAAAATTATCAAATTGTGCATACCCTTTGATCCAGCAGTGTTTCTATTGGGCTTATATCCCAAAGAAATACTAAAGAAGGTAAAGGGACCTGTATGTGCCAAAATGTTTGTAGCAGCCCTGTTTGTAGTGGCTAGAAACTGGAAAATGAATGGATGCCCATCAATTGGAGAATGGCTGGGTAAATTGTGGTATATGAATGTTATGGAATATTATTGTTCTGTAAGAAATGACCAGCAGGATGAATACAGAGAGGACTGGCGAGACTTACATGAACTGATGCTAAGTGAAATGAGCAGAACCAGGAGATCATTATACACTTCGACAACGATATTGTATGAGGACATATTTTGATGGAAGTGGATTTCTTTGACAAAGAGACCTGAGTTTCAATTGATAAATGACGGACAAAAGCAGCTACACCCAAAGAAAGAACACTGGGAAACGAATGTAAACTATCTGCATTTTTGTTTTTCTTCCCGGATTATTTATACCTTCTGAATCCAATTCTCCCTATGCAACAAGAGAACTGTTCGGTTCTGCAAACATATATTGTATCTAGGATATACTGCAACATATCCAACATATAAAGGACTGCTTGCCATCTAGGGGAGGGGGTGGAGGGAGGGAGGGGGAAAAAATCGGAACAGAAACGAGTGTCAATATAATGTAATTATTAAATAAAAAATTAAAAAAATGATTGTGAAAGAATACTATTGTATTATAAGAAATGACAATCAGGATGGTTTAAGAAGGGGAAAAAAAACTTGGAAGAATTATATGAACTGATGTGAAGTGAGTCAGATCACAAGATTGCACCCAGTAACAGTAATATTATAAGGATGTTTATCTGTGAAAGATTTAGCTTCTCTAATCTAAGCAATGATTTCAAAAGACCCAATGTGAAAAATATTATCTCTCTCCAGAAAGAGAACTAATGAATTCTAAGTGCAAAATGAAGCTTATTCTTTTTTGCTTTCTTTTCTTGTTTATTTTTGGGGGTCTTCTTTTAAAATATAGCTAATATTAAAATGTGTTTTGTATGACTTCATAGGTACAGTCAACATACTATATTGCTTATCTTCTCAAGGCTTGGGGAGGATGGGAAGATGAGAATTCAGAATTCAAAATTTTATACATGAATGTTAATTTTTGATTGCGATTAAGAACTATTTAACAAAATAAATTTAAAATGTTAAAAAAAAAAGTGTGGGTCCTTGCCTAATTTCTGCCATACTAATTTCCAGTTATCCCAGCAGTTTTTATCAAATAATGAATTCTTATCCCAAAAGTTAGGATCTTTGGTTTTGTCAAACACTAGATTGCGATAGTTGACTATTCTCTCTTGTGAACCTAACCTTTTCCACTGATCAACTAATCTATTTCTTAGCCAATACCAAATGGTTTTGGTCACTGCTGCTTTATGATATAATTTTAGATCAGGTACAGCTAGACCACCTTCATTTGATTTTTTTTTTCATTAATTCCCTTGAGATTCTCGACTTTTTATTGTTCCATATGAATTTTGTTGTTATTTTTTCTAGATCATTAAAATATTTTCTGGAAATCTCATTGGTATAGCACTAAATAAATAGATTAGTTTAGGGAGTATTGTCATCTTTATTATACTTGCTTGGCCTATCCAAGAGCACTTAATATTTTTCCAATTATTTAAGTCTGACTTTATTTGTGTGGAAACTTTTTTGTAATTTTGCTGATATAATTCCTGACTTTCCTTTGGTAGGTAGATTCCCAAATATTTTATGGTATCAACAGTTATTTTGAATGGAATTTCTCTTTGTATCTCTTGATCTTGGATTTTGTTGGTGCTGTATAAAAATACTGAGGATTTATGGGGATTTATTTTGTATCCTGCTACTTTGCTAAAATTATGAATTATTTCTAATAGCTTTTTAGTAGAATCTCTGGGGTTCTCTAAGTATACCATCATATCATCTGCAAAGAGTGATAGTTTGGTTTCCTCATTGCCTACTCTAATTCCTTTAATCTCTTTCTCGACTCTTATTGCAGAGGCTAGTGTTTCTAATACAATATTGAATAATAATGGTGATAGTGGGCAACCTTGTTTCACTCCAGATCTTACTGGGAAGGGTTCCAGTTTTTCCCCATTGCATATGATGCTTACTGATGGTTTTAAATATATGCTCCTGACTATTTTAAGGAAAAGTCCTTTTATTCCTATGCTCTCAGGAATAAAAGGACTTTTCCTTAAAATAGTCAGGAGCATATATTATTACTTATGCTCTCAAGTGTTTTTATTAGCAATGGATGTTGGATTTTATCAAATGCTTTTTCTGCATCTATTGAGATGATCATATGGTTTTTGTTAGTTTGGTTATTGATATAGTCAATTATGCTAATAGTTTTCCTAATATTGAACCAGCCCTGCATTCCTGGAATAAATCCTACTTGGTCACAGTGTATTATCCTGGGGATGATTTTCTATAATCTTTTTGCTAATATTTTATTTAAGATTTTAGCATCAATATTCATTAGGGAGATTGGTCTATAATTTTCTTTCTCTGTTTTCAGCCTACCTGGTTTAGGTATCAGTACCATGTCTGTGTCATAAAAGGAGTTTGGTAGGACTCCTTCAATCCCTATTTTTTCAAATAGTTTATTTAGCATTGGAGTTAATTGTTCTTTAAATGTTTGGTAGAATTCACATGTAAATCCATCTGGTCCTGGGGATTTTTTCTTAGGGAGTTGATTGATAGTATGTTCTATTTCTTTTTCTGAGATGGGACTGTTTAGGATATTTACTTCTTCCTCTGTTAATTTAGGCAAGCTGTATTTTTGGAGGTATTCTTCTATTTCATTTAAGTTGTCGAATTTATTAGCATAAAGTTGGGCAAAATATCTCCTAATTATTGCTCTAATTTCCTCTTCGTTAGTGGCCAGTTCTCCCTTTTCATTTTTAAGACTAACAATTTGATTTTCCTCTTTCCTTTTTTGAATCAGATTTACTAAGAGTTTGTCTATTTTGTTGGTTTTTTCATAGAACCAACTCTTAGTTTTATTAATTAATTCAATAGTTTTTTTTACTTTCAGTTTTATTGATCTCTCCTTTTATTTTTAGAATTTCAAGTTTAGTGTTTGACTGGGGGTTTTCAATTTGTTCCTTTTCTAGCATTTTTAGTTGCAAGCCCAATTCATTGACCTTCTCTTTCTCTATTTTATACAAATAGGCCTCTAGAGATATGAAATTTCCCCTTATTACCGCTTTGGCTGCATCCCATACATTTTGGTATGATGTCTCATTATTATCATTTTCTTGGGTTAAGTTATTAATTATGTCTATGATTTGCTGTTTCACCCAATCATTATTTAGTATGAGATTGTTTAGTTTCCAATTATTTTTTGGTCTACTTTCCCCTGGCTTTTTGTTGAATGTAATTTTCATTGCATCGTGGTCTGAAAAGGATGCATTTACTATTTCTGCCTTACTGCATTTGAGTTTGAGGTTTTTATGTCCTAATATATGGTCAATTTTTGTATAGGTTCCATGAACTGCTGAAAAGAAGGTGTACTCCTTTCTGTCCCCATTACATTTTCTCCAGAGATCTATCATATCTAATTTTTCTAGTATTCTATTTACCTCCTTGACTTCTTTCTTATTTATTTTGTGGTTTGATTTATCTAATTCTGAGAGTGCAAGGTTGAGATCTCCCACTATTATAGTTTTGCTCTCTATTTCTTCTTGCAGCTCTCTTAATTTCTCTTTTAAGAATTTAGATGCTACAGCACGTGGTGCAATATGTTTAATATAGATACTGCTTCATTATCCATTCTACCCTTTAGCAAGATTTAGTGCCCTTCCTTATCTCTTTTAATTAGATCAATTTTTGCTTTAGCTTGATCTGAGATCAGGATGGCTACCCCTGCTTTTTTGACTTCACCTGAAGCATAGTAGATTTTGCTCTAACCTTTTACCTTTATCCTGCATGTATCTCCCCGCTTCAGGTGTGTTTCCTGTAAACAACATATTGTAGGAATCTGGCTTTTAATCCATTCTGCTAACTGCTTCCTCTTTATGGAGGAGTTTACCCTGTTCACATTTATGGTTAAAATGACCAAGTCTGTATTACTTGCCATCTTCTTAACCTCAGTTTATGTTTTTCTCCCTTCTTTCCCCCTTACCCCCCTTCCCAGTATTAAGCTTGTGAGCACCACTTGCTTCTCACACCCCTCCCTTTTTAGTATCCCTCCCCCCCGCCTTAGAGTTCCTCCCCCTATCTTATCCATTTCCCTCCCAGTTTCTGTATTCCCTTCCACTTAGCTTATTCCTTCCCTTTTCACTTTTCCTTTCTCACTTTTCAATGAGGTGGGAGAAGTTTCACCATAAATTGAATATGTCTAAAATTTTTCTCTTAAAGCCAATTCTGAAAGCAGTAAAATACCCACTATATTCATTCCCCTCCATTCTTTCTCTCAGATATAATAGGTTTACTTTGCCTCTTCATGAGATGTAGTACCCCCACTTTACCCTTTTTCTGTTACAATGTCCTTTCCACATCTAGTTTCTAGAACAAGGTATACATGTATTCTTTATATATCTTTATAGCCAAAATATAGTTCCCAAGATTAATCTTTACCTTTTTAGATTTCTCTTGAGTTCTGTATTTGTAGATCAAACTTTTTGTTAAGTTCTGGCTTTTTCATCAAAAATAGGTGAAATTCGCTTACTTCATTGAATGTCCATCTTCTTCCCTGGAAAAAAATGCTCATTCTGGCTGGGTAAGTTATTTTTGGTTGCATACCAAGTTCCTTAGCCTTTCGGAATATCATATTCCAGGCCCTTCGATCCTTTAATGTGGATGCTGCTAGATCCTGGGTGATTCTTATTGTGGCTCCTTGATACTTGAATTGGGTTTTTCTAGCTGCTTGCAGTATTTTTTCCTTCATCTGAGGGTTCTGACATTTGGCCACTATATTTCTTGGTGTTTTGATTTTAGGATCCCTTTCAGTAGGTGATCGATGAATTCTTTCAATGTCTATTTTACCTTCTGTTTCTATGACTTCTGGGCAGTTCTCTTTGATAATTTCCTGGAAAATAGTGTCCGGGCTCTTTTTGTTCATCATACTTTTCTGGGAGTCCAATGATTCTCAGATTCTTTCTTCTGGATCTGTTTTCCAGGTCTGTTGTCTTCCCCAGAAGGTATTTCACATTTTTTTCCATTGTTTGATTTTTTTTGGATTTGCTTGATTGATTCTTCTTGTCTCCTCGAGTCATTCAATTCCATTTGTTCGAACCTGATTTTCTTTTCTTTCTTTTTTTTTTTAGATTGATAAAAGGAGTTTATTATTAGATAAGCAAAGTTAAAGTATAGGCGAAGGTAGAGATAAGGAGGGCACTGGAAAGAGGGTCCAATGGGCAGAGGGTCCTCACATGGTAGCCATGTTTGGAATCTCTGCCTGACCCTGATTTTCAATGAAGTATTTTCTTCACTCACTTTTTAAATATCCTTTTCTAATTGTCCAATTGAGTTCTTTTGTTCTATGGAATTTTTTTCCCATTTTGCCAGTTTTGTTTTTTAGAGAGCTATTTTCTGTTTCCAGTTCACTAATCCTATCTTTCAAGGATTTGATTTCTTTATCCACTCTCTCTTTAAATGAGTGGGATGACTTCTCCAGCCTCTCTTGCCAAGCCTCCCTCTCCTTTTCCCATTTTTCTTCTAGCTCTCTTGTGAGAGCCTTTTTACTTTCTTCTATGAGGTTCATCTGTGCTGAGGAACAGATGATCTCCTCCTTTGGGGATTCACCTGGAGACTGTGTGTTTTTAGTCTCCTCAGGATTTAGAGTCTGCTCTCTGTCTGTATAGAAGCTGTCAAGGGTTAAAGTCCTCTTCAATTTTTTGCTCATTCTGTCTAATAATCAAAGACAAACTAGCAAAGAAACAAAAGAAAAAAACCCTGAATGGAGTCTGTTTCTTTGGGGGGAGGGTCTGGGTGGTGTTACTGAGCTTCCTCTACAGACTGCAGGGGCAGCAGCGAGGCACTAGCAGGACTGTGCTGCCCCTGCACTCTGAGATCCGAGAGCGTGCTGAGACACTGTGGGGGAGGGGTGGCCAGGTCCCCAGAGACTCCAGCTATTTGGAGTTATATTCTTCATTCTGGTGTTTTTAGCTTCTCTGCTGGGCTGCTGTCTTGCTGCCAGAGCAAAGTATCCAATCCTGTAGCAAAGCTCTCCCCACAGAGACTGCTGTGATCACGCCCCACCCCCTCTCCAGTCTGCTCGGCTCTGAGCTGCCTTCCATGCTCTCGCTGCCGCTGCCTGCCTGCCCACAGCCTGCGTCCAATCTAAATCCTTCCCTGCCCTTGAGCAAAAACAGACCTTTCTTGGTGAGTCTCAAGGATGGCTTCTTTTGGTAACTATTTGTAGGTTTTTTTTTTTTTTTTTTCAGTCAAGCATTAATTCAGATGTTTATAATGAAATGGATAGTGAGAGAAAAACGCGGAGCTTACACAGCTGTGTGCCTCCTCTCCGCCATCTTGGCCGGAAGTCCTTTTCCTTCTTTTAATGATCACTTTGGGATACAGGCCCAGTAGAGACACTGCTGGATCAAAGGATATGCACGGTTTGATAGCACTTTGAGCATGGTTTCAAATGGCTCTCCAGAATGGTTGAATTAGTTCACAACTCCAACAATCTGTTAGTGTCCCAGTTTTCCAATATCCCTTCCAACATTCATCATAATGTTTTCTTGTCATCTTAATCAATTTAAGAGGTGTGCAATGGTACCCTAGAGTTGTCTTAATTTGCATTCTTCTGATTTTGTCTTGGCAGGTAGACTCCCTATTATATTATAATATTATATTATAATCTAATAATTATATCTTACATGGAATTTCTCTTTACAACTAGACTTTATTGATAACATATAAAAATGCTGATCATTTGAGTGGATTTATTTTGTATTCTGCACTTTGTTATAGTTGTGAATTATAGCTAGTACTTTTTTAGTTGAATATCCAGGATCCTTTAAATACACCATTATATCATCTGCAAAAAGTAATAATTTGTTTTCCTCATTATCTACTCTAATTCATTTAATTGCTTTTCCTTCTCTTATTGCAAAGCTAATATTTCTAATACAATATTGACTGGTAATAGTGATATTTGGTAACCTTGTTTCACCGCAGATATTACTGAGAATTATTCTAATTACATAAGAAGCTTGCTGGTGGTTTTAAGTGGACTCTTTAGTCTCTTTAATAAGAATGAATCTTGAATTGTGTCAAATGTTTTTTTCTGCATCTATTGAGATAAAAACATGATTTATGTTAGATTAGTTATTGATATTATGAATTGTGTTAAAATTTTCCTGCATTCCTTGTATAAAACCTATTTGGTAATAGTGTTTTATTCTGGTGATAACTTACTATAATTTATTTGCTAACATTTCATTCAAGATTGTGGCATCAATATATATATTAGGGAAGGTGGTCTATAATTTTCTTTCTCTTTTTTTCAACCTACCTGGTTTAGGTATTGGCCCCATATCTGTGTCATAAAAAGAATTTGGTACCACTCCTTCTTTTCCTATTTTTCCAATAGTTACATGGTACTAGAATTAATTGTTGTTTAAATGTTTTGTAAAATTCACATGTAAATTCATTTGGCCCTGGAAATTTTTTCTTAGACAATTGATTAATAGCTTGTTTAATTTCTTTTTCTCAAGTGAGACCAAGTAATTTATTTCCTCCTCTGTTATCTGGGCAAACTATAGTATTGTGAATAGTCATTCATTTTATTTAGATTATCAGACTTATTGGCATACAATTAAGAAAATAAGTCATAATTATTGCTCTCATTTCCTCTTCATTGGTGGAATGTTCACCCGTTTCATTTTTGATACTAACAATTTGATTTTCTTCTTTCCTTTTTCTAATCAAATTAAAGTTTATCTATTTTGTTGATTTTTCATAAAACCAACTGTCATTTTTGTTTTTAGTGTCAATAATTTTCTTGCTTTAATTTCATTAATCTCCCCTTTTGTTTTCAGAATTTCAAATTTGAAATTTAATTGGGAATTTTTAGTTTGTTCTTTTTTTTTTTTTTAGCTTTTTTAGTTTTATGCTCAATTCATTATCTTCTCTTTCTGTATTTTATGCAAGTGTCTAGTGTTATATAACTTCCCCTAAGAACTGCTCTGTTTGCATCCAATAATTTTTGCTGTTATCTCATTATTGTCATTTTCTTAGATGAAATTATTTTGATTGTGTCTATAATTTGTTGCTTTACTGACTCGTGTTTTAAGATTAAATGATTTAATTTCCAGTTAATATTTGGTTTATTGTCCCCTGATCCCTTATTACATGTAATTTTGTTGCATCATGGTCTGTAAAAAATGCTTTTACTATGCCTTTCTGCATTTGATATTGAGATTTTTATGCTGTAATTCATGGTCAAATTTTTGTAGGCTCCATATACAGCTGAGTAAAAAGTATATTTCTTTTGTTCTCTATTGAATTTTCTCCAAAGGTCTATCATAACTAACTTTTCTAAAATTTTATTTATCTCCTTAACTTCTTTATTTATTTTGTGGTTTGATTTATCTAATTTTAATAGAGCAATGTTGAGATCCTCCCAGTATAGTTTTGCTTTCTATTTCTACTTGCAACTCTGTTCAACTCTGGTCATTACATCAAAAATTAATGAAAATGTCCCTTATTTCATTGAATGTCCATCTTTTATCCTGAAAGATAATGCTTAATTTTGTTGCATGATTGATTCTTGGCTGCAGTCCAAGTTTCTTTGGCCCTCCTGAAAATCATATTCCAAGCCATTTGAACTGTTAAAATGGAAACCCCTAGGTCATGAGTAATCATGATTGTAGCTTCTCGGTTTTTTAATTGTTTTGGTCTGCTTGCAGTATTTTCTCCTTGATCTTATAATTCTGGGATTTAGATACAATATTTCTTATAGTTTTTATCTGGGGTTGCTTTCAGGATGCTTTCAATGACTATTTTACCCTCTGGTTCTAGAATATCAAGGTAGTTTTCCTTGATGATTTCTTATAAGATGTTGTCTGAGTTTTTTTTTTTTTTTTTTTTTCTCATTATCATTCTCAGGGAATCTAATGGATTTTCTCTCCTGGATCTATTTTCCAGGATAGTTTGTTTTTTCCAATGAGATATTTTACGTTTTCTTACATTTTTTTTTCATTTTTGGAGGGTTTTGTTTGACTGATTCTTAATGTCTCATTGAGTCATTTGCTTCCATTTGTTCAATTCTATTTTTTGGTGTGTGAATTATTTTTTTCAGTTAGTTTTATTTTACCTGCTTTTGTATTTAGCTAATTGAACTTTTAGGTGAATTTTTCTCCATTGGATTTTTTTTTTCCATTTCAGTAATTCTATTTTTCAAGGAGTTATTTCCTTTTTTCCAATTTATCCAAAACTATTCTTTAAGAAGTGATTTTCTTCAGATAGTTTCTGTGTTTCCTTTTCCAAAGCTTTCATTTCATTTCCCCTTTTTCTTCTAACTTTCTTTTAAAATCCTTTTTTGGATTTTTTCAAGTGTGCCACTTTATGTACCAATTTATGTCACTCTTTGAGGCTTCAAAGTTTTGCCTTTAATATATCCTCAAAGTGTGAGGTCTTTTCTTCTCTTTCTCCATAAAAAGTATCCATGAGCAGAGCTCTCTTTGCTTTTTTGCTAATTTTTAATAGTTAAGATCTGCTCTTACAGTAAAGGGAGATTGTCCCAATGCTCCTCTACAAGAGACAGTAGGGATTGTCTTGGTGCAGCTGCTGCTGGCTTCCCTCCAGTGCTGCATGGGAGTGTCCAAGTTCCATATTATGCTGGATTTCAGGGGTTCAATATTTACCTTCTGAAATTGCATTGGAGGTCCCACAGCTACTTTGCTGATCCACTGGCTTCTGAACCAGGACAGAGCAGTAAACACTGTTGTATTTTGGCTTAGAACCTCCTAGATTCCTCCAACATGCAGAACCTCTGGGCCCTGGGTGTCCCTGCACTGCACTGCACTGCACTGCACTTTCATTGGCCTGCATCCTTTATTGCCTCATTGAGGCCAATCTTTCCTGAAGTTCTTATAAAAATGTCTTCTGCTGAAATTTGTTATGCTCCAAATATTTGTGGATTCTGTCACTCCAACACCTATTCAGAGGCTTCATTGGGTGTTGATGAGGGAAGCTAGCAAGAGCTCAAAGACCTGTCTATTCTCTATTATCCTGGCTCTGCTTCATTTTAGAAATATTATGTTTTGAGAGACCTATAGTACATTCAGCTTGAGAAATTCCAAATTGGTGGGAAGAAATGAATGTTTTGGGGGGATTATATAACTTGAATATTGGAAAAATCTTGAAAATTCATTTCCTAGATTTAAATGAAATTACCTACAAAAATATTAAATAATTGTTATAATTAGCATTTTATTAATTAACATTTTAAAGCAGTTCCATATGTTTCAAAACACACAAAAAATGAACAATCTATTTATACTTCCTTAGTGAAATTAGTTTGTCTTCTTTATTTATTTTGAATAACTTATTGGTATAAAACATGTAATTATTAAAATTTTCAGAAAAATAAAGAAGATGATTTCTACTAATTCTAAGCAATTTGGGAGATTGTAAATAAAGAAACTGCACATTATTTTCAATAAATAAGAAGGATGAAACATTAATTCAAAATATAATAAAACTTCAGTGGGCAGTTGCTCTTCAGTGGGCTAAGTTGTTCTTATCTGAACAATATATTTAATTACTTACTCATCTGCAGAAAAATATTCCCAGATCTGGGATGAGCTTTTAACAAAGTGTCACCGAGATGTAGCTGTGTCTACTTTTCCAATATTATAGGTGTTGGGGCAGCCAAAATATATTAATGTCTCACCTGCCAAGGCCCATCTGTTGTAGCTGTCTAAAGTTATTTATTGATGATTCTTTTTTCTTCATATGAATTATCATCTTTGGAGCTCATATTATCTTATGAGCACATTCCATCAGCTACAACTCATTATCTAATGATATATAAAACTGTAAACAATATATGTTAAAAGAATGATAAGAGCTTTATTCTACCCAATGAAATCTCTATATTGTAATTCCAGGAAAACTTTTCCAGCTGACTTGTATAACTATTAGAAAGAAAACCCTGCTAAACAGAATTAAGTATGAAAATGTTGACATGAAATTTTAGCAGCAACAACATAAACTATGGTAGTTTAATTCATCATCACAGTTAAAACTGAAAGATTTTAATATCATAGAGAACAGGTTAGTATAGCTAACTTGATAATGGAGTAGATAGGGCATGCTTTTGTCAAATTTTTGTCCTTACATAATTTTAAGGAAAGGAAAAAGACAAAAAAAAAGTCAAAGGTTTTCCAAAATATTTGTAGTTATAATTGACAAAATGTGTATATTTCTTTAATTTATTATAACTTCTTCCATATATATTTTCTTCATCAACTTAGTTCATAATCCTTAATAAATGGCGATTAAAAACAAACAAACAAACAAACAAACAAAAAACAAAAACAGTTACATGACAAAAAGAAAAGATATAAATGGTTTGAGCTACTTTAATTTTTTTTTAATTAGGAAAGCAGTAAAAAATATGAAATCATGAAAATAATATGCCAGAATGCCAGAAGTTTCATTCTTAGGATTTTCTTTATCTTTATTATTCTATTCCTATTCTATTTTAGTTTAGTCTAAATCATGAAGTTCCAATTATTGTATATGCCAGGCACTATAGTTTGTACATGAGTAAAAAATTCTTGAGACTCAGTCCATGTCCCTGAGTTCAAAATCTAACAATGGATAGATGTGTGTAAATCATATGATATAAAATAGAATATAAATGTTGGTTACAGTATGCTTTGTTGTGAATTAAGTGAATGGTGCCCTCTTACCTTCTCTTCTCAATGTCATTCCATTTTCCTATAATAACATTCTTCTTCCATCCATGGGGCAATGTCTTCATGTTTTTACAAAAGTTGCATTGCATTTTGAAATGGGCATAATATTTTTAGTGATGGTGTTTTTTAAAATCAAAATATGGCATGTGTAATTATGAGAAGACATTTCAAGACTTTTGTGAAAGAATATCACAGAAAGGTAACTTCTGTCATTAAGGCACAGATGAATTATGGACTGCTAATGAATTCTGGCAGTAAGATGCTGGAAAATGTCTTATTAGCCACATAGATAGAATACATGCACCAATCCCTAATCCTTTCCTTACTGTTATGTTAGAGTTTAAGCATTTTCCTGAGAAATAAAATGGTAGACATTTTGATCTGTTATTTCTAATGAAAGCTTTAGAGCAAAAGATAAGTTAATTCAGCAAAGGTCATTCAAATAATGATTAGCAAATCAGGTTGGCCAGTATAGTTAAATTTCCTTTGGAATGTCATGCATAGTTTCAGGCTTTATTTTTTATAGCAATACTCTGCAATAGTATACTTGGCCATAGAACATAAACTAGGCTGGATGAGTAAATCTTGAGGGAAACTTTCCCAATGGTGTTTCCCTTTCCTTTATGGGAATGCTGCCCCAGGAAATGTATGTACACTAAGTCCAGCCTCTAAGCATATCAGTGCAATGCAGTGATGTATTGAATGACCAATTCTTTCCATCTTTTGCAAGAAGGCTTTGAATGATATGCAATTTAAATAATGGATATGCAGGTATCTAATATCCTTTCGAAATTGAACTTTACATATTTCTTTGTTCTTTATAATGGAATTGATGCAAATTTTCTCTTTTGTAAGAAAATAAATAAAACAAAGAAATGACAGAAGGAAGGAAAGAAGGAAGAAAGGGAGGGAAAGAGGGAACAAGGAAGCCAGAAAATTATACTTCAACTTGCAGAGAGTTCATCAGGTCTCTCTTTGGAGGAGGATATATTTTCTATCATGAGTGCTTTTTAATTGTCTTAGATTACTTCCTTTACCTCTCCCAACCTCCCCCAAACAGCATGCAATTTGATATACACTGTATGTGAACAATCATTTTAAACTTATTTCCATATTAGTATTTTGGAAAGAAAAATCAGAAAGAAAGGGAAAAAGATCATGAGTAAGAAAAAGTAAACAAAAGGAGAAAATACTATGCTTAGAACTATATTCAGTCTCCACAGTTCTCTCTCTGACTGTAAATCTCATTTTCTATCCCAAGTGTATTGGAATTGTCTTTCATCAATGTATAGCTAAAAAGGACCATGTTTATCATAGTTGATCATCACATAATCTTGCTTTTACTATGTCCAATTGTCTCTTGATTCTGCTCACTTCACTCAGCTTGAAATCAGCCTACTCACCATTTCTTATAAAACAATAATATTCCATTAAATTCATATACCACAACTCATTCCCATTGACTCAGTTTCAGTTCCTTGCCACTACAAAAAGAGATGCTATAAACTTTTTTGCACAGTTGGGTCTCTTTAATGATCTGTTTAGCATATAGATCAAAAAATATGCATAGTTTTATAGTTTTTTGGGCATAGTTCCAAAGTGCTCTATAAAATGATTGGATCAGTTTACAACTCCACCAACAATGCATTAGTGTCCCAGTTTTTCCACATCTCCTCCAACATTGGTCATTATAGTTTCTTGTCATCCTAGCCAATCTGATAAGTATAAGGTGGTACTTTGGAGTTGTTTTAATTTGCAGATAATTGAATTCTTAACAACTATCTCCTAAGCAATGATTACTTCAATAACAGACTTAGCTATTCTTCAGATGAAGTATATTTGAGAGTCATTAGATGTGATAGAAAAAAATATCGATCTGTATTTGTGACAAAACAAATAAAGAGCCTATGAACACTGGTTTATCACATAGTCATTTTCCAGTTTTCTGCCAAACATATTTATCCTGTTTTAAAGAATCCTTAGGAAGACCAAATAAAAGTTAGTTGCCATTATCTCTTTGTAATTTCCATTAGGTATAGGAAAAGAACAAGGTTCTTGATATTAACAGTAGTGAGAACAGAAATAATTTTTCCACAAGGAAACATTGCTTTATATCCCTATTCTAAAAGAAATTAGGGTTAGAGAAAATAAAGAGGAACAGGCCTAAAGAGAAGATTCATATTGTTTGACTCTTTTTTATCTGGTTTTCTATCTGAAATAAAGAGAGATTTGCATTTACTTGGTAAAAGAAATAAAAACGTTAGTGATGAAAAAATTTGAACAGGACGCTATAGCATAAATTGGATAAGTAAAAAAGACCTTATGTGTATCTAATTAATTTAAAAGACAATTTTAAAGGGTTTTAAATTTTCTTTTATAATAATGAATGATTTACATACTTGCTGAACCAGAATATAGAAATCTAGTAGTATGCATTACTTTGCTCAATGCTAGCACCTGGTGTGTGCATATGTGTTTGTATGTGCATGCACATGTGTAACTAAAAGAGTCATACGTTTCTGACATTTGTTAGCAAAAGGTCAGTTAAAGGACAATAATGCACAAAGAAAATATACTTATGGGGGTGTGACAGAAGGCAAGATTGAAAAACACCTGTGAAACCACTGGGGAAAAAAATCTAAATTAATATTTTGGCTCTTAGGCATACTCTGCCCTCTGCAACATTGATACTCATTAATAGAAACCCCTAGAGGGATTTGCAACAGTCAAATATCTTGCAGATTATTTTATGCTGTCCCAGTTTCTGCTCTAGTGATTTGTTCTTATTTGGTCCCTTAAAGCTATCATCATAAATAAGCAGTTACATCTTTCCCATTAATCATTTTTATTTCTCATCTTTGAACTCTCTCTGTTGGCTAGTGCCCTTTGTGATTGAGAAGATCCCAGATAAGACTCTGAGGATCTTTTCTGTTATGATATAAAAAAAAAAAATTGGTACTCTCTTTGAGGGGCAGCGTAGATAGGCTGACTGTAGTGAGACTGGAATCTGACTTTGGACAATGCATTGATATTCTGTTATATATGATGCTTTCCAAGTTCCTCCCTCCTACTGAATATCTGTGTTTTGAATTATTTTTCCCCAGATGTATTAGTTATTTTTCCAAGTTGAACCTCATTTTTATTTCCCTAGTTAGGGCGTATTTTATTATTCCAACAATTGCCATTTTAGTTTCATCTGTGAAATTCATTGCAATGCTGTTTACTCTCTTTAAAAGATCATAGGAATACATATCTGGATGAAACTTGAGGCCATTTAGCAATTCCCTCTCCTCCAGGAAGTCTTCCTCTAAACTTATTCAGACAGATGGGTCTTCAATAAAGATCCCTAGGGAAGGAGATTCCACAAGTGCTAGTAAAGTCATAAAACTGAAGAGGAAAAATTGGGTCCATAGAGAAAAGACAACTTGTCAGTTAATGAGTAAAATATGAATAGAGCATGACTATATATACAGCATGGACTGGACCAGCATGTCATGGGGGAAGGTCTGCAAGTCAATTAAAGATATGACTCCAATTTTTGAGGTTTATACCATTTAATTGGGAGAGAAGAGACAACATATAGAAAAAGAATATGAGGTCATAAAGCATATCATAAAAAGACAATTTTAATGGAAGAGAAAGCATCATAAGGATTTGGAGAAGAAAGAAAGAGTTCCCTGTGGGTTGGAGTTAACAAAATTTTTAATGGAAAAGTCAGAACTATATGGATACTTTAAATAATTAGTATAATGTGGGAGTGTGGTCAAGACTCATTAGCATGAGATCATATCTTGAGAACTAATTGGGATCTTAGAAGACATGTAGGAAAAACTTTTTTTTAATAGATAAAAAATCTGAATGTCAAAGTTAAGTAATTCCTCAAAGTATATTGAGTACCAGATCTGGATATAAATTCAGATACATACACACACACACACACACACACACACACACACACACACACACACCTTCCTCTTTCTATTCTACCAGGCTCTCCAATAGTTAGTTTTCTTTGAAGTTTCTACCCTGGAATATGTAGACCTATGCCAAAAATAATGGGCACAGAATGATTTTCCTTTATTTATTGAAAGGAACTCAAAACTGCATCCAAAATGAGAATCTAGAGATTCTTCTCAATAGATAAATTGAGTCAAATGTAATAGCTACTCACATTTGTATAGAACTTTATGAAGTACTAAAAAGTCTACTGAAGCTCCTTTCCTGGGACTTGAAATCATGTTCTTTTCTCCATTATTCTAAAAAGAAACAAATAAAACCCACCTTTGATCCTATCATTGTTCATCTCTAATATTACAATCAAAGTCTTAGAAAAATCTATTCTTACTTATTTCTTCTTAATCACCTTCTATTCATTTCTCAGTCTCATGCAATTCTACTCCTCTCATGAATATATTGTTGAAACCATTCTCTCACAGCTTAGTAATTATGGTGTTGTTGCTCTAGCCAAATTTTTTCTTGTCAGTTTTTTTTTAGTCCATGTTCTTCTTGGTTCTGATGCAGAGTTTGACTTTTGACAAAATCCTCCTGAATATTCTATCTTATGATTTTTATGACATTATTTACTCTTAATTTTTATAACTTGTATAATTTCACTTTCAGAGTGTCCTTTGCAATGTCATCATCCATGTCTTATCCCCACGTTTGATGCACTCCGTGATTCTGTGTTGAACTCTCTCTTCTACATTTTTCTATTAGTGATCTCAATGATTCTAATTAATTTAACTATTATTTCTATATAATTGACTTCTCCAGTAGAATTTAACTTCCTAGACAACAAGGAACACTTGATTCTGTCTTTGTACAAACAAACAAAATTATACTGTGCAGTGCCTGAAACATAATAAGTGCTCAATAAATGGTTATATTTTGATTCCCTGGTCTACATATGTAGTACTTAGTTTTCTCCTGAGTTTAAGAATAATCTATTCAATAGCCTATAGATTATCTCATTCAGGAATGCCAAATTCTCCAAGTCTAAAACATACCCTTTATCTTTGTCTATAAAATGATTCCTTCTAATTCCTTTCATTCTACTGAGGGAAACAGTTAATTACTATATATTCTGAATTAATTTGGTGCATATAATATAGATCTCCAGATATCCAATATTCTGTACTTCTTTAGCTAATGGAAATAAATCACTCATTGGTTCAAAGTTCATATGATTATTCATTTGTGAAGTATGAGCAGTAAGAAATCAATGCCAGGATTATAAACAATTAACTTTTATAGGATAATTATATGTTGATCTCCCTAAAAATATTATATTCTAGCCAAATTGACCTATATCCTGTTTTCTATATGTGACAATCAAATCCCTATGTTCATGTTTTTGTCTAAATCACCCTAATGCCTAAAATAATCTTCTTCCTCACATGCACTATTTGGAACTTTTGTATCAATTTTTAAAAAGTGCTTATTACTATAAGAGGCTTTTCCCTTTTCTTTTAGGATTAGTGATACCATTTCCCAGATTATGTTCATTGAGTCATTTAATCATGTATATATCCATCCATCCATCTATCATCTCTCCATTCATTAATTTGTTTTTACTTGTTTTGTGTCCATCTGATTACTTTTAAGGATATTTCTTTCTATTATAATTTAAGATTCTTGAAAGCAAGGACTGTTTTAATTTTTGTTTTTTATCCCCGCCCCCAATGCTTATCATAATTATTGACTCAAAAAAATCGACTCAAAATAAATATATTGATACATAGCTAAAGATAGATATAAATAGATACAGACACCTATCTCTTTCTATTTCTATCTATCATCTATCTATTTATCTATCTATCTATCTGTCTTTCTATCTATCTGTCTGTCTGTCTGTCTTTCTATCCTGAATTAAATTAATTTGGCACATAGTATATAGGTTTCCAGATATCTAACATTCTGTACTTCTTCAGCTTTTGACTGCAATCAATCACCCTTTGGTTCAAAATGCATATGATTGTTCATTTGTGAAGTCTTAACAGTAAGACATTAATGCCAGGACTGGAATAGGCACATAAAGTTAAAATTAATCACAGAAAATCACAGAAAGTGCACAAACCAGGGATCCAGGGTTGTGGGCTAGTATTTCCCCAAAACCTTTATGTGCTAACCATGAACCTAATCAAAATATAGGGTGTGTGGTCAGAGCACTGTTAATGTTGTATTTGCCCATCAGCAGAATGTAATTCATGAAACATATAGAAAGGTTCCATCCTGTAATCTTAAGGAATTCTCAGATGCACTGCCATCCTCATATGGTACTTTAAAGCAGGAAAGAATCTTAGAGATCATTTTAGCCTAATTCCATGATTTTACAATGACAAAAAGAACCTCAGTGGTATTACCTGCCTCATCTTATGTTCAAACTACCTTCTTAATCAGGTCCTAAACAAATCAATAAACAAACTAAAATTCCCTCTTCCTGATCATGCAAGCTAATGGCATCTTAATATAGAAGCCCTCCTTATAATTTTGGGAACAGAGTGTGGTGATAGGGATTAGAGTGGATATATAGAGAGAAGAAATTCCCTTACTCTGTAATTTTACTGATTTGGCCATTGGAAATGGTTAAATAGACTTTCTGAAATATTTGCCTGGAATTTTAAATTACAGAACTGGATAAAGGTGAGGACAAATGACAAAAGAGTGGAAAAATGCTTTGAAATCTGGAAAATGTCAGTGATTATTATGTCAAATTCATAAAACTTGAAAAAAAAGTTTAAAATCTCCTTTTTCATATTTCAAAGGTTAAATATTTCTATTGGAACTGAAAGCTATGTGTTATTTTGATAAAGACCACAGATTTTCCTAGAAGCTCCTAACAGATTTAAGGTAAACTGTTTTTGATCAAGATTATTCCTTTCAGTGAATTTATATCATTATTTTTTCTAACCATAAGAAAAGAGGAATAGTGAACACTTCTCCCTCTTCTTCTAGACAAGCAGTTTTCTGTAGAATATAAAGACTTCTTAGTAGTCATTATTCAAATAATAGTGAATTAATAACAGATCTTTTTTAATCTTTTAGATTACAAATCATGCAGTCAGTTCAATATTAGCAAGCCCTAAGTTAGTTAAGAAAATGACACATCTATTCTCTTGAAGTTTTCAGAATATTTGGGACTCTAGACCTATCCTCTTAGTTTTATCTTTAACTTCACAGAAAGTAATAATGTCTCTTCTTTTCATATATTCTTAACCATTTGTGTGCCATTCCTGACTGGACTCTCTTATTTTCTTACACCTCATTCCTTAATTTTGCCCAATAGATACTCATGGATATCCATGGTGTCATTTTCTTCAAAAAGATTTTCCTTGTCCTTGGTGAGCCCTCTAGCTACCATGATATGTTTTACCTTCCATCGTATGCCAAATATCTTGAGAGAGTTTAAATTAACTTAGTTCCAGGTGATTCACCAACTGTTCTTTCAAAGTTTTCCAACTACCTACTTGATAATATTAAGGCCATTTTCTTAGTCCTCATTTTCCTTTTCTGGCATTTTGCATTATTGGTCATCTTAAAAATGCCTTTTGACTGAAGAAATAGTACTAGTTCTCATTAGACATTCAATCATTACTATTGAAAGAAGCAGAACTAAACACAAAATTTAATTTTCAAGCACAGAACTGAAAAGAAGCATAGAAAGTCTAGCCATGATCTGGGGAAGTTACTTATGTCAAGAAGGAGTCAGATATCATTGCAACTCACATAGTTTCTGAAGCAACAAGATATCTTGAAAGATAAGAAGCAATATGTGCCAGGCAGATCAAACCATGCTCAACACTCTAACTACCATCTTCCCTCAGATTTCATGGGAGATAGGTCAGGACATCCCAAATATCCCAAATATCCCAAAATATCTGAGAATAGCAATATCATTGCAGAGAAAGGATCCATTTTCTTTATTATTCGTAGTAACACCTGTTGACTGACTACTACTAAACAGGTAGGTAGACACAAAAGCATTGGGGATGTCCATAGATCCCCTCCTCTAGACCATGAGATCTGCTACCAGCCTAATTCATTAATTCCCATGGAGGAGAGACAAAGAGTCACCTATCCAGTCTAACTGAAGAAGCCATGCAACCTGAGGAAGAAATAGGAGGTAGCTTGTAACTGGAAGAAAGTTGTCTCCAATATAATTCTTTAAGTTTTTTTTTTTTTTGTTGTTGTTGTTGTTGTTGTTTTTTAATAATACTTAATTGTCATAGTATTTTCCCAATACCTTTACCTTAACTTTGATTTAACTGTTTAAATTTTCTGTGCTAATATTTATCTGAAACTTTAAGGGTCATAAGGCTATTTACATTGCATCAAACTGAGAAATTGTTGTTATTGTTTTCCTTATTTTATGAAGGACTCAAATAAAACTAATGAAGCTTAAGTGACTTGCTTAGGGTCATGCTGCTACTAAGTATCTAAGGCACAATTAAAACTCATCTTTCCTGATATTTTGATTTTTAGAAATAATTCACAAGTTCTCCAAGAACAGAGAAGAAAAACAATGTTACTTAGAATAGTTCATCTTATGCTATTCATTCTTGTGTAATTGATAAGCAAATACAGGTAGTAAAATCAGGCTAAATAAAAATTAGATCATTTTTTGGAGGCAAGTGGCCTCCAGAAGAGTGGGAATGTTGATTAAAGGCAGTTATGCTTCTAGAATAAAATGAAAGGAAGTTTTTCAAAAGAAGGAGATTGTACTCAAAAGCATTGATTATGCCTCCCTTTGCTTTTTTCTTTATTTTTAGTTTGCTTACTTTTTTGCTTGTTTAACTAGCAACTTTAAAATTGCCAACTCTGCCAGACATTACCACCTACTAGTTACAAAAGAATATTCAGAAAGCATTTATATTTACTGAAATAAGAAGTATCATTCATATTTTCTTTCTGGAAAGTGAATCAACTTTAAATTGAATTTAAAATTTCCTATTCAGTTCATATATGATGGGAGTATCTGCTGTCAGTATTTTATTATACGATAAAAGTGTTCCCTTTGGAAGATAGATGTTAATCAGTGAAAAGAACCATAGAGAAAAGAATCATAAAAGGGGAAGGAAAACCATATCTTTTAATCAATAAAAAATAGATATCTTCAACATAATATCAATCAATCATCCCTCATCTGAAGTCTTCAAAAAGAGTGGGCTACTATACTATAAGCTGATAATCACATTTTTACAAATTTATTATGATACATTTCCTTCTAGTTCTAGTTCTTTTTAAAAAAAAATTCATTAGTTTTATAATTGAGATTTTACAAATTTCAATTGTGTGTGTGTGTGTGTGTGTGTGTGTGATGTCTCTGTCTCTCTTTCTCTCTCTGATTTTCTCTCTGCCTTTCTGTGCCTCCTCCAAGAGAAATAGAATCTTCTCTGAAATCCCTTCAAATACTTTGAAAAACCTTATCAGTAACCATTCTTCTTTCTTCCCTCAAGTGTTTCTTATTTGGACATATGAATCAATGAAGATCATGAATGAATAAAATATGGGTCAGGTATTAGAAAAAAAAATCTCTATAATACAAAGTAAAGCTTCCACTAGTTAAATTGATATTAGGTTTTGCTTCTAAGAGAGACAGTTACATTATCTCAACCTTTACTCAGAGCTGAGAACAGCAGTTTGATTCCATGTTAGCAGCTTTTCTGAAGTTATAGGAGTTAGGCTGGAATTAAAGTAAAAGTATTTTAGTAATTAAACTAAAGGGATTTTCAAGTAGTCCTATAAGAGGTTATCAGGAACAGCACTGTATTCTGCACTATGATTTATAGATTTTTTAATTTATATTTTATAAAGGTTATGGTATTTTTTCAACATGAAGTAATGTGAGAAATTTAATATATAATCAATTTTTTCATAATTTATAACTCAAGCTTTGCTTTACATATTTTAGAGAAAAATAAGCTTTGTACATGAAGCATATTCCTTATAAATTCCATTCTTAATCCATGATTGCTAGAAAAAAATATAAACTTGGTTTATTTCTATGCTTTGCTTAGTACCTCTTCTTTCAAATCATTTCTTTCATTCCATTGAACATCTTAAAACGTATTCCTTAAATGTGATTTATATCCAAACCTTTTGCCTAGTTAAATGGCATATTATCTATACAAGTAGTTGCTTTTTTTTCCCCTGGCAGACTTATATGTTACTTTAATTAAACTTAATTTTGTTTAAAAATATTACTGTTAAATTTTTCATCTGCTTTTCACCTCAGAGAGAGCCATCACTTATAAGTAAATGCAAAGAGAGCTGGAAAATAAATTTAAAAATAACCAATATAGTAAAAATTGTCCACGTCTCATACCCATTGTGTCACACCTTTGCAAAGAAATGTGCAAGGTCTAGTATGGTCATTATAATTTCACAGAATTAAAATTTGTTCAATGTTTTTATTGTTTCATCTATTGTGTTCTTAACGATCAATAGTCATTAGGATCTATCAGTTTTCTTTTTCCTTTTGTAAGATTTTAATATAAATCCTTTTTGAAAAAAAATTTTGTAGATGTTTATTTTTAACATCTTTTTATAGTTACTAAGTAGTTAACTAAAAATTGGACACTAAGGAATAGCTGATTAAGTTGTAGTATATGGTTGTAATGGAATAGTATTTTGCCATAAGAATTGACAAGCAAGATGGTTTCAGAAAAATCTTAAAAGACATACAAGAACTGTCACAAAGTGAAATCAACAGAATCAAGAGAACATTATACATAGTAGCAGCTGTAATGACCATGCTAGCACCTAGGGCACCCCAGAATCAGCCCAAGTCAGGATAAGTAAAAGTCCTCAATCTTTATTCTTTGTCTTAGATGCAGGATTGAACACGATGGAAACAGAATCTCTGCAGTCCTTTTCCCCTGTATACCACAGAGATTGTGTCCCTGGCTAGCTTTACTCCACCTTCTAGTCCTTCCTACAGTCCTCTATACACAAATCATTGAGCCAGTACGGATAGTAGAAAGGACCATTTTCCAAGCATATGCATAGAGTATTGTCCAATCAGAAGTTAGCCTCAAGCACTCACCAGTTCCGATGTCAATGCATCCTCATAGTTTCAGCCCTCTACAAGCAGCAATACTGTATGATGAATAACTGAATGCATTGGCTATATTCAGTAACTCAATCTTTGAGTACTCATGATGAAAAATGCTATTTCTCTCCAGAAAAAGAACTGAAGGTGTTTGAATACAGACCAAAGCATTCTATTTTCATTTTTTTCTTTTGTTTTGTTTTATTTTGTCTCACAAAATGACATAAATTTTTATTTGATTACATATGTATAACCTATATCAAATCACAAAGTTGCTGTAATTTGATTATTATTATTTATATGAATCATTCCTTTTTATTACTGTAATACTTTTGTGGAAATTTTGGCTATATTCTTTGGCAATTTATAAATAAGAGGGTTATTTTTATTTATTTATATTCTCTAATAGCTTTGATCCTTTTTATGATTCAACATTTGCTTTCTACCAAAAACTGTGAAAAATAATTTATTTGGTTCTCATCTTAATTTATTTATGATAAGAACTTAAATAGTGAAGTTATGTATCCATTTTGAGTTTTTTAAAAGATAAATAATGATAAGGGATAGTTAAACTTAAGTTGTATCAAATTAATTTTTACTTTTCTCAGGAATAATTATCAGAGAAAATGATTTAACATTTAATTTACATTTTCTTTTTAATTTTTGTATATATTTTGTATTATATAATTCCTTAATTTATACAATAAAACAAATACTTCTATCATGTTTTCAATTTAAACAAACATTGGCTTATTGAGTGTAATTATTTCTTAATATTCCTTATGCAGTTTATTTTCTCCATTTTATTTGTTATTTTTATCGTAATGCTTTATAGTGGAATTTAAGGTTTATAAGTGTTATACTTCTGTATACCTATTTTTCTCCATCATTTTCTTTGGTTGTGTAGATATTTTGTTCCTCTAAGTTAATTTTGTTGTGGCTATTGTTATTGTTCTGCAGAGTAACTACTTGGTTTTTTGATTGATGTGGTATTATTATTATTCTAGTGGCATGAACCAATTATCTCTCAGATCATATATTTTTGAACATCATCTTGTAACTGCATTCATATAAGTATTGTATATGCATAATTGATTGACTTCAAGATAATTTATGCAAATTGTAATTATTTTGAATTGAACTTTCATTTTTGTTGTGTTGTTTTATTAATATCTTTAATTTCTATATTGCCTAAACTTTGCTCCATGCTTTTCCCTTTGTCTGCTTCAAGAATACCATTCTAAATAAAAATGTCTCAATAGAAAAAAAAAAGAAAAAGAAAAAGTAAAAATCAGTAAAATACATCAATTCATTAAAATTATTATTAAATACACTATTTTTTACTTGTAGACATTCCAGCTTAGCGAAATAACAAAAGAAGTACCTTCAGCCTCTTTTTATAGACTAAGCTTGTTCTTTTCTATTTTATAAAATGCATTTTTAATGGTTTTCTATCAATTATTTCCATTTCATTATAATAGTTTTATATGTTATTTTTCTGGCTTAAATATTATTTGAATTCTTATTATAAGCATAGTTTGAGTATAACAAATAAATGTTTGGATCAAATATTATAGTTATTTATGGAATCTAGGAACATGATTTCATTAAAATTTTTTGAAACAATGTTCACTAAGGATATTAATTTTTAATTATTTTTCTTCTTTAATTTTCTCTAACTAGTTTGAAAATGTTTTATTTCTCAGTGTTCAAGATTAATGTTCTCTAGCCATTTAATATAATTTTCCTGTAAATTCACCATAATTTTGTTGTTGTTGATGATTATATTGAATAGTTCCTTTACAGCCATTTCACTTTTATTTTCAAAAATAAAAGTATTTATGATTTCTATTTCAATTTAATATTTTAATTTATATGTAATCTTCTCTTTTTCAGACTTGCTTAATATAACAGTATGTATAACTTCCTGGTAGTATTTTTCTTAATTTGTGACTTCATCTTATTAAGTTAAAAATGGTTGTTTGATTTTCTTCCCTTCTCTTTATTAATCTGATGAACTACAGGTTTATCAATTTTTAAAATTTATTTAAAATTTATTTATTTATTTATTCAAACACCTTTGAAATGAATGCTTCCATTTCCCTTTACATAATTTTAAAGCCCTCACAAAATTCATTTTTATTAGCTTGTTACTAGGATGGCAAAAATACTTTCAAACAAGTATATTTGTCTATTTGATGTAGAATTTTCTATTTGATTAGTAGTATTAGTAGTAGCTGAGTAGTATTTCACTCCAAGCACCAAAGCCTGATAATGAAAAGTATATTGTGACATACCATTTTTCTAAGAAATAATAAAGACCTTTGCATCCCATTGAATTGTTCTTCAAAAAGGAGTAAATGGTCTCAAATGATTTTTGTAGAAATATCAAAGTCACATTTGTCCAAATGTCAAAAGTTTAGGTAGTCAAGAAGAGGAACCAAAATTGAATACAAGGAAGTAAATATGATTTCACATATACTACTGAGGTAGTGTGCTGAAATCAAGTGCTTGATAATGGCTCTAGATAGACATGTTTTATGCAAAAGAAACATAGAGATTTGGGAAGAGATAGCATTGTATATTTAGATAAATTGATTTCACTGATATATGCAAAGATATACAAGAATTCAAAACTAAGGGAAGGAAAATGAATAGATGGTATTCATTGAAAATAAATTGAATTTCCTCATTTAATAAATTGTCATGGGTATGAACAAAGTTGTCAAATGAAAAATTTCAAACTATTAGTAAATACTTGGAATAATAATCGAATAACTAATAATAAGAGAAATGTAAATCAAAACAAGGCTAATGTTTCAATTTGCATCATGTCGAATGACACAAGAGTGGAAAGATACATTGGATTTCGATTGTGATGATCTTTTAATGATAGTCTAAGAGCTTAACAGCAGGGGTTCCACCTATGTTATCTGTCCTGAGATTTTTTTCCCCCTTCCCTTGGTGAACTTATGCAAATCTATTGGACCAACCCTGACCTCTCTTACAGTTGCCAGTCTCACATCTTCAAATATGTTTTAGAGATTTCAAAATGAATATTTTATCAATAGCATACCCTTTTTAATTTGTAACTGATTACCAAAGCCTATTAGTTGGTCTCTTTTCCTAAAGATTCCTCCTTCTAATCCATGCTCCATTGATCTGTCAAATTGAAATTCCTGAAATGCAGTTGTTACCTTTCATTAAATAAAATCTACTGACTCTCTTTTACATTCAAGATCAAATATAAAATCTTCTGGTTTCGGGATCTGTTCAGTATCTATCATATCCTTACTTTTTCTTGTCATCCAATTCAATGACACTGGCATTTTCTTTCTTTATCACACTTTGTCCTCCAACTCTAATCAAGTGCTTTCAGTGACTGTTTCCTAAGAAATTCTCCCTTTCTGTTTCTGATTCTCTAGTTTCTTTTAAGGTCTAGCTAAGTCATTACTTCTGCAAAAAGTATTTCTCAATACTCTATAATCTTAAACCTGCCACCTGAGATTAATAGAATTAATTCTGCTTATATCTTTGTCCAGAGTTGAGTATAAGATCTTTCTCATTAGATTTAAAGTTCTTGAGAAAAATGATTGTTTTTTTTTTGTTTTGTTTTGTTTTTCATTGTATCCTTGGAACTTATTATTGTGAAATTTAGTATGATAGTAATCTGATAATCTGATAGTCATATCTAATTCTTCATGATCTCATTTGAGGTTTTCTTTTTTTTTTTTAATAACTTTTTATTGATAGAATTCACACCAGGGTAACTTTTTACAACATTATCCCTTGCATTCACTTCTGTTCCAATTTTTCCCCTCCATCCCTCTACCCCCTCCCCCAGATGGCAAGCAATCCTTTGCATGTTGAATAGGTTACAGTATATCGTGGATACAATATACGTGTGCAGAACCGAACAGTCTTCTTGTTGCACAGGGAGAATTGAATTCAGAAGGTATAAATAATCTGGTATTGAATTCAGAAGGTATAAATAAAAATAAATAAAGAAAGAAAGAAAGAAGAAAAACAAGAATGCAAACAGTTTACATTCATTTCCCAGTGTTCTTTCTTTGGGTGTAGCTGCTTCTGTCCATCCTTGATCAATTGAAACTGAGTTAGATCTCTTTATCAAAGAGATCCACTTCCATCAGAATACATCCTCAAACAGTATCATTGTTGAGGTATATAATGATCTCCTGGTTCTGCTCATTTCACTTAGCATCAGTTCATGTAAGTCTTGCCAGTCCTCTCTGTATTCATCCTGCTGGTCATTCCTTACAGAACAATAATATTCCATAATGTTCATATGCCACAATTTACTCAACCATTCTCCAATTGATGGGCATCCATTCATTTTCCAACTTCTAGCCACTACAAACAGGGCTGCCACAACCATTTTGGCACATACAGGTCCCTTTCCCTTCTTTAGTATCTCTTTGGGGTATAAGCCCAGTAGAAACACTGCTGGATCAAAGGGTATGCACAGTTTGATAACTTTTTGAGCATAGTTCCAAATTGCTCTCCAGAATGGCTGGATGTGTTCACAATTCCACCAACAATGTATCAGTGTCCCTGTTTTCCCACATCCCCCATTTGAGGTTTTCTTGGCAAATATACTAGATTGGCTTGCTATTTTTTTTCTCCAGTTCATTTTACAGGTGGGTGAAATTGAAACAAATAGGGTTAAGTAAATTGAAGTTAAGGGTCAAACAGTTAGTAAGTGTCTGAGAACAGATTTGAATTTAGGTTTTCCCGACTACAGATCTGGTGTTTTATCCATTTGTCACATAGCTGCCCTTGAATATAATGTAAATGTTAAATAAATGTTAGCTGGTTTACTTGGACTTCATAGGATAGAGGAAAATGAGGCACTGTGTACTTTAGTACTGAGGAAAATTGGGATCATATTGGGTTAATATAGTTTTGTAATAAATGATGTATTATGGGAAATGAAATGAAAATACTAGTCAGAAGTTTACTGTGATAGATGAGGCCAGAGTAAATTGCTGTTTGAAATAGTGTCATTTCATTTTGAATGATGAGAAAATCATGTGAGAGATATGGAAATATAATAGGATTTAATAATAACTTGTATGTAGTCTATGAAAAAAGGAAAATATTCAAGATAACTCATGTATTAACCCTCAGTGATGGAGAAAATGATTTTATCATTCAAAAAATTAGGAAAGACTGGAAGAGGAGTAAGTAACTAGAGAATAAAATGAGTCTTTAGGGGAAGCTTATCTCATTAGGTCACAGACCTCACAAAGTTGAACAGATGGAAAACTTGGTTGTGACATCAATTTTTCATATCAAGTTGGAAAGCTAGAGGTAACTCCTATGCTAAGTAATAGAGAGAAAAGGGTTACATAGAAGGTTTTGACTCAAATCTGTGAATAGCAAAGTAGAGAGGACACTTGTCAGACCCTACTTGTTTCAACATGAAAGATAGTATGATTCAGAATACTTACTAGCATGTCATTTCTATGCCCAATTACTCTCTTTATTTGTGCAGTGATTGTGGTCAAATAAAGGACTTTACATTATGTTTTTATTTCTATAAAATGAATATATGTTTTCATGTGTGTGAAACATAAAAATCAGAAAGCATAAAGCAATGAATAAAAGGATGATTAAAATAGATATTTGAGGACAAGCACTCAAAGCTATATACACATAGACTATATTTTCATTAATCTGCATAGTAGTTGAAGTAGTTATAATAAGTGAAGGTAGGGATAGAATGAATGGTTGTAAATGAATAAGCAAACACTTATTAAATATCTATTATGTGCTAGGTACTTTGATAAGGGCTGAAAGTATCAAGGTAAAAGACCAAGTCTTTTCTCAAAGAGCTTACAGTCTAATGGATAACACAATTTAAAAACAACATTATATCTAGGATGTGTGGACATAGAATAAAAATTGAATTAATCACCAAAGGGAAGGCACTAGAATTCAATTTTTTTTATTGAGTTGCTGGTGTTCCATTGAAGGACTCAGATTGTGGGGATTAAAAATGTCCAACCTAACACAAAAGAAATTGATGCAGAGTGCCAAATCATTGTTATTTTACTAAAGAGTCTATGGTCCCCTCAAATGAAGTCAATTCTCAGATCTTCCCCATTATCTGAAATGCTTCCTTCTTCCAGGTCCTTATTCTTGATGCTAGATGTGATAGCTGGACATTCTAAATAGGCTATACAAAGTATAGAATCCCATAGGTTGATGAATCTGGTTTCATGGGCCAAAAATTAATGCATCTACTAGAAATGATTTGTCAACAAGAATGTCTCAGGTTTGGCAGACCATGTATGTCTTGGCTGACTAACTGGTCACAAGATAGTCACCTTCTCATGTTGAAAAAGAGAGAATGGTCCAAAGGTACAAAAATGAATTGAGGCACTTTCCATGTCATTGAGTCACATCTGCCATGTTGAACTAATAAGGAAAAACAAAAGTGGAGGATTTCTAGTTAACTTCCAGTGATTGAACAAATGATTTTACAATCTGCTTTTCATTGCTCTTGGACCTAACATATAGAACTTATAATCACTACATTTATGAAATCATATCTAAGTTAATAACTCTGATTGAAATAGAGGCCCAAATGAATTGTTTCTCACAAAATGAACATTATTTTTTGAAATTTATTATACTGAAATAAATATAGAAATACTTATGGAGCCTCTTTCATGTTTCAGGCATTGAGTTAAATAAAATCATTACCAACTTATTTATTTGTCTAGGTTAAGTTTTCTATGAGTTAAATTCTAAAGGCCAGTGTTCAAAATGATTCCACTAAAAATAGCTTTTTGCTGCTGCTAATGTCTTGGATAAAAATTCACCTTCCATTCCATTACTCAAGTCAGCATTAAGATTAACTCCCTTTGTGAAGGTATTAACTTGTAAACCACTATTCTTGAGCCCATTTTAAAGAAAAGAATAAATGACCTCTTCCATGGAATAGTGAACACTGTGCAGAGTATGCTAAAAGATACCAAGGCAGATAAAAAATAGATTTATTACATCATCTTGATGGATGTTCCTAGTTAGATTCTCCAAATACAAAAGCTTCTTCAATAGCAAGAGGTTCAAAAGAGTTTGATTTCTGATAGCTGTGGAGCAGCTGTCATTAGATCTAGAGATAAATATGAGAATGTACAAGACTTACTTCTGTTGGCCATCCATTCTCTTTCCTTTGTAATTGAAACTATTAGTAGAGTTAGAATAGATCAGATGAAATGTAATATCACAAATCTAAACCATGTCACTTACTCTGGCATGCTTATTGAAGTTTATGAAGGTGTGAGAACAATGACAAAGGTTCAACAAGTTTGTGCTCACAGGAATTCTACCTCCCAGAGGTGTTCTTTGAAGTAAAGTAACAATTGACATTAATGCAAATGATATACTCAATATTTCTGCAATGGATAAGAGTGCAGGCAAGAAGAACAGGAACACCATCACCAATGGCAATGGTCATTTGACCAAGAAGACATTTACTGTGTGGTCTGGAGGTTGAAATTCAAAATTGAAGATGAAGATGAGACAAGGTGTCTTCCAAGATTTACTTGAATCTGTTATTTTAACATGAAGGCTACTGTAGGGAATGAGCAACTGCAAGGCAAAATTGATGATGAAGACAAACAGGAAACCTTTGACAAATGTCATGAAACAATTAGATGGCTAGATAAAAACCAGACTTCTAAAAAGGAAGAATTTGATCACCACCAGAAAGGATCTGAGATCTATAACCTCATAATTACTAAGTTGTACCAGAATGCAAGGAGCATGTCATAAGGCATGCCTGATGGATTCCCAGGAGATGAAGCAGCCCCATTTGCAGGTTCTGCTTTTCTACACACCATTATAGAGTTTAATCAGAAACACCAGAATAATAAGCATTCCATGCAGCTTTCCAGAAATCAAAAAGTCACATTTATAACCAATGCAATGGAAGTTTAAACATTATAATTGCTGTGCTAATCTGGATATTTAAAATATTGTTCACAGTTTTAAATGTGTGCAAAGGAAGAGAAATAAACAAATTGTACTTATCAGTCCTGTAAACAAGTACAAATGCAATTCTTGTCTTGGAAAAAAAAAATCCATTTAAAATTGGCACCATTAAAAAGTTGTAGCTTGAGTAAGCACAATTATTTGTTTCATTGAACTATAAAGTGGTTGAACCTTCTATAAAACATATCAGAATTATACTAAAGAAGGGGGAAAAAAAGGTAAAATGTCCTTTCACTTACAAAGATTACAAAGACAGAATTTAGAGTGAATACAAAAGATATTTCTAATTAATAATATCCTTTATGCTGTTTCCTGATTATGTTCAAGTCAGATAAATGTAATGCTATAAAATTTCATGCAGGTGAGGCCCAGTGGGATTTTTGAAGCCACATGGGCCCAATATTCATTCTATATTTGTTGTGTTCTTTTTACTCCTAAGCAAAGGAGTATTAGAGATGGAAAAATCTTTGAGATTTGGAAATTCAAGGACAGAGCCAAGATGGTGGAGAACAGACACAATTTTCTATGATCTGTTCTGCTCTTTCTCCAAAACCAACAGCAGATTAAGCCTCTAAACTGGTTTTGAAGCAACAGAACCCACAAATATTTGGAGTGCAACACATTTCTAGAAGAAGATACCTTAGAAGAACTTCAGAACAGAGCTTTCAATCAGGCAGTGGGGCAGTCTGTTGAGCCAAGACCGCAGCACAAGAAGCTTGGAGCAAGGAGCTAGGGAGGGGAGCCAGAGAGTTACTGCATCCATGAACTGGAAAACCATCTGTGATTCTCTTAGTCTACTCTAATCTGGTTGCAGGTTAGTGATTTATTAGATTTGCTGCAAGATATTCCAAAGCCAATACAAAAGATAAATTGTAAGCCACTAAGCTCTGGAAGAACTCGGCAACTGGTAGCAATTATCCAGCACCAGAAATCAGTCAGAAACACAAGCTCAGGAGCAAACTAAAGCAGCTCTCACTCCTTTGCCTTAAGAGCAGATCTCAACCTGTAAAAATGAGCAAAAAAGTAAAAAGAACTCTGAACATTGTAAACTTTCATGGAGAGAGAGAGAACAAACATCAAACCCTAAGGTTCCCAAAAGCAAATCAACTCCAGATGAAGCCCGAAAGGGAGCTATCAGTTGGTTCCCATTTCACAAGGTTTTCTTGGAATATCACAAAAAAAGATCTTAAAAGAGAGTTAGAAGAAAAATGAGAAAAGGAAAAAAGATCTTTACAAGACAGTATGGAAAAGGAAAAACAATTATTATCTGAATAAAACTCCTTAAAATAGATTTGATGAAAAGGGAAAAGCATATCACTCCTTACAACATAGATATGGAAAAGAAACCAATTCATTGAAAAACAGAATTTGTGAAATGGAAAAATAATTCAGTGAACAAAAAAATTCAATTGGCAAAAAATTCAAATTTCACAAAAGACACATTTAGCAAATGAAGCTAAAAAGGGAACTGAAAAAAAATAATAGACTAAAAATTAGAATCAAACAAATGGAAGTGAAGATTCAATAAGACTTCAAGAATCAGTCAAATAGAACCCAAAAAATGAAAAAAAAAATAGAAAAAACTATGAAATACCTCCTAGGAAAAACAATAAAAATAGATCTAGGAGAGATAATCTAAGGATTATTGGATTTTCTGAAAGCCATGATGAAAAAAGAGCTTAGATATTATACTTTAGGAAATCATAAAAGAAAACTACCCTAATGTACCAGCATCAGAAGGCAAAATAGCCATTGAAAAAATTCACATCTCTTCGTTACAGAGGGGTTTAATTGATCAAAGATGGACAGAAGCAGCTACACCCAAAGAAAGAACACTGGGAAGTGAATAGAAACTGCTTGCATTTTTGTTTTTCTTCCTGGGTTATTTATACCTTCTGAATTCAATTCTCCCTGTGCAACAAGAAAACTGTTTGGTTCTGCACACATATATTGTATCTAGGATATACTGTAACCTATTCAATATGTAAAGGACTGCTTGCCATTTAAGGGAAGGGGTGGAGGGAGGGAGGGGAAAAATCAGAACAGAAGTGAATGCAAGGGATAATGCTGTAAAAAATTACCCTGGCATGGGTTCTATCAATAAAAAGTTATTTAGAAAAAAAAAAGTGAGTTCAAGGGATAATGTTGTGAAAAATTATGCAGGCATGGGTTTTGTCAATAAAAAGTTATAATTATTTTAAAAAATTAAACAAAAACAAACAAAAAAATTATAAATTCCTTGAAGACAGGTACTGTTTTTCTTGTTCTTATTTCTATCTCCAATACTTAGCACTGTACTGACACATGCTTAATAAATATTTATTGGATTGAATTGATAAAAAAAGAAAAAATTCACCAACCTCGTGGAAGAGACCCCAAATTAAAAACTCTAAAGGAAAATCATGGTTAAATTTCAGAACTGTAGGACCAAAGAAAAATATTGCAAGCATCCAAAAACAAAAATTGAAATGCTGGGGAATCACAATCAGGATTACCCAGGACCTTATAGCTATCACCTTCAATGAGCAAAGTGTCTGAAATTGGATATTACAAAAGGCAAAGGAACTTGGATTACAGCAATACTAAGTTATCCAGCTAAAGTGAGCATTATCTTTCAGGGAAGAAGATGGACATGCAGTAATACAGGTGAATTTCATCTATTTCTGATGAAAATACCCGAGTTGATAAAAAAATTTGATCTCCAAATACAAAACTTAAGAGAAGAATAAAAAGATAAAAAGGAAAGTACTCTTGGGAATATATTTCTGTTATGGTTATACTTAGATAATATTGGTATAGTTTTATTTTATTATAATATGAAAAAGCAAAAAGAGATAAAAAGAGAATTTCCTGGAAAAAAAAAGATGAACATGGAAAATGAGGGAATTATATCTCATGAAGATACAAAGAAGACCTATTATAATTGAGGAAAAGAAAGAAGGGGGATGAAATTGTGTAAATCTGTCATCAGATTTAGCTCTAAGAGAGAATATCAGACATATTTGGTATGAAAAAGAAACTTATCTCACCTTATAGGGAAGTGGGAGAGGAAAGATGAAAGGAAAGGGGAGGCTAATAGAAAGGAAAACAGAAGTAGCAGGGGGAAAATGTAAGAAAGGGGTAGAGGCTCTAAAAGGAGAGGGCTATGTGAGGAAGGTGGGAGTCAGAAAGCAATATAGAATTAGTCATTTTAACTATGAATATAAATGGAATGAACTTTCCCATAAAACAGAAGTAGATAGCAGACTGGATTAAAAGCAAGAATCTCAGAAAATGTTGTTTACAAGAAATATTTTAACCAAAGCAATACAGAGTAAAGATAAAAAGCTGGAGCAAATCTATTATGCTTCAGGTGAAATAAAAAAGCAGGGGTAGTGATCCTAATCTTAGATCAAACAAAAGCAAAAATAGATGTAATTAAAAGAGATAAGAATGGAAACTATATTTTGCTAAAGGGTACCATAGATAATGAAGCAATATCATTACTAAACATATGTGCATCAAGTGGTTTAGCATCCAAGTTGCCAGAGGAGAAGAGAGCTGCAAGAAGAAATAAACAGCAAAACTGTACTAGTGGGGAATCTTAACATTGCTCTCTCAGAACTAGATAAATCAAACCACAAAGTGAATAAGAAACAAGTTAAGAAGTTAAACAGAATTTTAGCAAAGTTAGGCATGACAGATCTTTGGAGAAAATTGAATGGAGACAGAAAGGAGTATATTATTTCCTCAGCGGTTCATGAAACCTATACAAAACTGAACCATGTATTAGAAGATAAAAATCTCAAATCAAATGCAGAAAGGCAGAAATAGTAAATACATTTTTTTTCAGATCATGATGCAATAAAAATAGCATGCAATAAAATGCCAGAGGAAAATAGACCAAAAATTAATTTGGAAGCTAAATAATCTAATCCTAAAGAATGAAGGTATGAAAAAACAAATCATAGAGACAATCAATAACTTCATCCAAGAGAATGACAATAATGAGAGAATGAGACAATATCCCAGAATTTGTGGGATGCAGCCAAAGCAATTATAAGGAGACATTTTATATATCTAGATGCTTACTTACATAAAATAGAGAAAGAGAAGATCAATGCATTGGATATACAATTAAGAAAGTGAGAAAAAGAACTCAATTAAATACCAAATTAGAAATTTTGAAAATAAAAGGAACGATTAATAAATAAAAATAAAATTCAGTTTTATATAAAAAAGTAGATACATGTTTATTTAATTTGATTAGAAATAGGAAAGAAGAAAGGGAGAACTTTCCACCAATGAAGAGAAAATTAGAGCAATAATTAGGAGTTATGTTGGCCAAATATATGTCAATAAATTAGATAATCTAAGTGAAATGGAAGAATATCTACAAAAAATATAGATTGCTTAGTTTAACAAAAGAGGAAACTAATTATTTAAAAACTCTCATTTGAGAAAAAAATGAAATTGTACATGCTATTAATCAAATGCCTAAGAAAAAAAACTCCAGGGCCAGGTGAATTTACATGTGAATTCTATTAAATATTTGAAGAGCAATTAAATCCAATACTATATAGACTATTTGAAAACATAGGGAAAGGAATCCTACCAAATTCCTTTTATGACACATATATGGTACTGATAACTTAACCAGATAGGGTGAAAATAAGGAAAGAAAATTATAGTCCAACTTCCCTAATGAATATTGATGCAAAAAACTTAAATAACATATTAGCAAAGAGATTACAAAAAGTCATCCCCAATATATTATAATGTGAACAAGAAGGATTTATGCTAGGAATGCAGGGCAGCTTCAAAATTAGGAAAACTATTACCATAATTGAGTGTATCAATAACCAAACTAACAAAATTCATATGATTACCCCAATAAATGCAGAAAAAATTTAATAAAATCAATACCCATTGCTATGAAAAAGACTTTTCCTTAAAAGGATAAGTAGTATCTATTCAAAACCATTAGCAAGCATCATATGTAATAGGGGCAAACTAGAACAATTTCCAATAAGGTCAGGATGAAACAAGGTTGCCCACTATCACCATTGCTTTTCAATACTGTATTCAAAATGTTATATTTGGTAAGAAAAGAAGAAAAAGAGATTAAAGGAGTTAGAGCAGGTAATGAGAAAACTAATTTATCACTCTTTGCAAATGATATGGTGGTATACTTAAAGAATCCTAGAGAATCAACTAAAAAACTATTAGAAATAATCTACAACTTTAGCAAAGTTGTAGGATACAAAAGAAATCCACATAAATCATCAGCATTTTTATAAATCACTAATAAAACTCAGTAGCAAGAGATACAAAGAGAAATTCCATTTAAAATAACTGTTGAAACATGAAATATTTGGAAATTCATATGACAAGGGAAAGTTAGGAACTATATAAACACAAGTACAAAACAATTTCTAAACAAATAAAGTCAGATTTAATACATGGAAAAAGTATCAATTGCACATGGGTAGGCCGAGCAAATATAATAAAAATGATAATACTGCCTAAATTAATCTACTTATTTAGTGTCATACCAATCAAACTCCCAAAAAATTATTTTACAAATCTAGAAAAAAATGATAATAAATTCATCTGGAAGAATAAAAGGTCAAGAATTTTAAAGGAATTAATGAAAAGAATTCCAATGAAGGTACCCTACCTGTGTCAGACCTAAAACCATATTATAAAGCAGTGGCTATCAAAACTATTTGGTACTGGCTAAGAAATAGAGTAGTTGATAAGTGGAATAGGTTAGGTTCACAGGACAAAATAGTCAATAACTATAGCAATCTAGTGTTTGACAAACCCAAAGATCCCAGCTTTTGGGATAAGAACTCACTATTGGACAAAAACTGCTGGGAAAATTGGAAGCTAGTATGACAGAAAATAGGCATTGACCCATACTTAATAGCAAATACAAAGATTAGGTCAAAATGGCTTCATGATTTAGAAATAGTGATATTATAAGCAAATTAGTAGAACATAGGATAGTTTACCTCTCAGGATTGTAGAGAAGGAAGGAATTTGTGACCAAAGAAGAACTGGAGATCATTATTGATCACAAAATAGAAAATTTTGATTATATCAAATTGAAAAGTTTTTGTATTAACAAAACTAATGCAAACAAAATTAGAAGGGAAGCAACAAATTGGGAAAACATTTTTAAATTTAAGGGATTTGATAAAGGTCTCATTAGTAAAATAGAGAGCTGTTGGAATCTTTACAAACTGCTAACTCATTAGAGTTGATAGATTATTGATCTGATCTTACAAGAAGATGTTTTGGGCCAGAACCTGAAACAAGGTACTAAGTAGAACTAATTAGTACAATGCTTGTGTTTACACCTTTACTCATTGGAGTTCACAAGTATGCGAGATTCACAAAGTAAATTTTGTAACTTTGTGAATTCATACCTCCCTTGAAGCTCTTAGGGCCAGAGAGCACTCTTGGAAGAAACCCATAATTCCTCTATCTGCTATGCCACAATTACTCTTTCTCATATTAAAAACAAAAACAAACAAACAAAAAAAAAAACAGACAGAGGCTCTCGGACAGATTTCAGTGGAATTATACCAGAAGCCTTTTCTCTGAAGCAAGAGAGAATATTTTCCACTTGGCTGGCTGGTGGCGGAAGAAGAGTTTTCAGAGGAAGAAGCTACGAGTAGAGAGTTGAGTAGGAGATTGAGAAGGCTCTCTCAGAGGCACAACCAGATTCATCTTCATCTCACACCACTGTGGTGGCTGGGCTCCTCCATGCCCCCCCACTGAGACCAAGCTGGTCTGAAAGACTCTCCAGAAAGCTAGCTGAGCCCCAAGTGAAGGAGACAAGAGATTCATTCCATCTTTGTGCTGGCTGGAGGCTGAAGAAAGCAGAGGCAGAGGCTGAAGGACAAAACCTTTGGATTTGGAGACATTCGGAGGGAGCTCTTGGAATCAAGCAAAGAGAGAGGACTCTAAGCTAACCGAGCTATATTGGAGACAATAAAAGATCTGAACTTTTATCACCTGGCTGCGTTTTGGGGTAATTATTGATCTGAACTGATACTAAGACTGCCTCCAAGAAAACCTCCCTCAAGATATCTGCTCTTTCTCCCCCAGAGAGAACTATTCTACTTATTTTAAAAGAAGAACAAGATCACCACAGAGAGCTGATTCAAATTTATAAGAATTCAAGTCATTCTTGAATATGAACAGGCAATTTTTAGACAAAGAAATTAAAACCATTTCTAGTCATATGAAAGGCTCTAAATCACTATTGATTAGAGAAATGCAAATTAAGACAACTCTGAGATACCACTACACACTGTTCAGATTGGCTAAAATGACAGGAAAAGATAATAATGAATATTGGAGTGAATGTAGGAAAACTGGTACACTAATGCATACAGTTGTGAACTGATCCAACCATTCTGGAGAGCAATTTGGAAGTGTGCCAAAGGGCTATCAAAATGCGCATACATTTTGTGCCAGTAGCTTTGCTACAGGGCTTACATCCCAGAAAGATCTTAAAGAAGCAAAGGGACCCATGTACAAAAATGTTTGTGGCAGCCCTTTTTGTAATGGTAAAAAAATGGAAACTGAGTGGATATCCACCAGTTGGAGAATAGCTGAATAAGTTATGGTATATGAATGTAATGGAACATTATTGTTCTATAAGAAAAGAACATCATGATAATTTTAGAGAGTCCTGGCTAGATTTACATGAACCAATGCTAAGTAAAATGACCTGACTCAGATCATTGCACACAGCCAGAACAAGATTTATGATAATGATGCTCAATTCTGGTGGATGTAGCTCTTTACAACAATGAAGTGATTCAGATCAGTTTGAATAAGCTTGTGAAGAGAGCCATTTACAACCAGAGAGGACTGTGGTAACTAAATGTTAACCACAGCATAGCATTTTCACTATTTCTGTTGTGGTTTGCTTGTATTTTGTTTTCTTAGTTTTCTTTTTCTTGATCTGATTTTTCATGTGCAACAAGATAACTTTATGAATATATATACATATATTGGATTTAAAATATATTTTAACATATTTAACATGTATTGGATTACCTGCCATCTAGAAGAGGGGGTGGAAAGGAGAAGGAAGTTTGGAACATAAGGTCTTGCAAAGGTCGATGTTGAAAAATTATACATACATATGTTTTGTAAATAAAAAGCTTGAAATAAAAAAAATAAAGAAAAACAAGATCTAGAAATTCACATTATAAGAAGAGTGTTAGGAGTGTGTGTTGGAATTCTTGGAAAGTGAATCTATAGCTGAATCTAATGTATTTCCAAAGAATAATCTGTGGTGTATAGCTTAGCAGTGGATAAAGATATCAAAAATGTTTCATGTTCTTCAAAAAAGTTCATCAACAAGCTATGATACATTGAAATTGGTAGAGAAATGCTTGTGGCAACTTCTTTAAATTGTAACTTATTGTTCCTAGGAAATAAAAAGAAATCAGAAGAATATTTAGGGCATGATACATTTTGGTTGGATATAAGAATACTATAGCTATAGAAATGGCAAAAAAAAATTGGCAGCTGATTGTATATATGGGATCAAACAGACTGAAGAGAATAGATTGTGAACTGGGAGATTGGAGGGATAATAATTTCTGACAGAAATAGAGTTGTTTTCAAGTAGAGATTTTGGGTGGAAAGATGATAGGCAATTTTGAATGTTTTCTTTTTGAGATACCTCTGGGACATTTAGTTTGGATAAATTGTGCAAATGTTTATGTCATTTTCTCTCTTCAGTGTTGAAAATGATGTTGAACATATGGACTTTTAAGCAACTAAAAGTTATGGAAATTCCTTTAAAATGTAAGGTTTTTTTTCAATGATCTCATATCTACAATTGTGAATACCTACCTGATTTGATAAGGGTATTTAAAATATTTTCAGTTTCATCCATTCTGCAAATAAATCTGGAAGGTTTGTGTTGATCAGGTGAAAAATATATTTTATTATTTATACTGACAGATACTGACAGATGGTTGGTTTTATGCCATGGCCATAAAGTTTAAAGGTCTTGCCATAATTTTCCATATTCATTTGAAATTTGCACAAGTTGAATAAATATATAAGGCAACTAATCAACATGAATTCATCCTCTCTTTATATAATTCATAGAACATGCTTAATCCAGTTTGTTGATAGGTTCCACATGTCCTTCAAATCTAAAATGACCCCTTTAGTTCATCTACCACTCCTTTAAAATTATTTCTCTGCCCTACAATTGTTTTATAATCAGTTCTATCCATAAACACAATTTTATAGATTTGAGAGCTGGAAGCAATCTCTGAAATCTGTGAGTATGTTTAGGTCCTCTGCATACAAGTATACTTATGCACACCCAAAAAGACTTTACTTAAACCAGCTGTGTTTTTCTATTTTTTCCCTATGCTGACTCACAATTGAAGGTTGTTTCTGTTTCAGGCTGGGCTAGCAGGGAAAACTCACAATTCCTTCCTGCTACTCTTAGATCATTTTCTTGTGTAGTCAACTGTCAGATGGCAGTGGCTTCAGATTTTCATTTCAGGTTCCTTTTTTGAGTTGACTATTTGTGTGATGTCATTTAATTTGGAAAAATTTCCTAGGTTTCCTGATGTTGCTACCTACCAAAAGTTCTTTATCTCTGCAATAAAAGCCTCTTCCTTCAGATCCTAGCTATTTATGGCTCACCAGTGGGTTTGTTTATTTTGTTTATTCATTCATTCATTCATTCATTCATTTATCTTTTGGTTAAAATAGTGTTCTTTTTTTTTTTCTGTCAATAGATGTTCCTCAAGGAATATGGGTTTATTTAGGGCATAATTATCATAACAGAAAATCCGTCATTGAGCTATGAATCCACTGTTCTAATCACTTTTTCTGACAACATTCATTTTGATTTTATTTCACTTCTCTGGCAACACTTAGGTTTTACTTCTTTGGCTTATCTTTCATGTACCCATTCTAGATATTTCTACTCACACACAATTTTCTTTTGTATGTTTTCTTTGTCTTTCCCCATTAGATTATAGTATTACTGTGGATAGGGACTGAATCCCTCTGTGTGTAAGTGTGTGTGTATGTCTGTATCTCTCTCCCTCCTTACCTCCTCCCCTCTTTCTTTTCCATCCTATCTTCTTCCCTGCTTTTCTCTCTTTTTCTCTGTCTCTGCCTGTTGATCTGTCTCTGTCTCTCTGTCTCTTTGTTTCTGTCTCCGTCTCTCTGAAATTGAATCCCTAACAAAAATCTCAGTGTCTGGCATGTAATAGGCATTTAATAAAGATTTATTGACAAATTGTAGCTAGCATTTGTGTAGTACTATAAGGCTGACAAAACTCCTACAAAGAATCTGAAGGGGAAGGGGACTATGCCATAGTTGACTAACCCTAAAAGGAATTTAGCACCCTAAAAAAGTTAGCAAAGAACTATGGCATGAGAAGATCTTTTATAAGGAAATATAATATTAGATTATAATTTGAATTTCTGATTGAATGTCGTAAAGGGCCAGTTTCTAGAGATCTCCACCTGAGTTAAGATTATAATAAAAAATTCACTTGAACACAAGACCCACTTAAGGCTGAAATTGTCCCATCTGTATTCGACCCTGCTTTCCTCAGAGAATATTATAATCCCATCTGTGAGAAAGCAGAGAAAGAGAATACCTTATCAGGACCAAACTTGAATTTACCAACCCAAATCAAATGTCATATCCAGGTTTTTAAAAAATGACTATATATAAATGACTATATATATACTTCCAGTTTATATAAATGTGGGCTATTGAATTAGGGGAAGGAAGTAGATATAATCTATAAATTATGTGAGAACTAAGGAGTTGGGAAATGCCCAAAAAATGAAGAACAGAAACAAAAGTATCCTTCTATAGGTAATGTCCTCCATTATTTTCGGTTTGCCAAACAAGGGAACACTGTCGAGACTACCCTGGGGATTACTCTGAGTACTGACCTGATGACTTTCCAGTATTTGTCATTGACTTGCCAGCTGAGCCAGCCTTGGAAATGGGCATCTTTTAGGTTTCCAATAGGGTTATTATTTAAAGTGTCTATAGCAGAGAGCTTCCCAGAGTAATTTTTCCTGGTCAAAATGGTAATGAAAAGTTTCTTCCATTTAATTCTCCAGGTAGATTGCAGTCTTTTATTTAATTCTTTGTTTATGGTTATATATAAAACCTCAAATTCCCTCTGTTAAGCATCTGATTGGCATTATACTAAAGGCAAATTTATTTCAAATGAGGAAGACTGTATATTGCTACAGCTATGTAATGCTAGAACATTTATTAATAATTAAAATCCAAGCAATCAAATAATAATAAACTATTCCCTGTACCCATTACCTTTATAAACATTTTTAAATCCTATGTTTATTTTTAATCTTAGCATTTCACAATTACTTGGGTTTTGTCTTCTTTTCTACTCATACTGAAAATTCTGCCCTTCATAAGTCATCCACCACCTAGTTAGTCATGTTATGAGAATGAATTATTTTTCATTTTGTTAAAATCACATTCTCTTCCTCCAAGTGAATTATGTTAAGTGCTGATAGAGTTGCCCTTTTCCCCATCCAGATCGCTGAGTCTGAAAGATCATTGAATTTTAGCCTATTCCTGAGGATTTAATTTAATTTCTGGTCCTTACCTTGCAGCCATTAAGAGACTCTCCAAGACTGTCCAAGTAATGACAAGATAAGATGGATGAAATAAGAAACCCCTTTCACAGACTTCTGGGTCTATTCTAAAATATACTTGTATAACTAGGGCTGCATTCTGATTCACTTTGTCTTTCCTTGGACTAATTATCACTCAGAGATAAACTTACCCTTGTTTTATTATTTATCCTTATGTTGTTAAGAGCAGATTAGTAGATAGAAACTGACCTCAAAGTCAGGAAGATAGGATTCTGACATATGTGGGACCTTGTAGAAGAATTATGTACTCTTGAAGTTCAGGATCTCTCTAAGTCATATTTTAAGTTATATACCAGTTGCTGATCTGAATTTATGGAAGTTTCCATAATAGGAGTTCTTTACACCAATTAAATCACACATCTAGTAAAAATAAATCACTTTTTTGAATTGAAAGTTCACTTTATGACACAATCCCTTAATATACAATAAGAAACAGATTTTAAATTATATTCTTTCCATTATGTTCTTTCTCAAATTCCAAAATTTATACAGGTTATGCACAAAGACAATATTCAAAATCAAAATTTTGGAATATAGTAAAAGTTGATTTGGAAGAAATTTTGACTCAGTATACAAAGTGAAGGCTTTTGTCTTTGCTCTTCTTCTGACCTAGAGAATGTGACCCTGGCAAATATTTGAAAACCCATAGGACTGTGTCTTCACCTGTAAAAGAGGAACAATGATGTGTGTTATTTAAGAAAAAGCCAAATTGTACTGAAAAAGTAAATAGATTTAACAATGAAAAAAATGTTGAATACCTAGTTGTAAAGAATGACAAAACTACTCAGGATATTCTCAGATAAAAGACTCAAGAAACTAGCTGAGGATATTTTCTATTAAAATAGTTGTTGGCACCTACTGAGCATCATGAGTTAGTAAGGAATGGGCATGAGTTACACCTTTCCTCATGATATAAGGGCAACCTATTGTTCCCTTTTAATTTATGTTAATTTATTTTTAAATTAAAATATTTTTCTTTACTCCATTATCTTCCTCCAATGAAAAATAAAAGAAATTCTCATAATAAATAAGCATAGTCCCTAAATAAGTATTTATATTAGTAGTGCCCAAAAATGTACTTCCTGTTTTTGTTCTGTACTTATGTCATTTTATAACACTTTCTCTTTGTTTCCATTTATCTGCTTAAGTGATTTCAATTTTGACCCACTTATTTGTTTTAACACTTTATCTTTTACCTCATCTTCCTTGTCATGAGTATTCTAATGGAACAACCTTGTTTAGACTCTTGTCACATAACTTATCTCTGAACTTCTTGATACCATTGCTTATTATAATTAAACTGCTTATAAAAGTTGTATGTATTTTATATTAAATTCTATTTGTATTAACACTAACTAATTGTTTGGTTCTCAGGTATATTTTTTTGCTACCTGGGATAGACTCAACTAGCTTTTTTGGTCATGGAATTCTATCTAATAGGTTGGCATTCAATAAGTCTGCAGTGATCATTCAAATAATTTTGGGTGCTGCCCACAGTGCTGATATGGTTACATAAGCAATACCACAATTGGGTATAGCTGGAAGGCAATCCATTCACACTCCCAAACTGTTCCAGCCAAAAAGTACATAAATAGTATAGTTCTATTTTTCATATCAAATAATAAACACTTTGCTTCTCAGAAAGGTCAACAATATGCCTCTTTATTGCTGATTATTTTTATATACTATCCTCCTCTGTTAATGGAGTTTTTCTCAGATGAGCAAGACTCCAGAAGTATTGAATGTTTGCTAATTATGTCTCTGATGATAATAAATGGTATATACCATATTTCCAAAAAAAAAATGGACAAATTCAAATTCAGATACAAGATACTTTGTTTTCAGTATGTCCTGGAAAATGAGATCTTTTGTGAAGTACCACTTCTCTGTTCACATATTTGGGGTTAGAAGAGACCCTGGTACAGTTTAGCAACAAATGGATTTAGGTGCTAAAAGATTGACTGAAATATGACATTTTTCTCATTCTTCTTTAAGATTCTTTCCACAGAGACCTGATCATTATCTACCAGTCTAAAAAATGTTGGGCTGTAGTTTGGATAAAAATAAGAAACTATTTGATGCTTGATGTGTTTCTCTTGCATAATAGGAAATTAATACATTACATGTTTCAAAATTTGGTGTAATATAGTTTTATGTATGTATATCTATAAAAGTAAAATTATATATGCGTAATATACTTACATTCGTGTATATTTATGTGTTCACATATATATGTATATGTGTGTGTGTGTTACTTTGCATGCATACAAATGATATATCATTACATACAATACAAATAGATATCATTATATCCATATCTCTATGGGCACACACATCCATATATACATACTTGGATATACATAAACATTTATAAAGATACACATATCTATATCTCTAAATGATCAAAAATTATAATGAAAAGTCAAGGACAAGGATTTTATTTTATGGCGGTTAAACAGCTAGAAAATCCAGTACAGTGACTGAGAAAATCTTATTGGAATTAACTCATGTTGGGAAGTCTGAGGTTTGAAAAAAGTTATAGAACTTCATGCAGTTAAGTGAATAGAACAATTAGTTCAGAATTCCGAAACTTGTTTTTAGTATAATTTCCCTCTGAAAATAGGGTTAATAAACTTGAAAAAAAATCCAAGCCACTTTGATCTTTTAAAAAACTAGAATTAACAGAAAGAAGTGATTGTCTGAAAAATAAATAAATTGAATCTGAGCAAATATGGCTGAGTATCAAGCTACAAAAAGTAGAAAATGTGATAAATTTGAATATCATTTACCAGTTATGGTGTATTATCCTGGGGATAACTTTCTTTGATTTCTTTGCTAATACTTCATTTAAGATTTTTGCATCAATGTTCATTAGGGAAATTTGCTTATTGTTTTTTTTTTTTTTTTACTTTCTCTGTTTTTATCCTTCCTGGTTTAGGTAGCAGCATCATATCTGTGTCATAAAAAGGAATTTGGTAGGATTTCTTCTTTTGCTATTTTCCCAAATGTTTTGCAAAACATTGGAAATGATTATTCCTTAACATATGTTTTTTCTAACTTTATTTTAAGATCTTTTTTTTTTTAAATTCTTCTAAGTGAGCCTTGTGAGACGGGGACCAACTCATATTGTCTTTTGGGACTTCATCTGGAGATGATTTGCCTTTAGGATTTTGTTTGTAGTCATTTCTCTTTCTCCATAAAAGTTATCTAGGCTAAGAGGCCTTTTTTGGTTTTTTGCTCAATTTTTTAAAGATTCACATCTGTTCTAAGGACAAAGGGAAGATTGTTCGAAGCTTCCTCTACAGGTGACAGTACCTTTATGCTGCCCTGGACCAGTGTTACTGACTTTCTTCCTATGCTGTGTGGGTGTGGTCAAATCCCAACTTATTCTGTGGTTTAAAAGCTTCCTATTTGCCTTTTGTATTTGCTTTGGATGTCTCACAGCTAATCTCTTGATCCACTGGCTTTCACCAAAAACAGAGTAGCCAATGCTGCTGTATTTTGACTGATCCTCCTGGTAGATTTTCTGTTGCATGGATGCCACACTGCCTTCTGTCCCTATGCTGACTCTATGATCAACCACCTCCTGCTATACTCGATCAAAACTTATGAAGGTCTTTCAAAAATATGTCCTGCTGTAAATTTATTGCACTCCAAATATTTGTGGATTCTGTCATTCCAAAACCAGTTCAGAGGCTTAATCTGCTGTTGATCTGAGGAATGCTAGGAAAATCTTAGATTAAAGACCTGTCTACTCGCTATCATCTTGGTTATTCTATTGCTATATTTTAATCAAGTAACATCCAACAATTTTCAGTCACTTTTTAGCCAATGTAAGATGAATATTCAGTTGTATTTATCTCCCTGTGTTGCAATTTAAAGGTCACTTTATCACTTGCAATTTAAGCATCAATATGAAGATATAAGCTACAGTATTTTATTGATTTCAATGATTTGGTGCTATAAGAGACCATGAAAATAATTTAATTACTATCCTTCACTTTACAAATAAGAAAATCATGGCCAAGAAATTTTAAGTGGTTTTCTAATGATTTGTAATCATCATTGTAATATTATATCATGTACTATGTACCAGATAGCATGTTAAGTGCTTAAGAAATATTGTCTCAATTGATACTCATGAAAGCTATTTGATGTAGATATTATTATTAGTTCTATTTGAGAAATAGAGGCAAAGCTTGTTATTTACCCAGTGTATAGGTAGAGTGTACAGTCAGATTTGAACTCATCCTTTTGACTTCATACACAAGATTTAGTTAGAAGATTAGAGCTTGATATCTTCTCATGTTCTTTGACTCCAAATTTTGTGTTGTTTTCAATATGCAAAATTTTCTCCTGTGTTTTATTGTGTTTATGCACCTAAATGAATAAGAAGATCTTTGCGAAATAAAATGGTAAGAAGTTCCTAACCAGTGTTTCTCTGGGTACAGTATAGGAACTGTGGGGGCAGGGAGAGGTGCAGGGGATAGAGCATCAGTCCTGAAATCAGGAGAATCCAAGTTCAAATGCAACTTCAAACACTTACAACTTACTAGATGTGTGATCCCCAGCAAGTCACTTAACCCCAATTATCTCTCAACCCCATCCGCCCAAGAAAATAGGAACTGTGAAATTGCCTAGGCCTGGTCAGGTTGCTAAGGGCAATGGCTGTTGAGAAACTCTCCCAGACAGGACTAACTAATTCCTTGTCTGTGAGACTGAATAAGAGGTTACTCCTCTTTCTTTCATCTATGAAAGTTTCTGCACTGTTTCCATTGACTCAGTAAGTAGGCCAGACATTGCAGCCAAGAGTTCTCCATGGACTATGATTTTCATGCCAACAGGACAGACTGTTCTTGATGACTCTCTGTGTGGTAGTAATGTTTCTAACAATTTAGGGTCAGAAAGAAGTGGTGGTTCATTCAAGGCAACAGGATAAATTATTCACAAGAGAATGAGCAGTGAAGGCCAAAGGCAGAAGATAGGTCAAAAATCTCTAAAGGCAGGTTGATAATGCAGATCTGAGAGAAAAATAGGCAAGTATATTCTATCAGGTTTGGGTCAAATAAAGCAGATGTCTAAAGCATTTTAAACACCAAAGTTTAAAACATATTTTCATTTTTGTTCTTAAACTTTCTACTTTAGATTCCACTTCTATAAAATCTCTTCCTCTTTTACTGCTTTTATAGTCAATCTCCCTATATCAGAGCACAATCATCCCTTTCATGGACTTTTGCTTCAAGTCTTCCTTCTCTTCCATAACTCATTTACACAGCTACCTAGATTATCTTCCTAATACATACATTTAAACAAGATACATTTCTGCTCAAAAATTTATATAAGTTCTATATCAGCTCTAGGATGAAATTTTGACTTTTCAGTGTGACATGTAAGACTGAAAAAAATCGACTCCTTCCTACTTTTAAAATCTTAAATCATAGTAGTTTCTTTGTCCATTCAATAAAATTACTTCATTGTCCGTTCAAAAAATTCAACATTACAGCTCTTGAACTTTGTATAGACTGTATCCCTTTTCTGATATGTAGTTCTTCATCTCCACCTCTGAAAATTCATAGCTTTCTTTGAGATTTAGTTAATTTTCTTTTTTTGTGATGAATTCTCTTTCTGAAAATACTTATACTTATTTATTTGTGAGCATATTCTATCAATCACCACAAAACAAACTGCTTCTTGAAGGCAGGAGCAGTTTCCTTTTCTCTTTCTTTCCCTAATGGCTAGGGGAAGCTAGTTTATTCAGTGAATTGAATCCTGGATCGAGAATCAGGAGATCTAAGTTAAAATGTTACCTTGATAATTTATTAATTCTATGACCCTGGAGAAGTCACTTAATCCTCGTTTACCTTAATTCCTTGAAGAAGAAAATAGCAAACATTTTCAGTATCTTTGCCAAGAAATGAACATACCATGAACAGCATGATGTGTGGCATCACAATTGGAAAGGACCTTAGTAGTTATCAAGTTCAACCCTTAACAGATGCAAAAAATCCTCTTTGGAACATCTGAAAAATGTGAGCATCCATTTTGTACTTGAAGAATTTTAAGCAGGTGTTTAGTGTCTCATTACATGATTTACGCTAGTAAAGGATAGAGCTTATTGCTAAGAAATTAGTTTTATTGGATTAAAATCTTCCTACTTGTACCATTCGCTCATTAGTCCTAATTCTTTCTACTAGAGAGAGTTAAACCAAGTGTGTCTTCCATCTCTTACATATGATAGTGTACACTTCAGACATATTTGATAAGTGCAGAGGTGGAATATGTTATTTTAACTTTAATTAATTAATTTTTTAAAAAATTTTTATTTAATAATTACTTAATATTGACAGAATCCATGCCAGGGTAATTTTTTTTTTTTTACAACATTATCCTTTGCACTCGTTTCTGTTCCAATTTTTTTCCTCTCCCTCCTTCCACCCCCTCCCCTAGATGGCAAGCAGTCCTTTATATGTTGGATATGTTGCAGTATATCCTAGATACAATATATGTTTGCAGAACCGAACAGTTCTCTTGTTGCATAGGGAGAATTGGATTCAGAAGGTATAAATAACCCGGGAAGAAAAACAAAAATGCAGATAGTCCACATTCGTTTCCCACTGTTCTTTCTTTGGGTGTAGCTGCTTTTGTCCGTCATTTATCAATTGAAACTCAGTTAGGTCTCTTTGTCAAAGAAATCCACTTCCATCAAAATATGTCCTCATACAATATCGTTGTCGAAGTGTATAATGATCTCCTGGTTCTGCTCATTTCACTTAGCATCAGTTCATGTAAGTCTCGCCAGTCCTCTCTGTATTCATCCTGCTGGTCATTTCTTACAGAACAATAATATTCCATAACATTCATATACCACAATTTACCCAGCCATTCTCCAATTGATGGGCATCCATTCATTTTCCAGTTTCTAGCCACTACAAATAGGGCTGCTACAAACATTTTGGCACATACAGGTCCCTTTCCCTTCTTTAGCATTTCTTTGGGATATAAGCCCAATAGAAATACTGCTGGATCAAAGGGTATGCACAATTTGATAATTTTTTGGGCATAATTCCAGATTGCTCTCCGGAATGGTTGGATTCATTCACAACTCCACCAACAATGCATTAATGTCCCAGTTTTCCCGCATCCCCTCCAACATTCATCATTATTTTTTCCTGTCATCTTAGCCAATCTGACAGGTGTGTAGTGGTATCTCAGAGTTGTCTTAATTTGCATTGCTCTGATCAATAATGATTTGGAACACTCTTTCATATGAGTGGTAATACTTTCAATTTCATCCTCTGAAAATTGTCTGTTCATATCCTTTGACCATTTATCAATTGGAGAATGGCTTGATTTCTTATAAATTTGAGTCAGTTCTCTATATATTTTGGAAATGAGGCCTTTATCAGAACCTTTAACTGTGAAGATGTTTTCCCAGTTTGTTGCTTCCCTTCTAATCTTGTTTGCATTAGTTTTGTTTGTACAAAGGCTTTTTAATTTGATGTAATCAAAATTTTTTATTTTGTGATCAGTAATGGTCTCTAGTTCATCTTTGGTCACAAATTTCTTTCTCCTCCACAAGTCTGAGAGATAAACTATTCTATGTTCCTCTAATTTATTTATAATCTCGTTCTTTATGCCTAGGTCATGGACCCATTTTGATCTTATCTTGGTATATGGTGTTAAGTGTGGGTCCATGCCTAATTTCTGCCATATTAATTTCCAATTATCCCAGCAGTTTTTATCAAATAATGAATTCTTTTCCCAGAAGTTAGGGGCTTTGGGTTTGTCAAACACTAGATTGCTATAGTTGACTATTCTGTCTTGTGAACCTAACCTTTTCCACTGATCCACTAATCTATTTCTTAGCCAATACCAAATGGTTTTGGTGACTGCTGCTTTATAATATAATTTTAGATCAGGTACAGCTAGGCCACCTTCATTTGATTTTTTTTTCATTAATTCCCTTGAGATTCTCGACTTTTTATTGTTCCATATGAATTTTGTTACTATTTTTTCTAGATCATTAAAATATTTTCTTGGAAGTCTGATTGGTATAGCACTAAATAAATAGATTAGTTTAGGGAGTATTGTCACCTTTATAATGTTCGCTCGGCCGATCCAAGAGCACTTAATATTTTTCCAATTATTTAAGTCTGACTTTATTTGTGTGGAGACTTTTTTATAATTTTGCTCATATAATTCCTGACTTTCCTTTGGTAGATAGATTCCCAAATATTTTATGGTATCAACAGTTATTCTGAATGGAATTTCTCTTTGTATCTCTTGCTGTTGGGTTTTGTTGGTGATGTATAAAAATGCTGAGGATTTATGGGGATTTATTTTGTAGCCAGCTACTTTGCTAAAATTATGAATTATTTCTAATAGCTTTTTAGTAGAATCTCTGGGGTTCTCTAGGTATACCATCATATCATCTGCAAAGAGTGATAGTTTGGTTTCTTCATTGCCTACTCTAATTCCTTTAATATCTTTCTCGACTCTTATTGCCGAGGCTAGTGTTTCTAATACGATATTAAATAATAATGGTGATAGTGGGCAACCTTGCTTCACTCCAGATCTTACTGGGAAAGGTTCCAGTTTTTCCCCATTGCATATGATGCTTACTGATGGTTTTAAATATATGCTCCTGACTATTTTAAGGAAAAGTCCATTTATTCCTATGCTCTCAAGTGTTTTTATTAGGAATGGATGTTGGATTTTATCAAATGCTTTTTCTGCATCTATTGAGATGATCATATGGTTTTTGTTTGTTTGGTTATTGATATAGTCAATTATGCTAATAGTTTTCCTAATATTGAACCAGCCCTGCATTCCTGGTATAAATCCTACTTGGTCATAGTGTATTATCCTGGTGATGATTTTCTGTAATCTTTTTGCTAATATTTTATTTAAGATTTTAGCATCAATATTCATTAGGGAGATTGGTCTATAATTTTCTTTCTCTGTTTTCAGCCTACCTGGTTTAGGTATCAGTACCATGTCTGTGTCATAAAAGGAGTTTGGTAGGACTCCTTCAATCCCTATTTTTTCAAATAGTTTATTTAGCATTGGAGTTAATTGTTCTTTAAATGTTTGGTAGAATTCACATGTAAATCCATCTGGTCCTGGGGATTTTTTCTTAGGGAGTTGATTGATAGTTTGTTCTATTTCTTTTTCTGAGATGGGACTGTTTAGGATATTTACTTCTTCCTCTGTTAGTTTGGGCAAGCTATATTTTTGGAGGTATTTTTCTATTTCATTTAAGTTGTCGAATTTATTGGCATAAAGTTGGGCAAAGTAACTCCTAATTATTGCTCTAATTTCCTCTTTGTTAGTGGCGAGTTCTCCCTTTTCATTTTTAAGACTAACAATTTGATTTTCCTCTTTCCTTTTTTTAATCAGAAATACTAAGGGTTTGCCTATTTTGTTGGTTTTTTCATAGAACCAACTCTTAGTTTTATTAATTAATTCAATAGTTTTTTTTTTTTTAACTTTCAATTTTATTGATCTCTCCTCTTATTTTTCGAATTTCAAGTTTAGTATTTGACTGGGGGTTTTAATTTGTTCCTTTTCTAGCATTTTTAGTTGCAAACCCAATTCATTGACCTTCTCTTTCTCTATTTTATACAAATAGGCCTGTAGAGATATGAAATTTCCCCTTATCACCGCTTTGGCTGCATCCCATACATTTTGGTATGATGTCTCATTATTATCGTTTTCTTGGGTGAAGTTATTAATTATGTCTATGATTTGCTGTTTCACCCAATCATTCTTTAGTATGAGATTATTTAGTTTCCAATTATTTTTTGGTCTACTTCCCCCTGGCTTTTTATTGAATGTAATTCTCATTGCATTGTGGTCTGAAAAGGATGCATTTACTATTTCTGCCTTACTGCATTTGAGTTTGAGGTTTTTATGTCCTAATATATGGTCAATTTTTGTATAGGTTCCATGAACTGCTGAAAAGAAAGTGTATTCCTTTCTGTCTCCATTACATTTTCTCCAGAGATCTATCATATCTAACTTTTCTAGTATTCTATTTACCTCTTTGACTTCTTTCTTATTTATTTTGTGGTTTGATTTATCTAATTCTGAGAATGCAAGGTTAAGATTTCCCACTATTATAGTTTTACTGTCTATTTCTTCTTGCAGCTCTCTTAATTTCTCTTTTAAGAATTTAGATGCTACACCACTTGGTGCATATATGTTTAATATAGATAGTGCTTCATTATCCATGCTACCCTTTAGCAAGATATAGTGCCCTTCCTTATCTCTTTTAATTAGATCAATTTTTGCTTTAGCTTGATCTGAGATCAGGATGGCTATCCCTGCTTTTTTGACTTCACCTGAAGCATAGTAGATTTTGCTCCAACCTTTTACCTTTAACCTGCATGTATCTCCCCACTTCAGGTGTGTTTCCTGTAAACAACATATTGTAGGATTCTGGCTTTTAATCCATTCTGCTAACCGCTTCCTCTTTATGGGGGAGTTTACCCCGTTCACATTTATGGTTAGAATGACCAATTCTGTATTACTTGCCATCTTGTTAACACCGGTTTATGTTTTTCTCCCTTCTTTTCCCTTTCCCCCCTTCCCAGTATTAAGCTTGTGAGCACCACTTGCTTCTCACAGCTCTCCCTTTTTAGTATCCCTCCCCCTGCCTTAAAGTTCCTCCCCCTATCTTACTCCTTTCCCTCCCAGTTTCCGTATTCCCTTCCACTTAGCTTATTCCTTCCCTTTTCACTTTTCCCTTCTCACTTTTCAATGAGGTGGGAGAAGTTTCACCATAGATTGAATATGTCTTAAGATTTTTCACTTAAAGCCAATTCTGAAGGCAGTAAGATACCCACTATATTCATCCCCCTCCATTCTTTCTCTCAGATATAATAGGTTTCCTATGCCTCTTCATGAGATGTACTACCCCCACTTTACCCTTTTTCTGGTACAATGTCCTTTCCACATCAATTTCTAGAACAAGGTATAGATGTATTCTTTATACATCTATATAGTCGAAATATAGTTCCCAAGATTAATCTTTACCTTTTTAGATTTCTCTTGAGTTCTATATTTGTAGATCAAACTTTTTGTTAAGTTCTGGCTTTTTCATCAGAAATAGATGAAATTCGCTTACTTCATTGAAAGTCCATCTTCTTCTTTGGAAAAAGATGCTCATTCTCGCTGGGTAAGTTATTTTTGGTTGCATACCAAGTTCCTTAGCCTTTCGGAATATCATATTCCAGGCCCTTCGATCCTTTAATGTGGATGCTGCCAGATCCTGGGTGACCCTTATTGTGGCTCCTTGATACTTGAATGGGGTTTTTCTAGCCGCTTGCAATATTTTTTCCTTCGTCTGAGGGTTCTGGCATTTGGCCACTATATTCCTTGGTGTTTTGATTTTAGGATCTCTTTCAGTGGGTGATCGATGAATCATTTCAATGTTTATTTTTTCCTCTGTTCCTATGACTTCTGGGCAGTTCTCTTTGATAATTTCCTGGAAAATAGTGTCCAGGCTCTTTTTTTCATCATGTTTTTCTGGAAGTCCAATGATTCTCAGATTGTCTCTCCTGGATCTATTTTCCAGGTCTGTTGTCTTCCCCAGAAGGTATTTCACATTCTTTTCCATTGTTTGATTTTTTTGGATTTGCTTGACTGATTCTTCTTGTCTCCTCGAGTCATTCAATTCCAATTGTTCAATTCTGATTTTCAGTGAAGTATTTTCTTCACTCACTTTTTTAAAATCTTTTTCTAATTGTCCCATTGAGTCCTTTTGTTTTGTGGAATTTTTTTCCATTTCGCAAATTTTGTTTTCCAGTTCACCAATCCTATTTTTCAAGGATTTTACTTCTTTATCCACTCTCTCTTTAACTGACTTCTCCAGGCTCTTTTGCCAAGCCTCCCTCTCCTTTTCCCATTTTTCTTCTAGCTCCCTTGTGAGAGCCTTTTTAATTACTTCTATGAGGTTCATCTGTGCTGAGGAACAGATGATCTCCTCCTTTGGGGATTCACCCGGGGACTGTGTTTTTAGTATCCTCAGGATTTAGAGTCTGCTCTCTATCTGTATAGAAGCTGTCAAGGGTTAATGTCCTCTTCAGTTTCTTGCTCATTCTAATAATCAAAGACAGACTAGCAAAGAAAAACAGAAAAAAACTGGAGTCTTTCTTTGGGGGAGGGCCTGGGTGTGTTACTGAGCTTCCTCTACAGACTGTGGGGTGCAGCAGTGAGGCACTAGCCCTACTGTGCTGCGCCTGCGCTCTGAGATCCCAGAGTGTGCTGAATCACTGTGGGGAGAGAAGGGGGGGGGGGGGCGGCCAGGTCCCAAGAGACTCCAGCTATTTGGGGTTGTATTCTTCACCCCTGGTGTTTTTAGCTTCTCTGCTGGGCTGCTGATTTGCTGCAGGAGCAAAGTATCTAATCCTGTAGTGAAGCTCTCCCCGCAGAGACGGCTGCGATCACTCCCCACCCCCTCTCCAGTCTGCTCCCGTGCTCTCACTGCCACTGCCTGCCGCCTGCGCCCGATCTAAAACCGTCCCAGCCCTCCAGTAAAGACAGACCTTTCTTGGCGAATCTCAAGGATGGCTTCTCTTGGTAACTATTTGTGGGTTTTTTTTCAGTCAAGCATTAATTCAGAGGCTTGTAATGAAATGGATAATGAGAGAAAGCGTGGAGCTACACAATTGTGTGCCTCCTCTCCACCATCTTAACCGGAAGTGATTAATTAATTTTAAGGAAGTATTTAACATTATATTTTCCCAGTTACATGTAAAAAGCATTTTAAGCATATTTTTAAACATTTTGAGTTCCAAATTATTTTTGTTTTTCCCTCTCCTCTTCCACTCACTGAGAATGCAAGCAATTCATTATAGACTTGCAAAATATTCCACATTAGCTAAGTTATGAAAGAAAACAGAGTTAAAAAAAAAGAAAGAATAAAGAAAACTTCAAGAAAAATAAACAATGTAAACAATATGCTTCAATCTGTATTCAGACACAATCAGTTCTTGCTCTGGTAATGGATAATACTTATTATTATATCCTTCAAAATTGTCTTGGACCTTTGTATTACTGAAAATAGCTAAGTGATTTACAACTAATCATTTTACAATATTTCTGTTAATTTGGATGTAGTACACTGCACTTAGTACCAGGTAATGGAAGTATTTCCAGATTTTTCTGAGAACAACCTGCTCATCATTTCTGTACAGTGCAATAGTATACCATAATAATTACATAGCACAAGAAGATACTGGAAAAAAGGTGGAGTACTTCAGAAAACTTTTGACTCTCCAAATTTCCTCCACAGAAATAGAAAGAACATTGTCTCAGAGGGAACTCAGCTTAAAGCAATTGTTCTTCTTAAATCTAAGAAGACCTCATGTAAGACCTTAATTCTTAGGGAAGATGTTTGGCATTAGTGAAGTACAAAAACAAATAGACCAACTCTGCAGAATCAATAAACAACAAGCCTTAAGGGTAGCTGGGGTTAGGAGGCAATCTTACCTTAAAAACTTTCATTTTACTATGAGACTATGTGGTAGCTTGATGGCAGAATAGGAGAACATTAAACGGCCTTCTTTCCATTGTCAAGGCACATTAAGCACATCTGTACTGACCAAAGGTGACCAGGGCTGGACTGCTGCTGCCAGTGGGGAGAAGCTAGCACAAACCTCTTGACAGTAGTAATAGAGGAGCAGAGACTCTGCTGGTTATGGACACCATTTTGGCTCTCCAAATTTCCTCCACAGAAATAGAAAGAGCGTTGTCTCAGAGGGAACCCAGCTTAAAGCAGAGTTCCTGATTTCAGTTTTGGAAGAGAGAACAAGTGTAATTTGCAGCCACCTGAGAAACTGAATGCAGTTTTAAGATCAGCATTATATGTTATATTTTGTGACTAATACATATCCCTTTTGTAGAAAATATATAATAGATTTATGGACTTCTCAATAATTTAAAATCTTTAGAAATATTTATCTCACTTTTGAAGCATATTTTCAAACATCTTTTTTATCTTTCACATCAGATATTTTAAATATCAAGGAATATATTGACTTATTTGGGATGAGGCTTTTTGTAGAATATAGAGGGCAGAACTTTGGAGAAGTATACTTGAAACAAGTATACTTGAAACAAGGTGTTAACTCAGTGGAATTGATGAGATGATAGTTCTCTAGCACTTAGGGTGATGTAATGGTTCTCTAAATTCACACATAATCAGTATTCTGTAATGATGTAATTACAATAAGGTATATAAGAACCAACAAGGACTGGACGATAGGCATTCTATCTTTGACTATCCTTCTGGTGGCCCTCCTGACTCCTGCACTATAGGGGAGACTGACAGACTGCTGGAAGAAACTGGGAATAGTCAATCAGACTGAGTGAGACCGCTGGAAGAGACTATGGAGAGAATGGGTCAGACTATGACAGACACAGATTGTGTAAGAGACAATAAAGACTTTGTACTCCATTCTTGTCCATTCTCATGGTGTCTATCCTGCTGAGACCAAAGCCCTTCCAGAAGACTTTCAGAAAGCTAGACTGAACATTACTGTAGAATATTTTTATATCTTTATCATCTGCATCTGATATTGATAAAGAAGCAATTTTTTCACGTGAGTTTTTGCTCACAAAATCATGGTAGCCAAAACCATGTGGTATTGGCTAATAAACAGACTAGTTGATCAGTGGAATAGGTTAGATTCAAAGGACAAAAGAGTCAATAACTTTAACAATCTAGTGTTTGACAAATCCAAAGACCTCAGCTTTGAGGATAAGAATTCATTATTTGACAAAAATTGCTGGAAAAATTGGAAATTAGTATAGCAGAAACTAGGCATTGACCCACACTTAACACCATACACCAATATAAGGTCAAAATGAGTTCATGACTTAGGCATAAAGGATGAGATTATAAATAAATTAGAAGAACATAGGATAGTTTATCTCTCAGACCTGTGGAAGGAGAAGGAATTTATGACCAAAGAAGAACAAGAGAACATTATTGATCACAAAATAGAAAATTTTGATTATATCAAATTGAAAAGTTTTTGCACAAACAAAACTAATGCAAAAAAAGATTACAAGGGAAGGAATAAACTGGGAAAACATTTTTACAGTCAAAGGTTTTGATAAAGGCCTCATTTCCAAAATATATAGAAAATTGACTCTAATTTATAAGAAATCAAGTCATTCTCCAATTGATAAATGGTCAAAGGATATGAACAGACAATTCTCAGATGAAGAAATTGAAACTACTTCTAGCCATATGAAAAAAATGTTCCAAGTCATTATTAATCAGAGGAATGCAAATTAAGACATCTCTGAGATACTACTATACACCTATCAGATTGGCTACAATGACAGGGAAAGATAATGCGGAATGTTGGAGGGGATGTGAGAAAACTGGGACACTGATGCATTATTGGTGGAATTGTGAATACATCTAGCCATTCTGGAGAGCGATTTGGAACTATGCTCAAAAAGTTATCAAACTGTGCATACCCTTTGATCCAGCAATGTTACTACTGGGCTTATATCCCAAAGAGATCTTAAAGAAAGGAAAGGGGCCTGTGTGTGCAAGAATGTTTGTGGCAGGTCTCTTCATAGTGACCAGAAACTGGAAACTGAGTGGATGTCCATCAATTGGAGAATGGCTGAATAAATTGTGGTATATAAATATTATGGAATATTATTGTTCTGTAAGAAATGACCAACAAACTGTGCATACCCTTTGATCCAGCAGTGCCATTACTGGGCTTATACCCCAAAGAGATATTAAAAAAGGGAAAGGGACCTGTATGTGCCAAAATGTTTGTGGCAGCCCTATTTGTAGTGGCTAGAAACTGGAAAATGAATGAATGCCCATCACTATATAGAATTCCCAATCCCTTTATTTTTGTCCACCTGCATTTTTTTTTCCTTCACAGGTTAATTGTACACTATTTCAAAGTCTGATTCTTTTTGTACAGAAAAATAACTGTAAGGATATGTATACATATATTGTATTTAATATATACTTTAACATATTTAACATGTATTGGTCAACCTGCCATCTGGGGGAAGGGGCGGGGGAAAGAGGGGAAAAATTGGAACAAAAGGTTTTGCAATTATCAATGCTGAAAAATCACTCATGCATATATCTTGTAAATAAAAAGCTATAATAATAATAATAAAAGAATGTTCCATCAACTCAGGATGGATATAAATTTTAAACCCTGCCCCCAAAAATATTTTGCTATATGAAGAAAAAAAATATTTCAGTGGAATATAGGTTGGCCACACCATTATGGATTCATTCCTGATCAAATATTGCAGTATGTCTCTTAGGTGACAGAAAAATAATTGGAATAGGGACATGATCTATTATTTCACCAATCTATATATTTTCTATATGATAACTATATATCTATGTTATCTATATGATAACTACTCAATTTGAAAACTCCCTTTATCAGTGCAGTTTAGCACCTTCTCTAAAATGTATAATCTTAGAGAGTTGTTTATCTTCTTTTCCTGTAGCTACTATGTATTGCAAAGGTTCATTATATTTGGCATTTTGTAAGTTTATAATTAAAAGAAAATTAATTCAAAAAGAAAAAAAATCATGGCAGCTTTGAGTTTGATAGGATCTGGGAAACAATTTAGTCAAATCAGTACCTGATCAATAATGCCTTGTACTATATCATTTACAAATCTCTACACAACCTTGATATGAAAAGTACTGAAGTATTTGAAGTGGAATACACTAAATTATTAGATAATTCAATTTCACTTGCTTATAGCTCTAATTCCTAGAAAATATTTTCCTTATATCTATTTGAAATAGTCTTCGCTACAACTTTTGCATCTGGGACCAAGGAAAACAAATATAATCCCTTTCCCACAATATAGGAAAGGACCACAATGTGGTTATTTAACTTCTCGAATTCAAGATTTTATGTCATCTGTAATTTTTTCCCTGTCCAAATTAACATTCCCAGTTCTTCAAGTTATCATCACTTGGTCTGATATTCAAGGCTTTTGAGAGTTACCATTGCACTCCTCTTGATGCTCCAGAACTCTAGAACTGGAAAAAACAAACAAACAAACAACAAAGAAACCAAACAAATTTGATTGGCCAAGATGATAGTAGATGTTTGATATTACCAGGAAGCCATGGAACAATCTTTATAGCAAATATCTCTGATAAAGACCTCACTTCTCAAATATATAGATAACTGAGTTAAATTTATAAGAATACATGCCACTGTCCAATTGTTAAATGATCAAAGGTTATGAACAGGCAGTTTCCAGATGAAGAAAACAGAAATACCAATAGAAATGTGAAGACGTGCTCTAAATCATTTGATTAGAAAAATGAAAATTAAAATAACTCATACCTCACACCATTGACCCCCAAAAAGAGAGATCATGATAAATTTTCAAAGAATTAAATGTAGATGGCATCTACCCCCTTGAACATTGATAGCTTCATTGTTCTAGGTCAATGGAGGTTTCAGAGACACTTGCTAAAAAGATTGTTTCCTAATTTTGACCTTGTCATGGTATATGGTTTATAGTTAGTTCATGTCTTATTGTTTTCTTAGCAGTTTTTGTCAAAAAGGGATTTCTTATCCCAAGCAAGGGACACTGTGTTTATCAAATATTCGGTTATTATGATCATTGACTCAGTGTCTTGGGTAGCAAGTCTATTCCACTAATCCACCACTTTGTTTTTTAGCCAGTATCAGATAGTTTTTATGATTACTTCTATATAACATAGTTTGAGATATGATATTGCTATCTCGACATATTTTATTTTTTTTCCATCAGTTCCATGGATATTCTTGATGATTTGTTCTTTCCAGAAGAATCATGTCATTTTTTTTTACCTCTATCAGACAGTAATTTTGATAGTTAGATTGGTATGGCACTAAAAAAGTTAATCAGTTTAAATAGTTATATTGTTAGCAGTTATTTTAAATGGAATTTCTCTTTTATCTCTTGACCTGGACTTTGTTGATTTTATAAAAATGCTGATGATTTATGTTGATTTGCCTTATATCTTGCAACTTTCCTAAAGTTGTTAATTATTTCAAGTAATCTTTAGTTGATGCTCTAAGATTCTCTAAGTATACTATATTATCTTCAAAGAATGATAGTTTCATTTTCTCACTGTCTAGGCTAATTTCTTTTATTTCGTTGTCTTCTCTTGTTGATAGAGTTAAGATTTCTAAAACAATATTGACTAAAAGTGGTTATAATTGGCATCCTTGCTGCACTCCTGATCTTACTGGGAAGGTTTCTAGCTTATTTCCAATTCAGATGATGCTTGATGGTAGTTTTAAATAGACTTTGCCTATTATTTCAACCAAACCTCATTTATTCCTATGCTCTCCAGTATTTTCATAGGTATGAGTGCTGTACTTTGTGAAAATCTTTTCCAGCACATATTGAGACAGTCGTATGTTTTATGTTGGTTTCCTTATTGATGGTTTTTGTAAATATTGAACTAACTCTGCATTCCTGATATAAATCCCATCTTGCCATAGTGTATAACTCTTATGACATGTTGCTGTAATTATGTGAGCTAGCATTTTGTTAAAAAAATATTTGCACCAATATTCATTAGGGAAATTACTCTTGAATTTTCTTTTTCTGTTTCACCTATTACTGCTTTAGAAATCAGCACTATATTTGTGTCATAAAAGAAGTTTGGTAGGCCTCTTTATTTGCCTGTTTTTCCCAATAAGTATTAAAATTAATTGTTCTTTAAATGTTTGGTAGAATTCACTCATCAATCCATATGGCTCTGGGAATTTTTGTCTAGGGAAATCATTAATGGTTTTTTCAGTTTCTTTTTCCTAATATGAGGTTACTTAGGATTTTTAGTTTTTGATTTGTTAACTTAAGTAACTTACATTTTATAAATAATAATTTTCACTCTAATTATTAGATTTATGGACATGTAAGTGGGCAAAATGTTTCCTGATGATTGCTTTAACTTCCCCTTCATTTAGTGGTAATTTTACCTTCATTTTTGATACTGGATATTTGATTTTCTTCCTTTTTGAAATCCAATTAACCAATGGCTTATCTATCCAATTGTTTTGTTTTTATCCTTCTCATAAGATCAACTCCAAAATTTATTTAATAGTTTAATAATTTGTTTTTATACTTTCAGTTGTAAACTCATCATTCATTTTCAGGATTTCTAATTTTATGATCAATTGAGGATTTTTTATTTTTCCTTTCCAAGTTTTAAATCTAATTCATTGATCAGTCCTTTTTCCATTTAGTAGATATAGGAATTTGCTGGGGGAAAAATTTCCCTAAGTGCTGCTTTGGCTGCCTCCAATAGATTTTGGTATGTTGTCTTATTCTGGTTATTCTCTTTAAGATGGTTGTTGAGAGTTTTTAGGAATTTCTTTAAAACAGTTATTCTTTAGGATTAGATTATAGTTTATAATGAATTTTTAATCTTTCCACTGTTCATTGTTGAAGGTAATTTCTATTGCATATTCATTTTTAAAGAATACATTAAATATTTCTTTCTTTCAACCTTTGATTCTCATTGATCAAAGAAGAAATATTTATTAAGCAATTACCATGTGGCAGGCACTGTACTAAATGCTTGAGATACAAAAAGAGGCAATGGTTCCTGCCATCAAGAAACTTATAATGTATTGAGGAGGGGAAATTTACAATCTAATCCAAAATTCTTTCTACTGTAAAACACTGAATCTTTAGACTGATGTAGTATTTTCTTTAAAAAAAAAATTAATTTTTTAAATACACATTGATTTGTGAATCATGTTGGGAAAGAAAAATCAGAGCAATAGGAAAAAATCATGAGAGAGAGAAAAAAAAAAACAGGATCAAATAAGTAAACATAGCATATGTTGATTTACATTTTCTGTCCAATGACATTTTCTGTCCAAAGTCTATTGGGACTGCTTTGGGTCACTGAACCACTGAGAAAAACCAAGTCTTTCATAGTTAGTTGATCATCATTCATTCTTGCTGTTATTGTGTACAATGTATTCATGGTTCTGATTGTTTAGTTCAGCATCAGTTCATGTAAGCTTTTCCAAGCCTTTATAAAATCAGCTTATCATTTTTTATAGAACGATAATATTCCATTACTTTCATTTACCACAAGGTGGTCAGCTATTCTCCAATTGATGGGTATTCTCTCCTTTTCCAATTCTTTGCTATCATGAAGAGAGTTGTTAACAGCCGTTATTGCACATGTGGGGTCCTTTTCTCTTCACTGTGATTTCCTTGGGATACAGGATCTAGTAATGGCACTGCTGGGTCAAAGGATATGCACAGTTTGATAGCACTTTGGGGATAGTCCCACATTGCTCTCCAGAAAAGTTGGATTATTTCACAACACCATCAACAAAGCATTAGTTCCCCAGTTTTCCTACAACTCCTCCAACATTTATCTTTTCCTGTCATCTTAGCTGATCTGTGAGATGTGAGGTGATATTTCAGAGTTGTTTTAATTTGCATTGCTGTAATCAATAATAATTTAGAGCATTTTTATATAACTATAGATGGCTTTGATTCATTTATCTGAAAATTGCCTGTTCATATCTTTTGACTATTTATTACTTGGGAATGACTTGTATTCTTATAAATTTAACACACTTTTTTACATATTTTAGAAATAAAACCTTTATCAGAAATACTGGCTGTAAAGATATTTTCCCAGCTTTCTACTTTCCTTTTAATCTTGTTTCTGTTGGTTTTGTTTGTGAAAAAGTTTTTAATTTAGTGGAATCAAAGTTGTTTTTTTTTTTAACCTTTCATAATGATCTCTAGTTCTTTTTTGGTCATAAATTCCTCCCTTCTCTAAAGTGATGAGTGAATTTCCCCTTCTTTTCCTAATTTGTTTATGCTATCATCCTTTATGTCCAAATCCTATCCATTTCAATGTTATTTGGGGATAGGATGTGAGATGTAGGTCTATGTAGAGTTTCTAACATATTATTTTCCAGGTTTCCCAGCAATTTTTTCAAATACTGAGTTCTTATTCTAGAAGCTAGAGTTTGGAGGATTATTAAATAATAGATTGCTACAAGCATGATTATTGTGTTGTGTGTATTGAATCTATTCCATTGAATCACCATTTTATTTCTTAGCCAGTACCAAATATTTTGATTATTGATGTTTTATAATATTATTTTATGTTGGTACTACTAAGCCACCATCTTTTGTAATTTTTTTTTTCATTAAATCCCTCAATATTCTTGATCTTTTGTACTTCCAGACAGATTTGTTATTGGTTTTTTCAAGTTTAAAAAATAATGTTTTGGCAGTTTGACTGGTATGACACTGAAAAAGTAAAGCAATTTAAGCAGAATAGTCATTTTTATTATATTAGCTTGGCCTAACAATGAACAATTGATATTTTTCCAATTATTTAAATCTGACTTTATTTGTGTGAGAAGTGTTTTGTAAGTGTGTTCATACAGTTTTTTGGGTTTGTCTTAGCAACTAGACACCAAAGTATTTTATTTTGGATACAATTTTATTTTATTTATTTTTAATTTAGCTTTTTATTTTTAAAATATATACATGGATAATTTTTGATACTCACCCCACACAAAATCCTGTGTTCTATTTTTCCCTCCCTATCCTGCAAAGTACTCAAATGATCTAATATATATTAAACATGTGCAATTCTTTATACATATTTCCAAAAATATCATGCTGCACAAGAAAAATCAGATCCAAAAGGGGGAAAAAAGAGAAAGAAAACGAAATGCAAGCAAACAAAAATGAAAAGAGCGAAAATACTATATTGTTGTCCACATTCACTTTGCAGTGTCCTCTCTAGGTGCAGATGGCTTTCTTCATCACAAGCACATTGGAATCAGTCTGAATGACCTCATTGTTTTTTGTTTGTTTGTTTGTTTGTTTTGTTTTGTTTTGTTTTTATTTTTGTTTTTGTTTTGTTGTTGTTGTTGTTGTTGTGCACTCCAATATCTTTTCATTATTTTTATTTTTATTTTTTTAAGTAACTTTTTATTGATAGAACCCATGCCAGGGTAATTTTTTACAGCATTATCCCTTGCATTCACTTCTATTCCGATTTTCCCCCTCCCTCCATCCACCCCCTCCCCCAGATAGCAAGCAGTTCTTTACCTGTTGAATAGGTTACAGTATATCCTAGATACAATATATGTGTGCAGAACCGAACAGTTTTCTTGTTGCACAGGGAGAATTGATGAATGACCTCATTATTGATGAGAACTATTTCCATCAGAATTACTAATCATATAATCTTGCTGTTGCTTTGTATAATTAGGCCTCTTGAAATCATTGTGCTGATCAATTTTAAAAAACAATAATATACCATCACATTCATACACCATAACTTGTTCAGCCATTCTCCAATTGATAGGCATGCACTCAGTTTCTACTTTCTTATTACTACAAAAAGAGCTGCTACAAATCTTTTTGCACATGTGGGTCTCTTTACCTTCTTTATGATTACTATAAGATATAAGCTCAGGAGAAATGATGAGGTAAAAATGATGGGGCTAGTGGTAGTGAAGAGATGTGGGAACTGGGGTGGGGAATCCCCTCTAGTTCAGTGCAGGTCCAACATAAAAGAGTTCACAAACCAGAAAAGTCTGTATGGTGAAAGGGAATTTTATTGTTCACTAACAAGCCAGCCTGTTGGGAAGATAGGCTTCTTAGTGGCAACAAATCCTGTCAGGGAAATAACAAAGGTTAACACTGAGAAGAAATATCTTCACAGTGGTCAAGAGTCCTGGTAGGCAGCTTTGCTAAGAAGAGAGCTTCCTTGGCAAAACATAATCCTGTTTCAGACTTCTGCAAAGAATTGGATTTCAGAGTTGTCTTTCATTAGCAATCTGAGGCTTGGGCCTCCATTCAAAATTGAATGAGATTCCTTCAATGTTGTCAATGCCCAGGGCTTAGATTTCCAATTGAAAAGAAATTACTTATCTTGAAGTTTTGATGCACTCAATATTAGGCCAAGTTCTCCAAATGAATAAAATTGCTTAACTGGAAATTTTAAGGCTTTCCCCCAGAGTGTGGGAATTCCCTGAAGGGGATCCGGGCCACCCCCAAAAGATCTGTTTCAATGGAGGGTGATTTGACCAAGATCTCTGATTAAATGAAGCCACTTCAGAAGGGCTTATCTGGGAATGGTATACTTTCCCATAGGGAGTATCCAGATCCCTCCAAAGGTTACATCATTTTTTTCCACCAAAAGATCTCAGTTTACATCAGAAACATTGCTGGATGAAAAGGCATGCAGTTTGAGAATATTTCCAAATTGCTCTTCAGAATGGTTAAATCACTTCACAACTCAACCAACAAAGTATTAGTGTTCCTGTTATCCCACATCCCCTGCAACATTCATCACTATCTTTTCTTGTCATCTTAGCTAATCTGACAGGTGTGTAGTGGTACCTCAGAGTTATATTAATTTGAATTTCTATGATCAATAATGATTTAGAGAACCTTTTCATATGACTAGAAATGGTTTTAATTTCTTCATCGGAAAATTGCCTGTACAAATCCTCTGACATTTTATCAATTGGAGAATGGCTTGAATTCAATTCTCTATATATTTTAGAAATAGAGTCTTTATCAGAATACTTGAATTTAAATTTTTCCCAGTTTATTGCTTCCCTTTGAATTTTGCCTGGATTGGTTTTGTTTGTACAAATATGTTTAACTTAATATAATCCAAATCATCCATTGTGCATTAAAAAATGTACTCAGGTTCTGTTTTAACCACAAATTCCTTCCTTCTCCACAGATATGGCAGGTAAACTATCCTTTGTTCTTTTAATTTTTTTTATAATGTCACTCTTTGTGTATTAATCATGAACTTGGTATAAGATGTTAAGTGTGGGTTAATGCCTAGTTTCTGCCCATACTAATTTCCAATTTTCTCAGCATTTTTTGTCAAAAATAAGTTCTTATCCCAAAAGCCAGGGTCTTTGGGTTTGCAAACACTAGATTATTATAGTCTTTGACTATTTTATCCTGTGAACTTAACTTATTGCATTCATCTACTACACTATTAGTCAGTACTAAATGGTTTTGATAACTGCTGCTTTATAATATAGTTTTAGTTCTCATATAGTTATGCCACTTTCATTTGCATTTTGTTTCATTAATCCTCATGAGATTCTTGATGGATTTTGTTATTATTTTTTGTAGCTCTGTGAAGTAATTTCTTGAGAGTTTGATGATGAATAATTATGAATCATTTGATTAATGAATAAGTAGATTAATTTAGGTAGTATTGTCATTTTTATTATATCAAGTCAGCCTACTCATGAGCACTTGATATCTTTCCTAGAGATTAGTTCTGACTTTATTTGTGTGGAAAGTGTTTTGTAATTGTGTTCATATAGTTCTTGACTTTACATTGGGGGTGGGGTGAGATTTCCAAATATTTTATATTATCTACAATAATTTTTTTTTCCTATGGCAATTGGGGTTAAGTGACTTGCCCATGGACACATAGATAGGGATTATTAAGTGTATGATGCTGAACTCAGATCTTCCTGACTTGAGGGCCAGTGCTCTATCCATTGTGCCATCTAGCTGCCTCATATACAGTAATGTTAAATAGAATTTTTCTTTTTACCTCTTGCTAATGGTATTTAACTTTAATATTAAGGGAAAGCTGATGATTTGTATGAGTTTTTTTTTTTTTTAAATATCCTGCAACTTTGCTAAAACTGAGAATTGTTTCTCCAGTAGGCTTTTTGATGATTTTCTAGGATTCTCTAAATAGATCATCATATCTCCAAAGAGTGATGGTTTTATTTCCTCATTGCCTATTCTACTTCCTTAATTTCTTTTTCTTTTTTTTTTTTATTCCTAAAACCAACATTTCTAGTACAATGTTGAATAATAGTGGTGATAATGGTCATCTTTGTTTATTCCTGATCGTATCAGAATGTGTCCAGCTTCTCTCCATTACAAACAATGCTTGCTATAGGTTTTAGACACTGCCCTTTATCCCTATGCTCTCTATTGTTTTTAATATTGAATGGTTGCTGTATTTTGCCAAAACCCATTTCTGCATCTATTGAGATTATCATATTATTTCTGTTTGTTTTGTAATTGATATGGTCAATTAGGGCCATAGTTTTCCTGATATTGAACCAGTCTTACATTTCTGATATAAATAAATCCCACTTGCTCATTGTGTATTATTATCCTGCTAAGTTGCATAATCTCTTTGTCCATATTATTTTTTTTTTTAGGTTTTGCATCAATATTCATTAAAGAAATTGGTCTGTAATTTTCTTTCTTTAATTTGGCTCTTACTTGGTTGGGTAATAATGACATATTTGTGTCATAGAAGGAATTTGGCAATACTCTATTTTTACAAATCATTTACAAAGTACTGATATTAATTGTTCTTTAAATGTTTGGTAGAATTCACTTCTGAATTCATCTTGCCCTGAAATTTTTTTCTTAGAGAGATCATTAATGACTCATTCAATTTCCTTTCTAAAATAGGACTATTAAAGTAATTTATTTTCTCTTCTGTTAACCTGAGCAATTTGTAATTTTGTGAATATGTATCCGTTTCATTGTGTTGTAAAATTTTCTGCCATCCAGTTGGGCAAAATAAATCCTAATAATTGTTTTAATTTCTTTTTCATTGATGGCAAATTCATCCCTTTCATTTTTGATGCTGATGATTGAACTCCTCTGGCTGCGTTCCATAGGTTTTAGTATGTTGTCTCATAATTTTCATTCTCTTGGGTGAAATTATGGATTTTTTCCTTGATTTGTTGCTTGACCTTCTCACTTTTTAGAATTAGATTATTTAATTTTCCATTGAGTTTTAGTCTATCTTTCCCTGCTATTTTATTGAATACAATTTTTATGCGATTGTGTTCTAAAAAATTAAGTATTTAGTATTTCTGCTTTTCTGCATTTGATTGTGAGTTTTTATGCCCTAATATATAATCAGTTTTTGTGTAGGTGCCATGTATTACTGAGAAAAAGTTGTATTTTTATCTGTTCCTATTCAATCTTCTTCAGAGAATAGGTACCCTTCCTAGTTTCTTTCTTGTTTATTTTGTGATTACATTTGTTTGATTCTGAGATGAATGTTGAGGTTCCCCGACAAGAATATGTTTTCTGTATATTTCTTTTTGTAATTGACTTGAAATCTTCTCTAGGAATTTGCCTGCTTTACCACTTGGTTCGTACACATTTAGTGTCATTATTACTTCATTATTTACAGTATCCTTTATCTTTATCTCTTTTAATAAGATCTATTTTTGTTTTTGCTTTAACTGAGATCAGAATTGGTATATCTGCTTTTCTTAATTCAGTTGAAACATAAACAATTTTGTTCCAGCCTTTTATTTTTATTATTTCTGTATCTCTCTGTGTCAAATGTTTTTCTTGTTAACAGCATTTTGTAGGATACTGTTTTTTTTTTTTTAATCCACTGTGCTATTCACTTTCATTTTATGGAAGAGTTCATCCCATTCAATTCAGAGTTATAATTACCAGCTTTGCATTTTTTTCTTCATCCTGTTTTCTGCCCTGTGTAAACATTTGTTCTCTTTCCACCCAGTCTTTAGTAGTGTTTTTTTTTTTTTAACTGCCCCACTCACTACCTTATCTCCTATCACCCTTCCCCCTTCTCTTGGTAATGTTTTTGTTTTTTTTTAACTCACTCCACCCACTACTCTATCTTCTATCAACTTTTCCCCCATTCTCTTATCTTTCCTTTAGTGTTTCTGCCCTCCCTTCAGTCCTGTTTCTCTCTTTTCTTTCTTCTTTCTCCTCCTACTTATTTATAAAATTAGAACAATTTCTATACCCAACTTAATGAATAAGTTATTACCTATTAAAGCCAAAACTGATGAAATCAAGGCTCAGACAATGCTCATCCCTCTTTCTTCTTTCCCCAGATTTTAATAGGTCTTTTGTATCTCTTCATGTTAACCTCATTTTCACATTCTTACCTCCCATTTCCTCTTTTTTTTGTTTAGAAATAGACTCCTCCTTTTACATCAGAGCCCTTCACAGGCTCATCCTCAGTTCGTGTGATGTCCTCTACCCTCGTCTGCCCCAATGCTGGTTCTCAAGAGTAACTGATGTCATTTTCCAATTTAGGTTTGTAAACAATTTAAACTTTAAATAGTAAATATTTTCCCCTGTTTACCTTTCTATGCTTCTCTTGAGTTCTGTATTTATAGATTAAAGTTTATTTCTTGGTTGTAACCCTAAGTCCTTTGCTTCTGGAATATGGTATTCCAGGCCCTCCAATTCTTTATTATAGAATCTGACAGATCCTGGGTAATTCTAACTGTTGATCCTTAATATGTGAATTGCTTACATTGTTGGTGGAATTGTGAATACATCCAACCATTCTGGAGAGCAATTTGGAACTATGTTCAAAAAGTTATAAAACTGTGCATAGCCTTTGATCCAGCAGTGTTACTACTGGGCTTATATCCCAAAAAGATCATAAAGAAGGGAAAGAGATCTGTATGTGCACGAATGTTTGTGGCAGCCCTCTTTGTAGTGGCCAGAAACTGGAAACTGAGTAGATGCCCATCAATTGGAGAATGGCTGAATAAATTGTGGTATATGAATATTATGGAATATTATTGTTCTGTAAGAAATGACCAACAAGATGATTTCAGAAGGTCTGGAGAGACTTACAGGAACTGATGCTGAGTGAAACGAGCAGGGCCAGGAGATCATCATATACTTCAACAAGAATACTATATGATGACCAATTCTGATGGATCTGGCCATCCTCAGTGATGAGATGAAACAAATCAGTTCCAATGGAGCAGTAATGAACTGAACGTCACCCAGCGAAAGAACTCTGGGAGATGACTAAGAACCATTACATTGAATTCTCAATCCTTATATTTTTGCCTGCCTGCATTTTGGATTTCCTTCACAGGCTAATTGTACAATATTTCAGAGTCCGATTCTTTTTGTACAGCAAAATAATGGTTTGGTCATGTATATTTATTGTGTATCTAATTTATACTTAAATATATTTAACATCTACTGGTCATCCTGCCATCTAGGGGAGGGGATGGGGAGAAGAAGGGGAAAAATTGGAACAAACGGTTTGGTAATTGTCAATGCTATAAAACCACCCATATACATAACTTATAAATAAAAAGCTACTTTAAAAAAAACTGTACAAATAAAACTAACATGGACAGGAAAAAAATAAAATAGAATAGAATAAAATATATTTTAAAAAATGTGAGTTGTTTTTGTCTGGCAATTTGCAGTAGTTTTACCTTGAGACTGTAGTTTTGGAATTTCACAAAGATGATCCTTGGGGTTTTCCTTGTGGGATCTCTTTCCAAAGATGATTGATGGAATCTTTCAATCAGTATTTCCTCCTTTATTTCTAGAGCACTGGGGCAATTTTCCTTAATGATCTCTTGTCTAATGCAATCTAAGCTCCTTTTTTTTTTTTTTTTTTTTTTTTTTTTTTTTTTTTTTTTTGGTCATGGCTTCTGGTAGGCCAATAATTTTTAAATTGTCTCGTCTGGATCAATTTTGCAGGTCAAGAATAGCTAGATATTGCATATTTTTAAATATGATCCTGGACATATTATACAGGCCATAGGGGGAACACAGAAATAATGAAAATAAAATACAGAAAAAGAATTCATACATTCCTGTAAGTTCTTCACCTTATCTTTCTCTATTCCATTTGCTTGCTCACTTTCTTTTGGTATTTCCTCTTTTATTTTGATGATGGAACTCTGCTTTTGGGGTAAATATGGTGCTGTTTCAAACTTGCTATGCACCACTGAGCTTTGCCTTTGAGCATAGAGGCCCCTTGTGTTTTTGTGGGTTAGCTTTGCATGCTCTTTTCAGGAAACAATCTGCTTTTCAAGAGTTTGCCCTTTGAACTAGGACTGGAACTACCCCCACTGAGTCAAGACTCAGGGTCTTAGTTGCTGATTTGCTGTGATTAAGACCCTCTCACTGGCTTTCCCAACATTTATCTGAGCTGGGTTGAATGCCTTTTTCACCACAGTGAGATTGACCTTTCTTGCCATTTAAAAAAAAATCTTTCTTGAGTGTAGTGTTCTTCTTTTCTAAGATATGATTGTTCTCTGGGAGCAGATTTCTTGGGGAGCTTCTGCAGGCAGCCTTAGGTTCAGTTCAAAGTAACAATCATCTCAAATGCAGCCAGCTATTAAAGTACAGTCCTTTATTGTCTCTTCCAAAATAGACCAGTTAGCTTTCTTTGGTTCTGAAAGCTCTCTTTGCTAGTCTTTTGCCTCTGTCAGCTTCAACCTCCAGCTTCCTCTAAATCCTTTGTTCTCAATATCCCAAAAGTCTCTAGTGCTTGTCCTTTTATATGCTCTTTTAGAGGTGTGAACTCAAAAGTTGACTCCTCCTATGAGAGAGTGTGTTGTGGGTTCCTCACTTGTGAATCTCCTGAAATTGTGAACTCTAATGTGTGAGCTAATGTGTGAACACTCAAAGGTGTAAACTTAAGTACATAAGCATTGTTTCTATCAATTCCATGAGTTAACACTTTGTAAGGATTCTAACACTTGAGCTGGAGAGTGGTTGCATTCTATCAGAGTCTGTTCAGAAATTTGTTTCATATGATTTTTGCAGGAAACTGGGAGAGTTTGAGCAGCTTCCTGAATTTACTCTGCTATTTTGGCTCTATCCCTAGAAGTCTTAATATTGGATTTTAAGGTTTTTATGTCTTATTACATGGTCTATTTTTTGTGTAGATGCCATGTACATCTGAAAAAAAAATTATGTTCCTTTTTATTTCCATTTAGTTTTCTTCAAAGGTGTCCTATATAAATTTTCTTTTTGGTCTATTTCCCCCTGACTATTAAATGTATTTTTTATTGCATTGTGATCTGAAAAGAATGCATTTATTATTTATGCCTTTCTGCATTTGATTTTAAGGTCTTTATGTTCTAATATATAGTCAATTTTTGTATACGTTCCATGAACTGCCAAGAAAAGAAAGTGTACTCCTTTACGTCTCCATTCAATTTTCTCCAAAGATCTATCATATCTAGTTTTTCTAGCATTCTATTTATATCTTTAATTTCTTTCTTAGTTATTTTATGTTTTGATTTATCTAGTTCTGAGAGAGAGCAAGGTTGAGATCTTCCACTATTATAATTTTGCTGTTTCTTTTTATTATTATTATTATTATTATAATTTTTATTTACAGGATATATGCATAGGTAATTTTTCAGCATTGACAGTTGTAAATCTTTTTGTTCCAACTTTTTCTCTTCTTCCCCCCATCTCTTCCCCCAAATGGCAGATTGATCAATACATGTTAAATACAATATATGTATTCATGCCTAAACAGTTATTTCACTGTACAAAAAGAGCTGAATTTTGAAATGGTATACAATTACCTGAAGGAAATAAAAAATGCAGGGGGACAAAAATAGAGGGATTGGGAATTGTATATAGTGATTCATGGTCATCTCCCAGAGGTTGTTTGCTGGGTGTAGCTGGTTCAGTTCATTACTGCTCTATTAGAACTGATTTGGTTCATCTCATTGCTGAAGATGGTCAAGTCTATCAGAATTGATAATCATATAGTATTGTTGTTGAAGTGTATAATGATCTTCTGGTCCTGGTAATTTCACTCAGCATCAGTTCATGTAAGTCCCTCTTTCTGAAATCATCCTGTTGGTCATTTCTTACAGAACAATAATATTTCATAATATTCATATACCACAATTAATTCAGCCATTCTCCAATTGATGGGCATCCACTCAGTTTACAATTTCTGGCCACTATAAAGAAGGCTGCCACAAACATTCTTGCACATACAGGTTCCTTTCCCTTCTTTAAAATATCTTTGGGATATAAGCCCAGTAGTAAAACTGCACGGTCAAAGGGTATTCACAGTTTGATAACTTTTTGAGCATAGTTCCAAATTGCTCTCCAGAGTAGCTAGATATATTCACAATTCCACCAAAAATGTATCAGTGTCCCAATATTCCTACATTCCCTCCAACATTCTGTATTATCTTTGCCTGTCATTGTAGCCAATCTGACAAGTGTGTAGTGGTTTCTCAGAATTATCTTAATTTTCATTTCTCTGATTAATAACGACTTGGAGCATCTTTTCATATGGTTAGAAATAGTTTCAATTTCTTTGTCTGAGAATTGTCAGTTCACATCCTTTGACCATTTATCAATTGGTGAATGGCTTGATTTCTTATCAATTAGAGTCAATTCTATCTATATTTTTGAAATGAGGCCTTTATCAGAATTTTTGACTGTAAAAATGTTTTCCCAGTTTATTACATCCCTTCTAATCTTGTCAGCATTAATTTTGTTTGTGCAAAAAAATTTTCAGTGTACATGAATTTTTTTTTCCTATTTTGTGATCAATAATGATCTCTAGCTCTTCTTTGGTCAAAAATTATTTCCTCTTCTTTGGTCAAACATTATTTCCTCTTCCACAGGTCTGAGAGGCGAACTATCCTATGCTCTTCCAATTTATTTATAATCTCATTCTTTATGCCTAGGTCATAAACCCATTTTGACCTTATCTTGGTTTATGGTGTTAAGTGTGGGTCAACGTATAGTTTCTGATATACTAATGTACAATTTTCCCAGTAATTTTTTGTCAAACTTTCCCAGCAAAATTTCGTCAAAATTTATGACAAAGTTGCAGTCTTTAGGTTTGTCAAACACTAGATTATTAAAGTTATTGGTTGTTTTGTCCTTTGAACCTAACCTATTCCACTGATCAACTAATCTATTTCTTAGCCAATACCAAATGATTTTGGTAACCACTGCTTTATAATATAATATTAGATCTGGTACAGCTAGGCCATATTCATTTGATTTTTTTGTCATTAATTCCCTTGAAATTCTTGACCTTTTGTTTTTTCATATGAACTTTGTTGTTATTTTTTCTAGGTCATTAAAATAGTTTTTTGGGATTCTGATTGGTATAGCGCTAAAAAAATAGATTATTTTAGGTAGTATTGTCATCTTTATTATATTTGCTTGCCCAATCCAAGAGCATTTAATATTTTTCCAGTTAGTTAGATCAGATTAATTTATGTGGAAAGTGTTTTGTAGTTTTGTTCTTTGTAGTTTCTGATTTTCCCTTGGCAGATAGATTCCTAAATATTTTATGCAATCAGTAGTTACTTAAATGGAATTTCTCTTTGTAACTCTAACTGTTGGGTTTTGTTAGTGATATATAAGAATGCTGATGACTTATGTGGCTTTATTTTGTATCCTGCAACTTTGCTAAAGGTGTGGATTGTTTCTTATAACTTTTTAGTAGAGTCTCTGGGGTTCTCTAAGGATACCATCATATCATCAGCAAAGAGTGATAATTTGGTTTCCTGATTGCCTATTCTTATTCCTTTAATCTCTTTCTCAACTCTTATTGCCAGAGCTAGCATTTCTAATACAATATTAAATAGTAATGGTGATAGTGGGCAATCTTGTTTCACTCTTGATCTTATTGGGTATGGTTGCAGTTTGTCCTCATTACATATGATGCTTACTGATGGTTTTAAATAGCCGCTACTGATTATTTTAAGGAAAATCCAATTATTCCTATACTTTCAAGAGTTTTTAATAGGAATGGATGTTGGATTTTATCAAATGCTTTTTCTGCATCTATTGAGATGATCATATGTTTTTTGCTAATTTGATTATTAATATGGCCAATTATACTGATAGTTTTCCTAATACTGAACCAGCCCTGCATTCCTGGTATAATCCTACTTGATCGTGGTGTATTATCCTGGGCTTGATTTTCTGTATTCTTTTTGCTAATATCTTATTTGAGATTTTAGCATCAATATTCATTAGGGAGATTGGTTTATAATTTTCTTTCTCTGTTTTCAACCTACCTGGTTTAGGTATCAGTACTATGTCTGTGTCCTAAAAGGAATTTGGTAGGACTCCTTCATTTCCTATTTTTTCAAATAGTTTATAAAGCTTTGGGGCTAATTGTTCTTTGAATGTTTGGTAGAATTCACATGTAAATCCATCTGGTCCTGGGGATTTTTTTTTTAGGGAATTGATTATTAGCCTGTTCTATTCCTTTTTCTGAAATGGGACTATTTAAGCAATTTACTTCCTCCTCTGATAATCTGGGAAGCCTATATTTTTGTAGGAAGTCATCCATTTTGCTTAGGTTATCAAATTTGTTGGCATAAAGTTGGGCAAAGTAACCCCTTATTATTTCTTTAATTTCCTCTTCATTGGTGGAAAGTTCTCCCTTTTCATTTTTAAGACTACTAATTTGATTTCCCTCTGTCCTTTTTGTAATCAGATTTACCAAAAGTTTATCAATTTTATTGGTTTTTTCATAAAAACCAACTCTTAGTTTTATTTATTAGTTCAATAGTTGTTATTTATTTTCTATATTATTAATTTCTCCTTTTAATTTTAGAATTTCAAGTTTAGTTATTGATTGGGAGTTTTTAATTTGGCCTTTTTCTAGCTTTTTAAGTTGCAGGCCCAATTCATTGATCTTCTCTTTCTCTATTTTATTCAAGTAAGCCTCTAAGGATATAAAATTCCCCCTTATTACCACTTTGGCTGCATCTCATAAATTTTGGTATGATGTCTCATCATTGTCATTATCTTGAGTGAAGTTATTAATTGTGTCTATAATTTGCTGTTTCACCCAATCATTCTTGAAGATGAGATTATTTAATTTCCAATTACTTTTTGGTCTATTTACACCTAACTTTTTGTTTAATGTAGTTTTTGTTGCATTGTGATCTGAAAAGAAAGCATTTGCTATTTCTGCCTTCCTGCATTTAATTTTGACATCTTTATGTCCTAATATATGGTCAGTTTTTGTGTTGGTTCCATGAACTGCAGAGAAGAAAGTATATTTCTTTCTGTCACCATTCAGTTTTCTCCAGAGATCTATCATATCTAATTATTCTAATATCCTATTTACCGCTTTAATTTCTTTCTTATTTGTTTTGTGATTTGATTTATCTAAATCTGAGAGTGCAAGATTGAGATCTCCCACTATTATAGTTTTGCTGTCTATTTCTTCTCGCAACTCTCTTACCTTCTCCTTTAGGAAGTTAGATGCTATACCACTTGGTGAATATATGTTTAATACTGATATTGCTTCATTGTCTATAGTACCCTTTAGCAAGATATAGTTTCCTCCCTTATCTCTTTTATTTAGATCAATTTTTTGCTTTTGCTTGATCTGAGATAAGGATGGCTACTCCTGCTTTTTTGACTTCTCCTGAAGCATAATAGATTCTGCTCCAGCCATTTACCTGTACTCTGTATGTATCACCCTGTTTTAAATGTGTTTCCTGTAAAAAACACATTGTAGAGTTCTGACTTTTGATCCAATCTGCTATCTGCCTCTACTTTATGTGAGAGTTCATCCCATTCACATTTATGGTTAAAATGACTAATTCTGTATTTCCTGCCATCTTATTATCTCCATATTATGCTTTTCTTTTTCTTGCCCCACCCCCTGCTCCCTTCCCTGTATTTTTGGGCCCCACTTGTATCACACAGCTCTCCCTCTTTAGGATCCCTCTCTCCTCCCTTTGAATCCATTCCCCTTTCTTGTACCCTCCCTTATTACTCTTTTTCCTTGTCCCTTTTCCTCTCCCACTTTTTAATGAGGTAATAGAAGATTCTCTATAAAACAAATATGTCAATTATTTTCTCTTTGAGCCACCTCTGATGAGAGTTCTGTATTATATACATACATTGATGCAATACTTTCCAGTACTCAAGAAAAGCAGATCATTACAATATATTCAATGTTCTTGACTGCGCTAAGAAAATATAATAAAAATAATTATACTATCCAAATTAAGTTCCCTCAGATATGATTAGTTTCCTTTGCCTCATTGTGGGATTTAGTTTTCCTGATTTTATCTCCCCTTTTCCCCTTTTTTTTTTTTTTTTGACACTATCCCCTTTCTGTTTCTACTTCCCTTTTTGTGTTATATAAGTAAAATTAAATTATACATGTGGTCTTTATGTATATCCACAACAGAAATACAGTTCTCAAGAGTTCCTTTTACCTTTGTCTACTTCTCTTTAGTCCTATGGTAGGAGATTGAATTTTTTGTTTTGATCTGTTTTTTTTTTTCCTTAGAAACAAATGGAATAACTATGTTTTATTAAATGTCCATTTTCTTCCATGGAAGAATATGCTCAGCTTAGCTGGGTAGTTTATTCTTGGCTGCAATCCAAGTTCTTTTGCCTTTTGGAATATCAAGATCAGATTCAAGGCCCTTTGGTCCTTTACTGTTGAGGCAGCCAGATCTTGAGTGACCCTTATTGTGGCACACCTCGGTTTTTGAATTGTCTTTTCCTGGATGCTTGTAATATATATATATATTTTTTATTCTGATAGTTCTGAAATTTGGCCACAATATTCCTTGGCGTTTTTATTTTGGGGTCTTTTTCAGAAGGTGTTCAATGAATTCTTTCAATGCCTATTTTACCTTCTGGTTCTATTATGTATGGGCAGTTCTGTTTGATGATTTCCTGTAAAACAGTATCTAGACTCTTTTTTATCATAATTTTTGGGAAGTCCAATAATTCTCAGATTATCATTCCTAGATCTATTTTCCAGGTCTGTTGTTTTTCCAAGTGGATATTTAACATTTTTTCTATTTTTTCTTTTTCTTTTTTTTTTTGTTTTGTTTGATTGATTCTTGATGTCTCAATGAATCATTGATTTCTATTTGTTCAGTTCTGATTTTTAATGAGTTATTTTCTTCATTAGCTTTTTTTTTTTTTAAACTTCTTTTGGTTTGTATCCAATTGAGTTTTTAAATGAGTTGTTTTGCTCTATGAAATTTTTTTTTTCCATTTCACTATTTTTTTTTTTTTTAGTGTGTTATTTTCTTTTTCCAATTCACAAATACATTACTTTCTTGGGAACTCTTTACCTTTTCTTGTAATCTTCTCTTTTCTCAAATATAATGTTCTCTGGGAGCAGGTTTCTTGGGGAGCTTCTGGAGGCTTTCAGTTCCGTGTAATAATCACTTCAAATGCAGCCAGGAGTTAAAGTCCAATCCTTTATTGTCTCCTTCAAAATAGCCCGGTTAGCTTTTCTTGGTTCTGCGAGCTCTTTCCAGGAGACCTTTGCCTCTGCCTCTTCCAGCTTCAACCTCTCGCTCAACTCTGACTCCAAAAGCCTCCAGTTAGCATGAATTGACTCCTCCTCTGAGAGTGAGATTGTGGGTTCCTGATTTGTGAATCTCCCAGACTTGTGAATCTACTTGACTGAATCCTGACTTGTGAATCTCCCAAAAGTCTCTAGTTGGCTTGTGAATCTCCTCCACTGAACTTGTGAATCTCCTGACTGAATCCTAACTTGTGAATCTCCTGGAGTGCCTATCAATTCCAGTGACTTAGCACCTTGTAAGTATCCTAACGTTTTCCAATTCACAAATTCTGTTTCCCTGCATTTCTTGGGAGATTTTTTTTTTTTTTACCTTTTCCAATTCACATTCCTGGAAGTTATTGTTCTCTTCCATAGCTTCTCTTTCCTTTCCCCATTTTTCTTCTAGTTTTCTTTTAAGACTTTTAATAGTCTCTTCTAGGAGAGACTTTTGTGTTGGGGACCAATAATTGTCTGGAGACTGTCTGCTATTATTCTCCTCAGGGTTGAAAACCTGCTCTCTCTGTATAGAAGCTATTGATTGTCCTTTTGATATTTTTACTCATTTTTTTAAAAGCCTGTAGGGTCCGCCTTTAGATCCAGAATGTTACCAGCTTCCTCTGCAGAGCAGTGATAGGTGTATGGATGGTCAGCTATCCTGCTAACCACCTACAAAGAGCAGCAAGGTATGGGAGTGCTCTGGGAAAGATTTTTCCACTGGAAGTAACTCAGGCCTGCACAGCCGCGCTGTGGAAGTGCCACTTCCAAGAGCCCTGCTGTGTGGGTTAATGACTACCTAATAAATAATTAGTATTAATAAGTATTAGTGGCTGATCAGTGAATAGCCCCGCAAGGACCAGAAGTGTCCCTGCCCAGGGAAACACTGTCACAATGCAAAAGTTCTATTACCCCAGGCCAAGCACTACTCAGATTAGAGGCTGCCCTGGGCTGTGCCAGCCTGCCATGAAGTTTTGTGACTGCCTGCAGCTGCATACCTGTGCTGTGGTCTGTGCTGAGTCACTTCCGGTTTTGGGTGGTTATAGCTAGATCTTGTTAGGTTCTGGATTTTTTAAAGTACTCTCTGCCCTTGGCTTTAATTTGTCTTCCAGTTTACTGCTTTGTAATCAAGGCAGAGCCATCAGCCTATGGCAGAGTCATCTCTATAACTTTTCTAGCTAGAGAGGTCACCCCTCCCCCTGGCCTGCTCCAGAGACCAGTTTCTCTTATCTCCCTGCCTGCGCTACCCTGTTCCCACCCCTCAGGACAAACCTGCTCTGGCAATCTCCCAGATTATCTGCCACTAGTAAGTTATTGTGCTTCTAATCTTCGTGAATTTTAGGAGTCAAGCACTACTTTTGAGGCTGAATTTAATAATTGGTCGTAAGGGCATGAGAAAAGCTTAGAAAGTCATGTGTGCCTTGTCCACCATCTTGGCTCTGCCACTGTCTATTTCTTTTTGCAACTTTCAACTTCTTTAGGAATTTGGATGCTACACCACTTGGTGAATATATGTTTAATATTGATATTGCTTCATTATCTATGGTATCCTTTAGCAAGATATAATTTCTTCCTTATCTCTTTTAATTAGATCAATTTTTGCTTTGGCTTGATCTGAGATGAGGATGGCTACTCCTGCTTTTTTTCATAACAGATTCTACTCCAGCCTTTTACCTTTAGCCCTTATGTATCACTCTGTTTTAAATGTGTTTCTGGTAAGCAACTTATTGTAGGATTCTGGCTTTTAATACAGTCTGCTATCCATTTACGTTTTATGGGAGAGTTCAACCCATTCACATTTACAGTTTAAACTACAAATTTTGTTTTTTTTTTCAGCCATCTTATTAACCTCCAATTATACTTTTCTCTTTCATTTTCCCCTTTCTCTCTTCCCCAGTATTTTGTTTATGAGCACTACTTGCCTCAAGCAGTCCTCCTTTCGAGACCCTCCCTCTTTCTTGTACCTTTTCCCTACTATTTCTCTTTTCCCTCCTATTTATCCAACCCCTTATCTTTTCCCCTTTCCTCTCCCATTTTTCTATAAGATGAGAGATGTTTCTCAGTGAAACCTAATATATCTAATATTTTTTCTTTGGGCCACATCTGATGGAAGTAAGATTCACACAACATTCATCACCCTTCTTTATTTCCCTGAATTACAATATGTTTTCTTTGCCTCTTCCTGAGATGTAACTTCCTTCATTTTACCTGCACTTTTCCCATTTTTTCTGTTACAATTCCCTTTCCATCTCTAGTTTCTTTTTTATATTATAACAGTAAAATCAGATTTTACATGCATTCTTAATGTATACCCATAACAGAAATATAATTCTCAAGAGTTTTTTTTTTTTCTTTTTACCTTTTTTTTGTCCTTCTCTTAAGTTTTATATTTGGAGGTCATTTTTGTTTGTTTGTTTAGCTCTGGTCTTTTTATCAAAAAAAAAAAATGAAATTCACCAGTTTCATTGAATGTCTATCTTCTTCCCTGAAAGAAAATGCTCAGTTTAACAGGGTAATTTATTCTTGGCTGCATTCCAAGATCTTTCAGTTTTTGGAATATCAGATTCCAGGCCCTTTGATCCTTTAAAGTGAAAGCTGCTAGGTCCTGAGTAATCCTTATTGTGGCTCCTCAATATTTGAATTGTTTCTTTCTGGCTGCTTAACTTTTCTAATATTATATTTATCTCATTAGTTCTTTCATGTTTATTTTTTGGTTGGATTAAACAAATTCTGAAAGGATCAATTGAGATCCCCCTTTAACATACTTTTGATCTGTATTTCTTCCTATAATTAACTTAATTTCTTTAAGAATTTATAGGCAATAACATTTTATGCCCATCTTTAGTATTGATGCCCTATATTAGTATTGATATTGCATCATTCTCTCTGGTACCTTTTAGCAATATATAATTTCTTTCCTAATCTCATTTCATTAGTTGTATTTTTGCTTCTGCTTTCTCTGAAATCAGGATTGTCATCCTTGCTTTTTTTCCCTTCAGGTGAAGTATAATAGATTCTGCTCTAGCCCCTTGTTTTTTACTCTCTTGGTTTGTCTCTTTGCTTCAAGTATGTTTCAGTTATTTTAAGATTCTAGTTTTTGATCCATTCTGCTGTACACTTCTCTTTCATATGAGATTTCATCCCATTTACATTCACAGTTATGATTACTGTTTCTCTCCATCCTATTCTTTCTCTTGTCCTCTTTCTCCTTTTACCCTTTCTCTACTTACAGATGATTGTCTACCATATCCCCTGATCTGATGTCTTTTTATGAGTCTCTAGTCTCCCTTTATTTAATCTCCTTTTTGTATTGATTTTGTGTATCAGCTCATCTTTGAGGCAATTTAGATGAGAGTAAGCTTCAAGCAATACTCATTGCCCAGCATTTCATTTTTTCCTCTATTGTAATGTTTTTTTTTCTCACCATTTCATGTGAAATAATTTACAAAATTCTATTTCTTATTTCCTGTTATGTTCAGTGCATTTCTTTTATTCATCCCTTGATTCTTTTCTCATTCCCTCAAATCACCTTATCCATACCCTCTGTTTATATGCCTTTTTTCTGTAACTTTAAGAATTACAATAATTATTTACTGCATAGGGATATGAACAGTGTAGTTCTATTTAATTCCCTGTGTTTTCTTTTCTCTTTTTACCTACTTTTTCTTCTCTTGGGTCTTGATATTGGAGAGCAGATTTTTTTTTAAATTTACTCTGATTTTCTCCTTATGAAAGTTTGAAATACTTCCATTTCATTGAATGACCATTCCTTCCTTAATGTATGGTTATAGTCCTAGATCCTTTGCCTTCTGGAATATCATGATGTATCACCTCTTGTTCCTTTCCTCTGAAATTTTGCTTGAGATTCCCCAATATTTAAATTATTTTTTGGGGGCTACTTTCATTATGTTTTCTTTGACATGAAAGTTCTGAAATTTGGCTATAATTATCCTCAGAGTTTTTATTTGGGAATCTTTTCCTGAGGTGATCAGTAGATTCTTTCAATGACTATTTTGATCTCTTGTTGCAGAACATCAGAACAAATTTCCTTGAAAATTTCTTTTAACATTCTTTCCAGGTCCTCCTTTTATTATGACTTTCAGGTAGTCCAATCATTTTGTTATTGCTTCTGTTGGATAAATTTTCAAGATCAGTTTCTTCCTTAAGAGGTAGTTTACATGTTCTTCTATTTTTTCCCATTCTTTTCAATTTGTTTGATTATTTCTTAATGTCTTATTGAGTCATTACTTTTCACTTGAATAAATCTAACTTTTAAAGTATTGTTTTCTTTAACTTTTGTATCTATTTTTCTATTTGGGCAATTCTACTTTTAAAACAGTGTTCTAACTTAGTAATTCTTTTTTCATAATTCTCTCTCATCACTTTCATTCATTTTACCCATTTTTCTTTTACCTCTCAAATAATTTTTAAGCTTTTTTTTTTTTTTTACTTCTTCCAAGTTCTTTCTGAACTTGAGACATATTGCAGTTTATTTTGGAATTTTGCCCATAGATGTTTTTGTTGACCTCTTCTGAGTTTGTTTTGGTTTCCCTTGTCACCATGATAACTTTTTATGATCATATTCTTTTTTGTTATTTTCTCTATTTGTCTGTCTGTCTCTGTTTCTGTCCCTGTCTCTGCCCTGCCCTCTTTCTCTCTATCTCACTCTGTGTGTGTGACTTTCTCTCACCTTGTTCCTATCTTTTAAATTCAAGTTCTGCTCCCAGAATTTTGAAAGGAGTACTGTCTTACACTGATTGTGTCAAGGGCTACAGATCCTGCTTGTTTGCTTTGTGCTACAATACTGCTTTACTAAAGTCCACCGGAGATCCTCATGTCTTGTTCTGAATCAGAGAGTATGCTAGAGATGTCCAATGTTGCTAGAAGTTGTTGTGATCTGGTGCTGTGATCAGGTTAGCTGTAGCTAAACTGGTGCTGAACCAGGGTCCTTATTGTGATGCCCTTCTGGGGATCCTTGTTCGGGTGCCAAAATGTAATGTCCAGAAGAGCCCTCTGGAGGATCTCTGGACAAACCTTGGTCTTAGTTGGAAGAATGATGAAGGCAGGAGAGCCACCAGGAGGATCTCTGTTTCTTTCTCCATCTTCTGTGTCTCCTTTCTGTCTGAGTCCTCATCTGTATCTTCTCTGTGTCTGTGCCTGCGTCTGAGTCTCCTCTGTGTCTGATTTGAGTTTGAGTTCCCATCTCCAGTCCTCTCAGTCCTTAAATACTTCAGTATGAGGAGGAAACTAGATATTTTAGCAGGTTTTCTCTGGGCTGAAGGGTCTTATACCTCACTCAGACTTCCCCCACTATCTGCAGCCCTCTACATCTCCTGGTTTTTTTTTTTTTTTTTTTTTTTTTTTTTTTTTTTTTTTTTTTTGTTGTTGTTGTTGTTGTTTTGTTTTGTTTGTTTGTTTGTTTGTTTTACTTGAAACAGGTATACATAAATCCATCACTATGGGAGGTATTACACACGCATATAGTAATATAACACAAGCTAGTAGTGATGTAACAAACAATACGAATCAATATAAGTCCTAAGGGGGGAATATAAATAACAATCATACAAAAAACCTCTTTCAGCAGCCAAGAGATAGTCCAAAACCAATCTACTGTCCATTACTCCATGTGTCAGGGAATCCAATGATTTCTGCAGATTTTGAAGTCCTGCAACAGTCTCATTAACAATATTTTATGTTCCTGAGTCAAAAGGCACATAGGGTAGAGCTAAATTTAGAAATTCTCTAGGGTTATCTGTGGCTCCCCCTTTCTTTTGTTTTTGGAGTAGCATCTTGATGTCCCAAGGTGGGACTGGACAAAACTGTTGCAAGGGTGGTGCTGAAAGTGTCACGGACCCTCCCACTCCTCTTTCTCCCTGTGCCCAAGAAGGTGAAATTGAGGCAGGAGGGTCAGGCAATCACAGGGTAGGTTTCTATTCTCAAATTAGATGAATCTTGTCCTTCTTCTTTAGCTTTAACTAATGCCTTTTGTAATCATGTCATAGGTGGTAGAACAAAGTGCTGATAGTGTTATTGCCTTTCCCACTCTCCCTCATCCCTCCACTCATGAATGCAAGATTGAGGGAGGAGGATCGGGAAATGGGGAATGCCCCAAGGGCACCTGCTCGGGTGTAGGCAGAAGTGAAACTGAACTGTGAAAGTGAGAAGTACCACACCCCTTAAGTTCATCAGCATTGTCCTTAAGGTACTTGACTCTTTCTTGCCCAACTCTCCATGCCTTTCAGCTAATTTGTCAATATCATCCTCTTCTGCTTTTTCTCCTCACACTTCCTTGTCTGGCTGTCCACATTCCATTTTTTCTTTCTTTTGCTTTGTAATTTTAGGGGTTGGCATGCTTTTTTTAAATTTTTTTATTTTACATTCTGTTATACCTTCATTTAACCTTTCTAGCTTTCCCAGAGTTAGGACAGCTAGTTAAAATCTGAATGTGCTTAGGCCAAGTGAGGTGTTTCTGTTTTTCCCCATGTCTACCCTGGCAACCATAGAGGTCTGGCATCTGAAGTATACCTGCTTGGCTGGAGCAACACTAGAGCACAAAATGATGCCAGTAGCTGTAGTACACCATCTACCTTGTTGTGCTAAGGCACATGAGTGTTCCTGATGTTGATGTTTATGCACTCTAGCACACTGGGACTCAGAATCTTCTGCTCATTTGCTGAGGTAGTATTTGCTTTTGGTTTAAAGAGGTACTTCCTTTCTTGGGCTGTCCCACTTCTCTCTTACCTGAATGAGATGGATTCTCTCTGCTGATCTCTGAAGTTTTCTCGACTAAAAGATTCATTCACCCTATCTTCTTGCTAGTTCTGCCACTCCAGGACCTATCTTGGGATCTATTTTATGGTTAAAAACAGGTGAACATGGAAGGGTTATAGTGATCCATTGCTTTCTTTGCTATCTTGGCTTCCAGAAGTAAAAATTCTTACTTATTTGATTTGAAAAATCTTTTTTGGAGCTCTTTAAGGCACTCTTTTCCTCCTGAAACCAATACTCATCTTCCTTTTGAACGAGATAAAATAAGATCTTTCAAAACAGTTGTGAAAATCGAGTAAGGCTTCATCTATTTCAAAGTTTGAGTAGGCCTGAAGGACTTTAAGTCAAGGGGATACTTAAAGTGTCTCCTCCCTGCTATCTTAAGGACATACTTAAAGTCTCTTCCTGCTATTCCCTCCCTGTTAGCCCCCTAAGGGCATACTTAAGTCCCCTTCTTGTTATCCTTCCTATTTCAGCCAAATATGGGCAACTATGTACTTGTTGGTCAAGTTCAATTTCTTGGATAGTTCCCTCGTTTAGAATGTAAGATCCTCAGCCAATAAGGATGAGAGTCAGTGGTGGGAGGGGGGAATTTGCGTTAGGGATAAAAGCGCAGACCCTACCCCCTATGGTGCCTCCTCCCTTCGATTGTCTGCTCGATTGGTGGGACAACCGTTCTCGAGAACGTAAATAAACTTTGCTTTGCTTCTAGAGATCTATCCAGTTGTTTTATTAATGGTTTCTGACCCACACACTTTGATGCTTTAAATAAAGAAGTTTTAACTCTGTTTTCTTATGAGTTTATGCTTTGTTCTTTCTGTAACCATAGCAACTTTCCATGGCTAGGTTTTTAGTTTTATGTTCATTTTCCCAGTCTAATTCTTGACTTTTCATTTTATATTAAAGTGGGGCTGCACCCAATGCCAGTACTGGGATTTCTATAATTATTATTTTTTTTTCATCTGACCAGGTTTTTGTCATACTTTCTTACCATGTAAGGATGGGGAACTCAGAGACCTTCAACTGCCTCTGCTGATTCAGTTGCTCATGAGGCTTCCTGCTCTTTTGCTGTGTAGTGATCTGCCCTTGTGTTATAATTTGTGCTACTGTGCTTCACTCTCAATACTGGATCCATTCTGTCTAACCCAAACTTTGGGAGAGGGATTTATAGGAGAAAATCATGAATTTGGATGTGGACATGCTGAGAATGAGTTGTCTACAGAATATCTCATCTGAACAGCATTAAGTGTAGAGGACTGCAAAATATAGGGGGAATTTTGGGTAAGGTATAAAACCCTTCAGCCCAGAGGGAACCTGGTGGCTATGTCTGGTTTGGCTTCCCACCTCCCTTTGGTGCTCTCATCCTTTCTGAGAAGTCAAGGAGGGCATGACCACCTGTATTCTACTCAGAGCAAGGGATACTTATAGTAAGAGGCATTTACATATCAATAATAGGTTGCTTATAATTAGCACTTGCTCAGTGTGATGTGATGATATAATGGTTCTCTAATTGGCACATGCTTGGTGTGCTGTAATGATGTAATCAGACTAAGGTATTTAAGAGCTGAGAAGACTAGAAATAGAGACACTCCATCTTTGACCACCCTTATGGGTCTCCTGCCTTCTTCACTCCTCCACTAAGATCAAGAACTTGGGTGGTCCAGAAATCCTCCAGATAGCTAGTCTGGATGGTATATTTTAGCATGCCAATTTGAGGGCTCTGGAAAGCACACCACATTTTGGTACCTAATGTGGGGCCTCCAGAAGGACACTACAATTAAGGATAAAAGAGTTATTGACTCTCTCCTTGATGCTTTTTTTCTGTTTCTATTTTTGTTCTCCTCCTATTTGTCCAACTACTCTTTTTCAATATTTTTTTCTGGATCTTTATCTAAGTTATTTGCACTAAATGTAGGTATCACCTGAACCATCTTCTTCTTTCTCCCTCCGCCCTACCCAACAGTATTTCATTTGGATGTTCATAAGTTCTCATAATTTTTAAAAACTATTTTATGCCAGGATTCTCAGATCATCCCTGCTCAAACTCCAGACTAACATGTCAAACTGATTATTAGACATCTCAATGAGATTTTTTTTATAGACAATGCAAGCTCAGCATGTCCAAATTTAAACTCATTTTTTATCTATATAATCTCCCATCCTTCTGAAAACCTCAATAATTGTTCATGGTATTATCCTCCTCCAATTCACAGGCTCAAGACCAAGTGCTCATTCTCACTTTTTACTTTCTTTACCTGATATCTGAAATCTGTTGCCATCTCCTCCACTCTTCTTTCTTTCCTCAGACCTTGTCACCAACCAAGTGCAGGACTTTATTATCTCAAGTCTAGACTATTCCAGTAGCTTAACGTTTGTTGTTACTTCTTTTCTCAAGGCTCTTGATATTCCACTCCATTCTTTCTTTATTTGTTAATCTTCTTAAAATGTATATATGTTACTGTTATTCCCCTCCCCATTCAATAAACTCCAGTATTTATTAACTCTAGGATCAAACATAGCATCTTCTGTTTAGCCTTTAAATCCCTTATTTTATTATTCAGTCTTCACTTTTCTATAACCACTAAATTTTTTCATTACTTGATTTCCTTAGTATTTGATTTCTTTCTAGTCCCATGAAATACATTTTTTTTTTTATTTTGAAGGTTTAGATTTTGGTGTCCATTCTCAGGAGTTTTGCTTGCAAGTTTAAGGAGAAAACTGGTGATTTTCTATCATTATTCCTTGAAATGCAATATAACATCCAGAATTGTCTAAGGTCATTGTTTGGAGTAATTCAATCATTCTTAAATTTCTTCTCTTCGATCAATTTTCCCCTCAGTCAATTGTGGCACACACATACACACACACACACACACACACACACACACACACATATATACATATACACATTTTTATATACTACAGTGTATGTATAGATGTATTATGCACAATAATGTGTATATATGCACATTAAAATGCTTATGCACATTTCTATGCATATACATGTCCATACATACAAATATATATGGAATCATTTTTGGAATCATTAACTTGTTTTATGGAGTCATTAATTTGGTGCTTTCTAATATTCAGGGATTCTGTTCTAGACATAAGGATTTTTACCTGTTTTTAAATCTGTCTTTTCCTCTGAGGCTTGTTTCTTTACGTCAAGGATATCCCTGGCATTATAATAGTTTTTTATCCTTTTAATTGGTTTACTCATTACTCCATCTTTATATCTCTTAAGATCTTCATTCTTAAAGTCTTCTTAATTATCTTGAGGTCTTCACACTTCTGGTAAGACTAGTTTAGTCCTGGACCAAATTGATCATGGACCATTTTTCCTAGGATCTTGCTTCAACTTTCTGAGAGAAATGGTTATTTTTCTATTATGTTAATAACCTTTTATTAATTAGGATCAAGGCTTCTTATTTCCTTAATCAGTGATCAGTCCCTGTAGGTATCCTGTAAGTAGAGGACCCCTCTGTGAAGGTACAAGACTGATAGATAAGATTGGCCTGATACTCAAGGTATGTGCTCTTTGATCTTAGGCAAGACTCTACCCAAATAGGAGATTTTGTTTTTGTTTAGAGCATAAACAGAATCTAATCTATTTAAATTAATGCTCCAAAGCAATGAACTATTGTCCTTCTACTTCTCCATTGAAACATAGAGTGATCCAGCTAATGAAGGAAAAAACCAAGTAGTGTAGTCTGGGTAAAAATGAATTCCTTTGTCCAGATTGCTTCAGATGACTGAGACTTATGTGACTCAAGTCACATTCTCAGTAGGAAGGATGAAGACTTTTAGTCATGCTCTCACTAATTGATTACCAGTCAGTTGGCTTTCTCCTGTTTAGTGCATCCCTCTTACAAAAATATATTCAGTCTTTTAGTCTCTTCATGTCTTCCTTTGGTTACTGAGAGAAATTTATTATAAGCTAGCTTCATGAATAAGTTGATTATTGATTACTCACAAACTTTGTCTTTGGGCTTTTTTTTCCCTCTCTTTTCTCTAAATGCTTCTTTCTGTGATCTTCAAGAATCATTTGGAAAGTTTGGGAAGCTAATAAATTTCAAGAGACCTTCTACTTATCCAAAGCATTATCACTGCCCTTTAAGGCTTTTTGACCTCAAAAATCTTGGTTTATTTCTATAAGGCAGATGTGGATTTGCCCTGGGTAACTGCCCTTGGCAGTTGCTGGCTCCAGTCCTCCTGTTGGTCAATTGGAAGGCTTTTCATCTTTAAAAAAATAAAGCTACCTGCTTAACTTTTTTCTGAGCCCAGGATTGAGTTCAAGAGAGGCGACTTTTGGTTACTGTTTTGAGCCCAGGATATGATTTTTAATCCCACTTAAGAGTCAATGACAGTGCTATGTCCCTCTTCTGAATTTGAGGTCTGTGTCACAATTCTGTTCTACTTTTACTCTATAGTTCTTTCCCTGGTTGTTTATCCAGATATTTTTTGTCTTTTCCTTTATATGTATTTGTAGATATAATGTATCAATAGAATATTTGATACGTCTTAGCATTGTAAGCATTGATAGAGTCAATAATTCTGTCAAAAATACATACTCACAGACCAGTATATGAAAATTCCTTTCTTCTTAGTATTATTGGATAGGATTTTCATTTTTTCATTAAAAAAATGCACTCTGAATACTATGTTTGGCAGCAACTGTTTTTTTACATATAACTTGACAATAAAGTTCTTCTCAACTTTATTTTAGACAATGTGGTCAAAATCAGAATTGGGTAAATCTGATTGAACTAGAAAATTACTGCATTAGCCTTTATTTAAAATAGTCATCTTCACTTTTGACTTAAACTGTCCTATTTTATTGAATATTTTTGAAAATGTCTACTATAACAAACTGCAACCATTCCCAATAAGATCAGGAGTAAAACAAGGTTGCCCACTATCACCGTTACTATTTAATATTGTATTAGAAATGCTAGCTTTGGCAATAAGAGTTGAGAAAGAGATTAAAGGAATAAGAATAGGCAATGAGGAAACCAAATTATCACTCTTTGCTGATGATATGATGGTATACTTAGAGAACCCCAGAGATTCTACCAAAAAGTTATTAGAAACAATCTACACCTTCAGCAAAGTTGCAGGATATAAAATAAACCCACATAAGTCATCAGCATTCTTATATATCACTAACAAAACCCAACAGTTAGAGTTACAAAAAGAAATTCCATTTAAAGTAACTACTGATTGTATAAAATATTTAGGAATCTATCTGCCAAGGGAAAATCAGAAACTTTATGAGCAAAACTACAAAACACTTTCCACACAAATTAAGTCTGATCTAACCAACTAGAAAAATATTAAATGCTCTTGGATTGGGCTAGCAAATATAATAAAGATGACAATACTACCTAAATTAATATACTTATTTAGCGCTATACCAATCAGACTCCCAAAAAAATACTTTGATGAATTAGAAAAAATAACAACAACGTTCATATGGAAAAACAAAAGGTCAAGAATTTCAAGGGAATTAATGAAAAAAATCAAATGAAGGTGGCCTAGCTGTACCAGATCTAAAATTATATTATAACGCAGCAGTTACTAAAACCATCTGGTATTGGCTAAGAAATAGACTAGTTGATCAATGGAATAGGTTAGGTTCAAAGGACAAAACAGCCAATAACTTTAATAATATAGTGTTTGACAAACCCAAAGACACCAGTTTCTGGGATAAGAATGCATTATTTGACAAAAATTGCTGGGAAAATTGGAAATCAGCATGGCAAAAACTAGGCATTGACCCACACTTAACACCGTACATCGTACACAAAAATGTTGGAGTTCAAATGTTGGGTTCTTGTTCTTCTTTAAAATATTATAAAAGTTCTCTCTGGGTGCCTTCCCTGGAATCAGGATTTTGTCAGTCCCTGTTCAGGTGCCAAAAATGTGGTGATCTTCTTCCCAAATGCAGCCAAGTGATAAAAGTTCAGATCTTTTATTATCTCCAATATATCCCGGTTAGCTTAGAGGTCTATCTCTCTGCTTGGTTCCAAGAGTTCCCTCCGAATGTCGCCAAATCCAAGGGTTTTGTCCTTCAGCCTCTGCCTCTGCTTTCTTCAGCCTCCAACGAGCACAGAGATGGAATGAATCTCTTGTCTCCTTCACTTGGGGCTCGGCTAGCTTTCTGGTGAGTCTTTCAGACCAGCTTGGTCTCAGTGGGGGAAGTGCAGGAGCCCAGCCACCTACCACAGTGGTGTGAGATGAAGATGAATCTGGTTGTCCACTGAACTCTCAACTCGTAGCTTCTTCCTCTGAAAACTCTTCTTCCGCCACCAGCCAGCCAAGTGGAAAATATTCCTTCTTGCCGTGGAGAGAGGCAAGGTCAAAAATAATAAGGTCAAAATGGGTTCATGACCTAGGCATAAAGAATGAGATGATAAATAAATTGGAAGAGCATAGGATAGTTTACCTCGCAGACCTGTGGAAGAGGGAGGAATTTATGACCAAAGAAGAACTAGAGATCCCTATTGACCACAACATAGAAAATTTTGATTATATCAAATTGAAAAGTTTTTGTACAAACAAAACAAATGCAAACAAGATTAGAAGGGAAACAATAAACTGGGAAAACATTTTTACAATCAAAGGTTCTGATAAAGGCCTCATTTCCAAAATATATAGAGAATTGACTCTAATCTATAAGAAATCAAACCATTCTCCAATTGATAAATGGTCAAAGGATATGAACAGACAATTCTCAGACGAAGAAATTGAAACTATTTATAGACATATGAAAATATGCTCCAAATCATTATTAATCAGAGAAATGCAAATTAAGACAACTCTGAGATACCACTACACACCTGTCAGATTGGCTAGAATGACAGGGAAAGATATGTGGGAAAACAGGGAATTGATACATTGTTGGTGGAATTGTGAACACATCCAGCCATTCTGGAGAGCAATTTGGAACTATGCTCAAAAAGTTATCAAACTGTGCATACCCTTTGATCCAGTAGTGTTTCTACTGGGCTTATACCCCAAAGAGATACTAAAGAAAGGAAAGGGACCTGTATGTGCCAAAATGTTTGTGGCAGCCCTGTTTGTAGTGGCTAGAAGCTGGAAAATGAAAGGATGTCCATCAATTGGAGAATGGTTGAGTAAATTGTGGTATATGAATGTTATGGAATATTATTGTTCTGTAAGGAATGACCAACAGGATGAATACAGAGAGGACTGGCGAGACTTACATGAACTGATGCTGAGTGAAATGAGCAGAACCAGGAGATCATTATATACCTCAACAACGACACTGTTTGAGGATATATTCTGATGGAAGTGGATCTCTTCGATAAAGAGAGCCTTAATTGATCAAAGATGGACAGAAGCAGCTACACCCAGAGAAAGAACACTGGGAAATGAATATAAACTGCTTGCATTTTTGTTTTTCTTCCCAGGTTATTTTTACCTTCTGAATTCAATTCTCCCTGTGCAACAAGAAAACTGTTCGGTTCTGCACACATATATTGTATCTAGGATATACTGCAACCCATTCAACATGTAAAGGACTGCTTGTCATCTGGGGGAAGGGGTGGAGGGAGGGAGGGGAAAAATCAGAACAGAAGTGAATGCAAGGGATAATGCTGTAAAAAATTACCCTGGCATGCATTCTATCAATAAAAAGTTATTAAAAAAAAAAAAAGAAAAAAAGAAAATGTCTGCTATATCTCAAAAGTGAATTTTGGAACATGAATGTTACAAATTAAAGTTCAATATAGGGTAAAGACAAGGTAGAACAATTAATAAATACATGAAACGTGGTCTTCTTAATCTGTACCAGGAATGATAGTCATTAGTTCCCTTTAATAAAATGTTACATTTTTTATTATAGCTGACAATTAAGAAATTTTGATTAAAATTGAAGTTGAAATATACTTGTGGAATACATATTTGTGAATGTTTTATTTGATACTTAATTATTTAACATAAGTATGGCTTTCAGGTGAAAAAAAACATTTTGTTTTAAATGCAGAGTATCTCATGTCAGCAGAAGTACAAGACATTAATTTACTGTTTTAAAATGTATATTTTATTCTTTACTACTTATTTTATATTTTACATAGTGACAATTATAAGGCTTTTTTATTTTGTGCACAATATTCAATGGCAGAACCCTGCCAAAAATCATACTAGTCATAACTTGTAGACCAAACAGTTTGATCATTCATAGGGTTGGAGTTTAGCTCAATCCAAGTAAATAGATTAGAGATAGCCATTTGGTCCCTTAAGTCATTTTAATGACTAAACTAGAGATTTTATCTAATGACTTAATGTAGTATGGGTCATTCAGCTTTTATAATTTTGGACAAAAGTTACATCAGGATAAATAATGGATGAACTGACAGATTGGATAGAATGTCACCCAAGTCATGGATAAAAATGAGTTTATTAAATATGAACAATAAATAATAGATTAAAAAACAATCAGGAGGAAAGGAATCATGGGTAAGAAGGTAGCCTGGTCTATTGAGAATAAATACAGAAATGGTTCAAGTACTGTTTCTGATACTTTGGATCTGTATAATTTTAGTTATATTATTTCACCTCTGGTGAATTCAGTTTCCTTATATAAAAATGAGGAATTTGTATTAGGTGATTACTGAGACCCCTTTTTACCTTAAAAGTCCATTATCCTTAATAGGCAAATATTTTGGAACAAGTAAAATCATTTGTGCATGCATATTCACATATGTATATGACATAGGTTTTCTGTATTAGAATTATTGTATTTTCATTATCTGATATGTCATAACATTGTCCTTGGCTGCAACTATTCTAAAATAAAATCCTTTTACCTGTCTTTTATGATTCATACCAGGTCCTTTAATAGGCATAATAATCCAATATTTCTCTTTTGCAAAAAGAATAGGAAAGAAAAGCTAGTCTGCTCCAGAGCATGTTGGAAAATTTAACATCCTACAATTGTAGAAATTTTTGTTTGGATAGATTTCCAAAGACTAGAAATGTTTTCAATAAACCGTATGGAGATTTGGCTCAAAATATCATTTAGCTCATGCATCTCTGGCTTCATGGAACACTCAATTGACAACATGTGCAAAAAGCCTGTGCAAATTGAAGATTAAAATGGACTTCAGACACTTATTGAGCTATCTTTGTTTTTTTGGCTATCTTCTCTTTCTCTGATGGTCTATGTCACTCTTCCTATCTCTGTCTTTCTTTTGCTGTGTTTCTGCCTCTCTTTGTTCTCTTTCTCTTCATGTTTCTCTTTCATTTCTTGGTCAGCAGTCCATGTATGCCTGTTTGGGAAACAAAATTAGTATCAAAGTAGGACAGATGGTAGATGATCCACTAATGATTATAGTCTACTCTCCCAGATTTCTATCATTTCTTTGTTTCCTTCATTTTGAATTATATTTGGATTAGAAATTTAAACATTTACTCAAAGTTACGTACTTATGAATTTGGATGCATAAACCATTTATGCACATAAAGGAAATATCTAAAAGACAGAAAGACTTACAAAAAAAAGAAGGGGACATTTATTTATTTTGAGAGTATGATCAATTATAATCCAGAGGAATTCTTATAAAATAATTGCATTGAGATATGCAATTTGCACAGGATTTTTGTGAAATTATATATTTGTAGCTAAATAGATATATATAACTATATTGCAAACTTAAATTGCCATATGAATGCTACCTGTTATTATTATTAAACTCCTTTTTCCCCATTTAGACCAGAAATGACAAAGTGCTAGAGAGAATAGGATATTGGAGTGATCTACATTGATGTGGTGATGGAAAAGATCTCTTTTTTAGTAGATTGTGAGGCAGTGACTACCTCCCATTTGGATTTGTATCCCTAGTACTAAACACAGCAAATAGTAAGCACTTAACAAATGTTTGTTGGTTAATTAATTAAAGTCTTACTATATCAAATTTTCCTTTATTTTCAATTTCACAATCAGAATGTGATATCAACTCCTTCAGGGTACAGGATTCTATTGGGAGGACAAATCTCATTGACTTTCTTTACTCCCTTTCTTTTATCCTTCTCTCTCTAGCTCTATCTCCTCACCTTGTAACTCACTCTCCCCTCCTCTCCCTCACATTCTTACTCTCTTTTCTTTTCTTCTTTTCATTTCTTTTCTCTTCTTCCCTCTCTTTTTCATTTTTGTCTTCTATTTCTCTGTCTCTATCTCTCTCTCCATCTGTCTATCAATCGATGTTACTCTTTCTATTCTCAAAGTTGTTTTTTTTTTCCCTGCTCACATGCCTTTTCTCTTAGATGCAGATGTTTCTAAAAAGTGGCACAAAGATCAAAGAAAATTTTTGTGCTGAAAGGATGGAAGCACACTTAGTTTTGTTAAATCTGGTTGTAACATATTAAATAAAACCAGTTTCGAAGAAAAGGAAATAAGGATTTATTAAGTGTCTGAGCTAAACACTTAACATTTTCCCTCATTTAATCCTCACAATAAACTTGAGAGGTAGTTATTATAATAACATTTTTAGACAAGAAGAAATTGAGAGAGACAGAGCTTGATTTACTTGACTAGTGTAAAACAGTCAATATATGTTTGAGGCTATATTTGACCTGGGGTCTTTCAGAGTCCACCATTCTATACCCTGTGTATTTTTAACTATACTCTGTCACCTAGCTGCCTAAGTATATGTTTAACTTGAAGAACAGAAGAGTCAAGAGGATCATTATAGCAATTTTTAAGTGTTTACATGGTAGAAATGTGAAATATTCGTTAATAAATTTGCTTAGTCTGAGAAGTAATGTGGCATAGTGGAAAACATTTCCTTGGTTCAAATTCTTGATCATCACTTAGTACCTACATGACATTTGCTAAATAATTTAAACACAGGCTTTAGTTCATAAAAATGATGTTTCTTCCAACTGCAACCATATAAAATTATATAAGTAGAATCTATGAATAGAGTTGGCAAAATGACAAAATTAAGAAGTTAATGAAAAAATGAAATATAAATTCTTATTAAATAGTTTTCCAAAAGTGTAACAGCAGGTAAAAAGCTTTATGTTACCTCTGATCCACAATTAGACAATAGAATATAGTGCATACCACACTGGACCTAATGTTAGAAAAAACACAGGCTCAAAATCTGTCTCAAACATTTGCTAGTCTAGGTAAGTCATTTAAATTCTCTGTGCCTATTTCTTCATGTATAAAATTAGGGTGATGACTTTGATCTTTAAGGTCTCTTCCAACTCCAAAACAATGATTTTAAGATTACAAAGACTAGATGATATCATTTAGATAAGGAGTACTTTACTATTTGTAAATGTTGAAATATTTTTAACCCTGCCTCCTCCACCCTTTTTGGAACTCCAGTACTTTGGTGATCTCTTTGTCTCAGCTAAACGACACTAGTTTTTACTACCTTGATAGTCTTTTATTTCTGGTTGACAATATAAATATGTATGTATATAATCTCTCTCATACATACCTAATCATGGTATTGTGAGATAAAAGTATATATATATATATATATATATATATATATATATATATATATATATATATGCACTCTTATTATATGTGTGTGTGTGTATTGTGAGATAAAAGTATATATATATATATATATGTATATATATATGTATATATATATATATATATATATATATATATATATGCACTTTTATTATATGTGTGTGTGTGTGTGGCATATAAATATGGTTTTGTTGATCTTTGGGCATAGTTTCAAATTGCTCTCTGGAATTGGGAAATGGCTCTAATTTTTATTAATGAGATTCAGATCATCATATATTTGAGAAATGAAGCCTTTATTAGAGAAATTTGCCATAAATCTTTTTAAAGCTATGATTAGTAATTGAATATTTCCTTCCACCCTGTCTCCCCCCCATACACATCCCCTTGCTTATCCTACTCTCTCTTTTCTTTCATCCTATTTTCAAAAGTGTTTTTTTTTCTCTTTCTTTGAACCAATTCCACCGAGAGTCATGTTAAAGAGTCCCCCATCTTCTCCTTTACAGTAAAATCTTTGTGTCCCCTTTATGTGATATTATTTAGCATTATACCTATTTACCCCTTTTTCCAGTGCATATCTCTTTCTTGCTTCTTAATTTTGTGTTTTTTAGATATCATCTCATCATATTCAATCCACACCTATGTTCTCCATCTAACCTTCTAACTGCCCTAATAATAACAACATCCTTAGGAGATACAAGTATCATCTTCCCATATAGACATGTAGGCAGTTTAATTTTTTTAATCCTTTATGATTTCTTTTTCATTTTTACCTTTTTCATCTGTCTCTTGATTCTTGTATTTGAAAGTCACATTATCTACTTAGCTCTAGGGTTTTGTTCAGAAATGCTTGAAAGTTCTTTCTTTCATTAAATATCATCTCCTCCCTTTCCCTAATAGATTATATTCAGTTTTGCTTTGTAGGTTATTCTTGCTTGTAATTCTAGCTCCTTTGCACTCCAGAAAATCATATTCCAAGATCGCTGCTCCTTTAAAAAAACATTATTTGTAAGAAAAAAGATAAAATAACTAAGGAGAATCTTAACAAAGTCTCATATATAACACAAATCAAAAAGTACAGTACCAAAATCCACAATAGGAGAATATCACAAAAAGAACCCATGGTTTAGAACCTGAAATCTTCCTTATATACTGAATAAATATTCTCTATAGAGTCTCAGAGGGTACACACCAAGTTAAGTAAATCGTGAATTGTGAGTTGTAATTTTTTTTTTTCTTTTATAGGGTGATAAAAGAAAGGTTGAATACCTTAGCTCTGGAACTTGGGATAATCAGTCCCCTTTCAGATAATTTAATTATCTGAAAATATTACTGTTCTTTGGTTGCAGGATGTTTATTTTCACATCTAGATTCTGTTCTCTTACATTCAGCTCTGTCTGGTAGGGAAGCATCATGAAAAAATATTTTAGGTCTGCCAAATGCAACCAAGAAGGTAGAAAATAGGGACCTATCCTCCTGGGACTGATTTCATCACCAGAGTCACTCAGTTCTAGTCAAGAACACTGAGAGCAGCTTAAGGACATCCAATACAAAATCTGGGAACATCACTCTAATAAATAGGAATACAGGAGAATTAAGATACATTTTTTCACTAGTGCAATATGGCATAAAATGTGAAGACACAGAGCCCACTTCACTTTAATGCAGAAATTGTTAAATTTGTGGTATGCTAAATTGGATCCATGATATCTGAATCATTTGCTTCTGGCTGGTTCCAACATATTCTTGATCTGGCAATTTTGGAATTTGTCTATATTATTCATGGGGGTTTTAATTTTAATTTTTTTTTCAGCAGGTGATTGGTGGATCTTAAAAACTTCTATTTTACCCCCTGGTTTGAGGATTTCAGGGAGATTTCTGTTGATGATTTCTTAAGGAATGATGTGTAACTAATAATTGTTGGTGCAATTGTGCATGGAATGAACCATTCTGGAGAGCAATTTGGAACAATACCCAAAGAGTTATCAAACTGGGCATACCCTTTGATCCAGTAGTGTTTCTACTAGACTTATATCCAAAAGAGATCTTAAAGGAGGGAAAGGGACCCATATATGCAAAAAAAAAAATGTGGCAGTTCTTTTTGTAGTGGCAAGAAACAAGAAACTAGAAACTAAATGGATGCCCAGCAGTTGGGGAATGGCTGAATAAGTTGTGGAATATTATTGTTCTGTAAGAAACAATTAGCAGGATCATTTCAGAGAAGCCTGGAGAGACTTACATGAACTGATGCTAAGTAATATAAGTGGAACCAGCAGATCATTGTACTTGGCAACTGCAAGATTATACAAAGACTAATTCTGATAAACATGTCTTTCTTCAACAATGAGATGATTCAGCCCAGTTCCAATTGTTCAGTGATGAAAAGAGCCATCTACACTCAGAGAGAGGGCCACAGGAATTGAATGTGGTTCACAATATAGTATTCTCACTCTTTTTATTGTTGCTTGCTTACATTTTCTTTTCTTTTTCTTTTCTTTTTTTTCAGTTTGACTTGATTTTTCTTGTGCAGCAAGATAATTGTATAAATATGTATGCATATACTGGATTTAACCTTGTTAACATGTTTAACATATAATATACTACTTGCCATCTGGGGGATGGAGGAGGGGGGAGGAGGGGGAAAATTGGAACACTCTACAAGAGTTAATGTTGAAGAATCATCCATGCATATGTTTAGAAAAATTAAAAACTTTAATAGAAAAAAAAAGAAATGATGTGTAGTCTTTATTTTTTTATTATGGCTTTCAGGTAGTTAACTGAAAGCCATGACCAAAAAATAAAGCCTATGTATCATTTCATTAATTCTTAAATTATTTCTCCTTGATATATTTTCTAGGTCAGTTGTTTTTCCAATGAGATATTTAATATTTTTCTTATTTTAAAAAATCTTATTATTTTTTGTTATTTTATAAAGTCATTAACTTCACTTTCCCAATTTTACTTTTTAAGGAATTCTCTTCAGTGGATTTTTGTATATCTTTTTCTGTTTAGCCAATTCTGCTTTTCAAGACATTCTTCTTTTCATTGAATTTTGGGCCTTCTTTTATCATTTGGTCTCTTTTGGTTTTTAAATTTTATTTTCTTCAATATTTTTTTACTTCCTTTATAAAATACTTGACTTAAAATTTTTTTTTTTATCACTCTCATTTTTCTCAATTTTCTTCTATCTCTGTTATGTTATGACTTTTAAAAACATTTATCTATCTTTTTCAGGGATTTTTTTTTTTTTTAAAGATGAGAGCTGAGATGGATATTCATTTTTCTTGAAACTGTATGTGGCAACTTTGATTTTGTGGTTTTCTTTTGAATTTCTGTTTTGAATTTCCCTGTTACAATCTCTTTCTATGATCAGACTCTTTTTTGTTGTTGTTTGCTCATCTTTCAAGCCTATTTCTTTTTGTTTTCTTAAAACTATTTTATTTTTTTTCCAAATAAGTGTAAATATATTTTTCTATATTCATTTTTGTAAGATTTTGTGTTCCAAAATTTTTTCTCTTTCCTTTTCTTCATCCCTCTTCAAGACAGCAAGCAATCTGATATGGATTATACATGCACAATCTTTTAAATTTTAAAAATTAAATTTTAAGAAGCAAGCAATCTGATATGGATTATACATGCACAATCTTTTAAATTTTAAAAATTAAATTTTAAGAAGAATCAGATTACAAGTAAAAAACACAAGAAAGAAAAAGCAAATAAACAAAAAAATACGAAAATAGTTCTCTGACTCTGAATGTGGATGACTTTTTTCATCCCAATACTATTGGAATTGTCTTGGAACACTGTGTTGCTGAGAACTAAATATATCATAGTTGATCAACACAAAGTCTTGCTGTTACTGTGTACAGTGTTTTCCTGGTTCTGCTCACTTCATTTAGTATCAGTTCATATAAGTTTCTCCAGGTTTTTCAGAAATCAACCTGTTCATTATTTCTTATAGAATAATAATATTCCATTACATTTATATATCATAACTTATTCAGCCATTTCATAATTGATGGGCATCTGGTCAATTTCTAATTCCTTGACATTACTAAAAGAGCTCCCACAAACATTTTTGCAAATGTGGTTCCCTTTCTCTCTTTTATCTTTTTTGAGATACTGCTGAATCAAAGGGTATGCACACTTTTACAGCCTTTTGGGTGTAGTTCCAAATTGCTCTCCAGAATGGTTGGATCAATTCACAATTCCACCAACAATGCATTAGTGCCCAAGTTTTCTACATTCTCTCCAACACTAATCATTTTCTTTTCCCATCATCTCAGCCAATCTGCAGTATGAAGTGGTACCTCAGAGTTGTCTTAATCTGATTAATAGTAATTTAGAGTCTTGCTTCAGCAAGCACATATACTAAAAATAGTGCTTTCCAGCAACTTTTACATATAACAATAGATAGTTTTAATTTATTTATCTGAAAATTGTCTCTTCATATCTTTTTACATTTATCAATTGGAGAATGACTTGGATTCTTATAAATTTGACTCACTTTTCTACATATTTTAGAAATAAAGTCTTTATCAGAAACACTGGCTATAAAAATGTTTCTCAGCTTTCTGCTTCCCTTCTAATTATGGCTATATTGTATTTGTTTGTGCAAATCCTTTTTAATTTAACACAATTTAAATTATCCATTTTGCATTTAATAATATTTTTCTAGTTCTTCTTTGAATTTACATTTCCTTCTTTTCCACAGATCTGCCAGGCAGACTGTGTGCCTTTCCATTCTATTTTGCTTAGAGTATCATCCCTTATATTAAATCATTAACCCATTTTGAACTTCTCTTGGCATAGAGTGTTATATGTTGGTCTATGTCTAGAATGCCATACTATTTTCTAATTTTCCCAGTAATTTTTGTCAAATAGTGACTTATCTGAGAAGTTAGATTGGGTTTATCAAACAGTAGATTACTATGGTCATTGACTACTGTATCTTATATACTTAACCTATTGCATTAATTCACTACTCTGTTTTTTACCCAGTACCAAATTATTGGTTACTGACACTTTATAAAATAGAATTTGGGGTCTGGTATGGCTAGGCTACTTTTCTACTTTTCTTCACATTTTTTTATTACTTTCCTTGATATTCTTAAAGATTATTTATTGACTTTTAACTTTTTAATAGAGCTGGATTTTGCTCTTAGTATGGAGACACTATTCCAAAATTTAGGCTTTTTGTGCAGCTGTTTTCAGAGTTAGTGGTTTTTTTTTTTTTTTGGGAGGGGGGCATTGGAGGAGCCTCTAAGTTTTAATTTTTCCATGGTAGTATGATCTAAGGAGAAGTGTGCTTACTATTCTCCTGGCCTGTGCTCTGGTCTGTGAGAGATCATAAACTTTTTTCTATGCTGCTTCCCTGGAGCTGCAAACTCTGATGTGTTAATTCTCCTCCTTATCCTGGAATTGTGACCCATATTTGGATGTGGGTAGCACACCAAAATCCTGTACCTAGTGTCAGAAAAAAGACCATTGTAATCTCCTTTTGACTAGTTTTCTGAATCTGTGGATTCAGAGCTCCAAAAGCTACTGTAGTAGATTCAATCACCCCCTTCTGATTTAGCTGCCCCTGGGATTTGGCCTGTACTAGCACAGCCAAAGCTGGACCACAGTTCATGTTCTCCCTGGTGCAACAGACCTTTCTTGATGACCTTCAATTGTCTTGGCTTAGAAAGCTGTTTTACTCTAATCTTTTGTGCATTCTGCCACTCCAGAAGTCATTTTAAGTTTTATTTAAAGTTGTTTAGTGGGGAATTTGGGAGACCTCAGGAAAAATCCTGTCATTCTCTTCCATATTATCTCAGCATTCAGGAATAGAGTTTTAATGACAAGCCATATTATTGACAATTAGGGGTAGAAAAATTGGGAATCTTCCTTGATATTCCATTATTAACTTGGGTTTGTAGGTGCTTTCTGATTACATTTATATTTGCATACACACACACACACACACACTCACTCACACACACACATATATAACAACACACCTGCAGATTTGTATTATATGGGTTTACTTTTGTATTTTTGTTTGAAAAATTCCCAGTTAAGTGCTCATTGATAATATCTCATTCTGGTATCCATATGTCTAGTGATCTTGAGTCACACATTTCTAGAAATCATAACTTTTTTTCATTATCATAAGTGAATAAAATTAAGAAAGGAACAATAATGAAATACCAATACATTTGCCTTTAGTGATGATGAAAGCTATACTCAGGAGCAATTGGTACACAGGCTGTGTCCAGTCTAACATTTACAAAGAGAAATGGAGTACATATGTAATAAAACAAACAAACAAACAAAAAACAATATTGATAATGTACCAGTAGTATTGGCCCTGAATGAAAATAAAGAGGTTTTGAAAAACAAATGATATGTTACTATATACAGTTATAGAACTGGAGTGCCAAGAGCAAAGTCCAGATTTCTCTAAAGGTTCTTTAAATTTAGTTGAGATGTCTACCTTCTAAAACTATCCTGGGAAAATTACACTCTCATCTTCAAGAATGCTGACATGTATCTGAATGTCTATAACTACTCTGACCCCAAGACTTGTGACTTTGACTTCATTGGAGCTATGAAAGACATTTAAAAAATCCCAGAACAGAGTGCCATCTTTCCATGCATGCCAGTGTTCACAACCTCATTGCAATTCATCTTCATCCTGAGCAGTGAAAGAGAATAACATACATGGTAAAGAAAAGAAAACTTTTTGCCTTTTTTTGACATGACATATCAGGGCTTTTCCAGTGAAGATGTCAATAAGAATTCCTGGGCTGTTCACCACTCCAATGATTAGGACACTAATGTCTCTATCAGTTGTATGCCATGGACCTGTATGATGAATGCAGGGAGAGCTTATTTTGGTTTATATAGATGAAGCCAAAAGTGTAAAATCCCATTTGAAAATCCAAATTTGTCCCAGATATTCCAATGCCTCTCTCAGTGGTTCCCTAATTGCCTCCATGATCTTCAATAATCCTGATCTGAGGATCCAGTGATAGCAGAAGGTAAAAAGGATGGTAGATTGTATCATTAGTGTGTGGGCTCAGCTGGTTTCCAACATCAAGAAAGAGGACCTTTAGCACAACTGGTAACACATCACTGACCAGATTGGCATGTTTTGTTTCACAGGTCTGAAACTTGAGCATGTAGAATGGTTTTCCAAGGAATTCTCCATCTATATGACAAAAGATGCCCATGTTCTGTAGCAACAGTCATATCAGGCAATGTGGGTTACCTTGTCTATGCCATTCACAAAGTAACTAAATAACTCTCTCTGATAAAATGGAACAGTGACAATCTTCCCAGAATCTGCCATTTAATCTTCAGAGAGATGATTGAGCTGATTAAAATAGGAGAAGTGTGAGTGTCTTTTAAGAAGAGTGCTTAATGCTCAGTCTTGAAAGTATCTCAGAAAAAGAAGTGTGAATAAGATAAAAACATATGAAACTAATGTTTGAAACTTTGTGGGTCTAGCCCAAACTCCTCAATCCATTTTATTCACTTTATGTTTACAATACCAAAAATCTCACTCTAGAACTAAAATCCCTTTCCCTCTACCCTTTCCATTAAATCTTCTGGCATTATAGTGTTGCTTGAGATCTTTAATCTTAATAAATATCCCTTAGATTTAATCTTAATTAAAAAATTACTTACCTTTCTATGATACTAAATATCTGTGCTACTAAAAGCTTCCAAAGAAGATTAGCCTCCCATGACTGATGGAGGCACCTCAGATAATAGAGTTTGTTGCTGAAAATTATGGATGCTGTTGCTATACAGTCTCTTGGCTTTAAAAAAAAATCACAGAAGAGAGGATGGTATTCACTCATTAGACATATAAGACTTTTTTTTTTAATTTCCCTTCCTCACCCATTTTTATTGCTGTTCTTTGGCTTTTTGTTTCACTCCTATCCTCTCCCTCCCTCTTCTTGAATTAAGTTTCAAACCTTTCCTCTTAGGATCCTTATACCTAGAGAGTTAAGTTAAATGTAATTTAAGAAATGAGCATCATCTCTTCTCATTTTTCTTAGAAAAAGGTGGACAGGAGGAATTTGGTAAAGCAAAAGGACTTTAACAATGACATTATTGTAAAGATTTTAATTGTTGCCACATCTTTCTGTCACAACCCCAGCAGACTTCATCAGTGTAATTGTACAATAAATGTCCTATCTTATAATAAGTGTATTTGGTGCAGTGAGTTCTAAGAGATGAGTATTTTGAGAGGTCATTTTAAGCTTTTCTCTGCTGTCAGACAAATTAAAATGTCATTTTTTTTAAATTAAAGCTTTTTTATTTACAAAACATATACATGGATAATTTTTCAACATTAACCTTTGAAAAACTTTCTGTTCCAATTTTTTTTCCTTCTTTCCCGCACTCCCTCCCCTAGATGGCAAGTAGTCCAATATATGTTAATATGTTAAAATATATGACAATTCAATAAATGTATACATGTTTATACAGTTATCTTGCTGCACAAAACATAGAATATAGAAAGAAAAAAAAAAGCTGAGAAGGAAAACAAAATGCAAGCAAACATCAATAGAAAGTATGAAAATGCTATGTTGTGATTCACACTCAATTTCCACGGGCCTCTCTCTGGGTATATATGATATCTTTTATCACTGAACAACTGGATCTGATTTGAATCATCTTCTTTTGGGTGAAATTATCAATTGTGTCTATGACTTGTTGTTCCATTTATTCTTTTTTTTAGGATGAGATTATTTAGTTTCCCATTATTTTTTGGTCTATATTTGTAATGGGCTGAGGCTTGAGTTGATGCACTGAGGTCCCAAGCACATGAGGCTAAATAGTAATTGGACCATACTCTATTAATATATAAGCTTGGAGAAAGAATGGCCCCCACCCACTCTTTGTGCAAATCCTGATGTGTTGTATAGGAAATGACGATTTTGGTGGGTGGAGGCAGAGGAGTGGAAAAAGGAGGGGAAGGAGAGACTGCTTGCATTGCCATTGTGATGGTTTTTCAGCTCAGATCCCCCTCTGTTAGCTGGCTTCCTGTCCCAGTAGCCCATATTGCTATCACAATCTTTCTTGCCCATATTGCTATCACAATCCTTATTTACCTCTTCACTTCAATAAAGATTGAAGATTTTTCCCTTAAGCTGAATTCCTGACTCTGGCTGATTTTAAATATGCGGTCATTACAATTGGCGCCCAAGCGTGGGAACCAAGGACCCTACTTTCACTGAAGAAGTCTCCAGTGACCAGGAACTTAGGTGAGTATAAGACAAACAGGGAACTTATTTTCTTAAAGACTCAATTAGTAACCTTTTTTGGCTGAAATGGGACAGATCCTAGCTAAAGGTTCTCCATCCCCCACCCCAACCCCCCCACCCCCAGCCCTACCCAGGAGTGGTGCTATAGAAAGCCTACTTAAGCTGATAGAAGACCAAGGGCTACTTATAACTTGGGAACAGGCAGCTAGACTTCTGGGTACATTAAAACGCACCTCCTTTTGGTTCTTAGAGAAGAGCAAATCTCTCTAGATAACTGGGCATTGGTTGGTCAACAGCTCTCCGCATATTACAATGAAAACGGTCCTCATTCAATTTCCATCAACACATTCTATTTATAGAATATGATACAGTTGGCCTTAAGATACCATATAAGTTCTAGGAGAAAAGGAAAAAAAAAACTCTAGGAATAGCCAAATGGGGAAGCCTTAGATAAAGGAGGAAGACAAAGAACAGATTAATGGCCATATCCCCACAGGGCATGGAGACTTAAGTGAGGCTCAAGGGTGGGGTGAATCTGAGGCAGCTTCAGCCCCACCTAAGGAGCAACTCCACCCTCAGGGATGGAGGGAGGAGGGGTAGTGGGGGGAGGGCAGTGACAGCACCAGTACCTCCCCCCCAGCATCCAGCACCCCCCCCCCCCACCTCCCAGCATCCAGCTGCTCCTATAAGTACATTGGACTAGTTAAGGCCAAAGAAGAAGGGGGAAATGTATCAGAATTTCAACACCACATTTTCCCGGTAATTTAGCAGTTTAATTCTTCAGGTCAAGAAAGTAGAAGATACTCACCTTTTGATACAGAAATCCTCAAAGACCTGCAAAAAGCTTGCACTCTTTATGGGGCTACATCAGCTTATGTTAAGATGTTATTACAAAATTTGGCTTTTGAAATCTTGACCCCTAATGACTGGAAATCTACAGCAAGGATATGCCTAGAACCTGGACAAAACTACTTGTGGCTTTCTGAATATAGTGAACTCTGTAGGATACAAGCCCAACAAAATAGTCAAAGTGGAGTTCATACTGCAATCACCTGTGACCTACTAACAGGTGTAGGTCTTTATGCAGATGTCGCAGTACAAAATTAATTATTCTATAGAAGCATATGAGCAAATTGCTGCTAATGCTATCAAAGTGTGGACTTCTCTCCACAATGAAGATGACAAGGGTGAGGCCTTCACAAAAATAACACAAGGGCCAAATGAACCCTTTGCTGACTTTGTGGGATGTTTGCAGACAGCTGTCACAAGAACAAATGGGGAAAATGAAATAACAGACATTTTGATAAAGCAACTTGCTAAAGAAAATACTAGTGAGGTTTGCAGAAGAATTATACTAGGACTGCACAAAGATGCTCCTTTAGAGGAGCTCATAAGATGCTGTGCCACAGAGGGCACAAATGCCTTTTATAGCCAGGCTATGATGCAGACTTCCCAAAATCCAAATATGGGAAGACAGAGTCCCTCCTGGCAAGGGACTTCCAGAGAGACTTGTAGATGCTTTCAGTGTGGAAAAGTAGGGCATCTGAAAGTTCGATGTTGGTATAGAGATAGAATGGGAAAACAGGGCAGGAAAACAAGACCCAATACCCCATGTCCAAAATGCAACAGAGGCTTCCATTGGGCCTCAGAATGTAGACAGATTCAAGGAAACGGGATGAGGGGTCAAGCCCCAGGACCCAAGGCAAAAAACACTTGGGGCATGATGGCAGCCAATGGTGCACTCAGAGAATGCCTACAAGTTCAGTACCCAGACATGACCAATTAGCCAGAAAGCCATATGATGGGAGAAGGGGATTACACAGTCAACCAGCCAGGAAGCAACCTGATGGCAAAAAGGAATTACAATTGGGGAGAATAGAGCTTTATGCAGCTGGGACAACTGAGATACCCCCTGAAGAGGTGAAATCTGTTCCTCTCCAGCCTATGGATCCCTTACCTCCAGACACAGTAGGTTTGCCCTTTTCACCTCCTTTTTGTACGTACAAAACAGTGTCCATCCACATACTGATGTGGGAAACTGGGGGATGTGTAGATAATATCCCAGTCACTAATACAGGTAGACAATGTGTGACTTATCACCCAGGAGAAGTAGTAGCATCAGGTTTACTCATACAGAATCCTAATAAGCAACCTGGTGATAGTCACCCAGATTCTGACTCCAGACCACAAAATCCAGAAATATACCGGACAGCAGCTGCAACAACTGACCGATCTATGCTCACAATCTATATAAATGGCCTACCATTGGAAGGATTGGTAGACACAGGTGCAGATAGTACAGTTATTAGAGGTGCCAATTGGCCCAGTCACTGGCCAAAGATTAAAGCAGACACCTATATGTCTGGAGTAGGAGGATTAATAGCAGGTGAAGTTAGTGCTGCCTCTATGAGATGGACTTTTGAAGGCAAAACAGGAGTTTTTACTCCTTTTATAGTTGAAAAAATCCCCATCAATCTGTGGGGAAGAGACATTTTACAACAATTAGGGTTAAAAATGAGTATTTCGGTTTTTTAAGCAGGGCTGCTGTTAAAGGCCTGCCAACACTTTCACCTGTTCCTATCCAATGGAAAACTGATACACCAGTGTGGATAGAACAGTGGCCCTTAAGTAGCGATAAAATTCAGGCCTTATTAGATATAGTACAGGAGCAGCTTGAACAAGGGCACTTAAAACCTTCTCTAAGTCCTTGGAATTCCCCAGTGTTCACTGTAAAAAAGAAATCGGGAAAATGGAGAATGCTGACTGATTTAAGAAAAGTGAATGAACAGATGGAAACTATGGGAACTCTTCACCCTGGACTTCCATCTCCTACTCAATTGCCTAGAGAGTGGCCTCTTTGGGTCATCAATATTAAGGATTATTTCTATTCTATCCCTCTGGATAAGGAGGATATGAAAAGATTTGCCTTTTCAGTGCCCAGCGTTAACTTAACTGAGCCTTATAAAAGATATGAATGGACAGTTTTGCCACAGAGAATGAAAAACAGCCCCACTATGTGTCAAATGTATGTTGCTGCTGCTCTTGCTCCAATAAGAAAAGCATTTCCAAAAGTTATGCTATTACATTATATGGATGATATATTGGCTGATTTTAAATATGTGTTCATCACAGTTTAGTATTGATATTGCTTCCTTTTCTATGGTACTCTTTAGCAAGATAGAGTTTTCTTCCTTATCTCTTTTAATTAGATCATCTTTTGCTTTTGCTTGATCTGAAATCAGGATGGCTACTCCTGCTTCTTCTTTTTTTTTTTTTTTAACTTCACCTGAAGCATAATAGATTCTGTTCTAGCCCTTTACCTTAACTATGTATCACTATGCTTGAAAGGTGTTTCTTGTAAGCAGTATAATGTAGGATTCTAGCTTTTAATTCAATCTGCTATCTGCTTCCATTTTATGGGAGAGTTTATCCCATTCACATTCACAGTTAAAATAACTAATTCTGTATTTCCTGACATCCTATTACCCACAGATTATTCTTTTTTCTTTCCTTTCCTCTTTATCCCCCTTCCTAGTATTAAATTTATGGGCCCTACTTGCTTCAAGCAGCCCTCCCCATTTAGAATCCCTTCCCCTTTGATTCCCTTCCCTTTCCTTATACTTTTCCCCTACTATTTCTGTATTCCCTTCTATTTAGCCTACTCCTTCCCTTTTCACTTTTCCCCTCCCACTTTTCCATAAGGTGTGAGAAGTTTCTCTGTAAACCAAATATGTCTACTACTTTCTCTTTGAGCCAAATCTGATGAGACTGAGATTCACACAATGTTCACTCTCCTCTCCTTTTTCCCTCAGATTACAGTAGGTTTCTTTTGTCTCTTTGTGAGATGTATTTTCCCTCTTTTTTTTTTCTGGAAGATTTTCTGCTATAATCCCCTTTCCATCACTAATTCCTTTTTTATATTATAACAGTAAAATCAAATTATACGTGCACTCTCTATGTATGACCATAACAGAAATACAGTTCTCAATAGTTCTTTTTATCTTTTTATGCTTCTCTTGAGTCATATTTAAAAGTCAAATTTTTTGTTTAGATCTGGTTTTTTCACCAGAAATAAATGGAATTTACTTGTTTCATTGAATGTCCATCTTCTTCCCCAGAAGGAAATGTTCAGTTTACCTGGGTAGTTTATTTTTGGCTGAATTCCAAATTCCTTTGACTTTTGGAATGTCAGATTCCAGGCCTTTCAATTTTTTAATGTGGAAGCTGTTAGATCCTAAGTGATTCTTATTGTGTCTCCTCGTATTTGAATTTTTTTTCCTGGCTGCTTGTAATATTTTTTCTATGGTCTAATAGTTTTGAAATTTAGCCACAATATTCCTTGGAGTTTTAATTTAGGGGTCTCATTTAGTAGGTGTTTGCTGAATTCTTTCAATGGCTATTTTATCTTCTGGTTCTGTGATATCTGGGCAGTTCTCTTTGATGATTTCCTGAAAAATAGTCTCTACGCTCTTTTTTTCATCATCATTTTCAGAGAGTCCAATAATCCTTAGATTATCTCTCCTAGATGTATTTTCCAGTTCTGTTATTTTCCCAAGTGGGTATTTAACTTTTTTTCTATTTTTTTTTTCATTTTTGGGGGTTTTGCTTGACTGATTCTTGATGTCTCATTGAGACATTCATTTCCATCTGTTAAGTTCTGATTTTTAATGAATTATTTTCTTCATTTACTTTTTTTTTTTTTGTAATGGTCTGATTGAGTTTTTAAATGAGTTGTTTTGTTCTATGGATTTTTTTTTTTTTTTTTTTTTTTTTACATTTCACAGTTTTTTTTAAAGGAATTATTTTCTTTTCCCATTTCACAAATTCTGTTTTCCTGGGAGTTCTTTACTTTTTCCATTTTACATTTCAGGGAGTTGGGTTTTTTCCACTTTATCAAATCTTTCTTTTAATAAGTTATATGCCTTTTCAAGACCCTCTTGCAGAGTTTTCCTTTCCTTACTCCGTTTTTCTTTTACTCTCTTTTAAGATCTTTTCAATTTCTTCTAAGAGAGACTTGTGGTGGGGACCAGGTTATATCACCCTTTGGGGCTTCATCTTGAAACAATCTGCCTTTAGTCTCCTCTGGGTTTGAATTCTGCTCTCCTTCACTATAGAAACTGCCTATACTTAGAGCTTGGTTTGCCTTTTTACTCATTTTTAAAGAAAAATTGGGATCTGCTTTTAGGACAAGGAGGTGTCAAGCTTCCTCTACACATCAGAAAGCAATAGAGGCTGTGCTGGGATCATGCTAAGTCACTCCTGGTGTTATATGGCCATGGTCAGAAACTGTGAGACTCTGGATCTTTGGGTTCAATCTTAACCTTTTGCATTTGTGTTGAATATTTTACAACTTCTCTTCTGATCTACTGGCTTGCAACCAGGGAACTGTAGCCAGCAGTGTGGTAGATTCCTCCTCTTAGATTCTCAGCCCTGCAGAGACCATACCCCTCCCTGAGTGTGCTCAGCATTTGCTGGCCTCCGTGTCTGTGCCTGGTCTCCTCCATGCCCATGCCCAATCAAAACAAACCTTTTCTGGTGATTTTTGAAATTATCTTCTGCTGGTAACTTGCTGCACTCCCGATATTTGTGAATTCTGTCAATGTAGCATTATTTCAGAAGCAGAATTTCTTATTTAGTGTGAGGGTAGTAGGAAAGCTCAGAAAGAAGTGTATTCTCTCCATCATCTTGGCTCCTCTCTCTCCTCCCATTTTTTGATGGCTATTTTACCTTCTGATTCTAAAATATCAGGTCAGTTTTCTTTTATGATTTCCTATAAGATAATATCTAGGTTCTTTTTTTTTTTTTCATCATGGGTTTCAGGAAGCCCATTAATCCTTAGACTGTTTTTCCTAGATCTCAGTTCAGTTGTTTTTCCTCAGAGATATTTCATATTTTCTTCTATTTTTTTTCTTTTTTTCTTTTTCTTTTTGTTTTTGTTTTTGTTTTTGCTTGACTGATTCTTGAAGTCTTATGGCATTATTCACTTCCATTTGTTCAATATTCCTTTTTCCTGTATAATTTTCTTTAGTTACCTTTTTTTAGCTCCTTTTGCAATTGACCAATTAATTTTTTTTTGTTCATTGCATTCTTTTTTCTATTTCCCATTCCTTCTTGCAATTATCTCATTTTAGTTCCCTATTTTTCTTCTAACTCTCTCTTAAGATTCTTTATGCAATCTTTGAAGAAAGCCTTCTAAAATGGGGATCAGCTCATGTCTTTCTTTGGAGCTTCTTCTGGAGTTGATTTGCCTTTAGGAACCTCAGGATTTAAGGTCTGTTCTTTTCTCTCTCCATAAAAGCTGTCTATGATAAGTTATTATTTTTTTTTATTTTTTATTCATTTTTTAAGGCTTGAGATCTGTTTAATGCAAAGGAGCAACAGCTGTTTTAATGTGCCCTGGGGCAGTTCTGCTGATTGCTTTCCAATGCTGGATAATGGAGTCTAGTTCCTGTGTTCTTCCAGGGCTCAGTGGTTTACAATTTATCTTTTACAAAAGGCAAATCTGCCAAACTACCCGATTGTATCTAGGTCAGAGTAGCCTAAGAGGCTCACAAAAGATTACCAAGTGCAAGGAAGCTACGACAGCTCTGACTCTCCACTATAACTTCTTGACCCTATGGTGCAGTCTGAGTTTAACAGACTGTCTCTCTGCCTGATTGAAAAAGACCTGTTTCAAAGTTCTTTCAAGTTATCTTCTTCTAGAAATGTATTATGCTCCAAATATTTGTGAATTTTTTGACTTCATAATCAGTTTAAAGGCTTAATCTGCTGTTGGTTTGAGAGATTAGAGGAGGTTACAAAGAGTCATGTCTGCTCTCTGCCATCTTGCCTCTTCCCCTCCCCCGTGTCAGCTTTGAAAAGATCTTTCACTAATGTAACTATGTAAGACTTTAGCTCTAACGTATAAGGTTGTGCCTTGTACATATAAGAGTATTATTGATGGTATCACTTGCAATGCCTGTGTAATATCAAGCATCTGAGTGGTTTTTGGTAGGCTTTACAAATGTGAGAGACTTCCAGCAACAGAGAGAAAAAAAAAGTTGGGGAAACCTTGTAAATAAAGCACCAGATGTTGCTAATAAAGTTTTGTGCCTTTATAGAAAAATTAGACAATAGTCAAACTGGCAAAATACCCAAACCAAGACATTATTTAAAAATAGAGTGCTATTTTTGTATTTTTAAAGGTCACTGTAGCCATAATTATTTGTAAAATCAAATTCATTCATTATTCTCTTCCCTTTGACTTTATTTGGATAGGAATACTGAGGTAAGAGGGGTGATTTTGGGCTAGAGATATTTCCCTTATGAAGATGGGATGGTTGGATTCCCATGTCTCTGGATGAGTTCAAAATCACATTTAAATAAGTAATTTATTAGTGTTTACTTATTTCCATCTGTAGTAAAAAAAGTATTATAATATAAAAATATTTAATGAGAATGGTTACAATATGAATACACTCAATTCTATTTCACTTGAGATTGCTGAAGAAAAAAGCAGGGAAGATAGAAGAGCAGTTAGTCTTCATCATGTCCCTCTTCTCAGCTTGCTGCACTAAAAATTTTAGAGTTTTCCAATGAATGAGATATAGAATTCACTTGGTTGGTATGTAAAGAATTCGGGGTTTCCCTCTGCTTCAGATAAAAAAGTGATCAGAAGCTATGTTGAAATTGATTTTATTCCCTAGAGTAACAATATTTAAATGGGCTAATTGATATATTTCTTTTTTTAAAGGGTTAAAATACTCTTCTTTAATCTATATACAGTCTTCATAGTTCTTGAACATAGATGGCTTTTTCCATGACAACTCTACTGGAATTGTCCTGAATCAATTCATTGGTGAAAAGAGCTAAGTCCATCATAGTTGATTATCATATAAATTTGTTGTTACTATCTACAATGTTATCTTGGTCCTATTTATTTCACACATTCAAAATATTTCTTTTGCATTAAAAAATATATACATTTAGTACTAAATTCTCTCTTTTCTCCCCATCTACAATTAAGAAACCACTTGTGAAGTTATGCAAAACATTTACACAAAAATAAAGTTGTGCAAAATACATAGATATTGCGTCCTAATGAATTAAAAACTCTTAAGAAAAATTGATTTAAGAAAGAGGAGATAGAAGGAGAAAGAATGCTTCAATCTATATTCAAAAATAATCAGTTAGTTCCTTCTCTACATATGGATAGGATTTTTCATCATAGGTCAATTAGAATGGTCATGGATGATCCATTACTGAAAAAGTAGAATCATTCACAGCTGGTCTCAGAACATTGTATAGTTTGTATATAATACATTTCATTTTGCCTCAGTTCATGGAGGGCTTTCCAGTTTGCTTTTTTCTGGAGAGCATCCTGCATATCATTTTTCATAGAACAATAATATTACATCATCAACACACACAACAGTTTATTGAGACATTCCCCAATTAATGGGCATCTTCTCAATTTCCATCTTTTTTTTTTTTTTTTTTTTTTTTTTTGCCCTGAGAAGAAAGTTGCTATGAATATGTTTTATACATATAGGGAATTTTAGGGGGTGGAGCCAAGATGGCAAAGATGGCACATGAGACTTTCTAAGCTCCTCTCATCCCCTCACAACCAACTATTAAATTCAGCCTCAAAAATAGCACTTGACTGCTAAAATTCATGAAGATTAGAAGTACACAACTTGCCAGCTGAAGATAATCTGGAAAATCACCAAGAAAGGCTTGTCTTGAGGAGCTAGGAACAGACCAGTGCAGGCGGGAGAGACTAGAGTCTTGAGCAGACCAGGGGAGGGGATGATCTCTGTGACTAGAGAAGTTATAGAGATGACTCTGGGATAGGTTAACTGTTCTATCTTGATTACAAACCAGTAAACTGGCATAGAAATTAAAACCTAAAACAGAGGGTATTGTAAAAAACACCAGAACCTAAGAAGATCTGGCTTTAACCACCCAAACCCGGAAGTGACTCAGGCAGACCCGTAACACAGCCCTGCAGCCACATTCTGCAGAACAGGGCTTTTGCGGGGGCAGGTACAAATCTGCATGGCAGGGGGTGGGGGGTGGGAGGGGGACAGCCTGGGACAGTCTGGGACAGTCTCTAATCCAAAGTGGGTGGGCTCAGCCTGGGGCAATAGAACTTCCCCAGCTTCCGGGGCAGAGACACTTCTGGTCCCTGCAGAATAACCAGAAGTTATTCACTGCTCAACCACTAATACCCACAGCCCCAGGGTGGGCTTTGGCTTGAGGTAGTGAAACTTTCACTGCTCAGTGTCTAGCCCCAGGGCAGTCATTAACCCTCACAGCAGGGTTCTTTGCAGGGCACTTTCCTAGCTCAGCCCTGCAGGCCTGAGTAACTTCCAGTGGGGAACTCTTTCCCAGAGCACTCCTGTACTTCAATGCTCTTTGTAGCTGGTTGGCAGGACATGAACCCATTCATACACCTATCATTGCTCTACAGAGGAAGCTGGTAACCTCCTGGCCCTGAAGGCAGACCCTACAGGCTTTAACAAAATAAGTAAAAAAAGTTAAAAGGACAATTGATAGTTTTTATACAGAAAGAGAGCAGCTTTTCAACCCTGAACAGACTAATAACAAACAGTCTCCAGACAATTGTTGGTTCCCCAATACAAAAGGTTTCCTAGAAGAGACTATTAAAAATCTTAAAAGAGAACTAGAAGAAAAATTGGGAAAGGAAAGAGAAGCTATGCAAGAGAGCAACACATTCCTGAAATGTGAATTGGAAAAGCTAAAAAACTCCCAAGAAATGCAGGGAAACAGAATTGGTGAATTGGAAAATGTTAGGATACTTACAAGATGCTAAGTCACTGAAATTGATAGGCACTCCAGGAGATTCACAAGTCAAGATTCAGTCAGGAGATTCACAAGTTCAGTGGAGAAGATTCACAAGTCTAGGAGGAGCTCCCACAAGCCAGCTAGAGACTTTTGGGAGATTCACAAGTCAGGATTCAGTCAAGGAGATTCACAAGTCCAGGGGATTCACAAATCAGGAACCCACAATCCCACTCTCAGAGGAGGAGTCAATTCATTCCGTATATTCAACCTTTCTGCTGGCTGGAGGCTTTTGGAGTCAGAGTTGAGCGAGAGGCTGAAATTGGAAGAGGCAGAGGCAAAGGATTACTGGCAAGAGCTGGCAGAACCAAGGAAAGCTAACCAGTCTATTTTGAAGGAGACAATAAAGGACTGGACTTTAACTCCTGGCTGCATTTGAGGGGATTATTACACAGAACTGAAATTAAGGCTGCCTTCAGAAGCTCCCCAAGAAACCTGCTTCCAGAGAACATTATATTTGAGAAAAGAGAAGATTACAAGAAAAGGTAAAAGACTTCCCAAGAAAGTAGGATTTGTGAATTGGAAAAAGAAAATAACTCACTAAAAAAAATTAGTGAAATGGAAAAAAAATTCCATATAGCAAAACAACCCATTTAAAAACTCAGTTGGATACATACCAAAAGAAGTATATATATATATATATATATATATATAAAACTAATGAAAATAACTCATTAAAAATCAGACTTGAACAAATAGAAATGAATGATTCATTGAGACATCAAAAAGGAACCCTTGAGAACTGTATTTCTGTTGTGGATATACATAAAGACCACATGTATAATTTGATTTTACTTATATAACATAAAAAGGGAAGTGTCAAAATAAGGGAAAAGGGGAGATAAAAACAGGAAAACTACATCTCATGAGGAGAAAAAGGAAACTAATCATATCTGAGGGAATTTAATTTGGATAGTATAATTATTTTTTATTATATTATCTTAGCCCAGTCAAGAACATTGAATATATTGTAATGATTTGCTTTTCTTGAGTACTGGAAAGTATTGCATCTATGTATGTATATAATACATAACTCTCATCAGAGTTGGCTCAAAGAGAAAATAATTGACATATTTGTTTTACAGAGAATCTTCTCTCACCTTATTAAAAAGTGGGAGAGGGGAAGGGAAAAGAAAAAAGAGTAATAAGGGAAAGGTACAAGAAAGGGGAAGGAATTCAAAGGGATTCTAAAGAGGGTGACTGTTGTGATACAAGTGGGGCACATGAGTTTAAAATAGGGAAAGTGGGTTGGGGGAGCACTAAAAAGAAAAGCATAGGAAGGAACTCTAAGGCGGGGGGAGGGATACTAAAAAGGGAGGGCTGTGAGAAGCAAGTGGTGCTCACAAGCTTAATACTGGGAAGGGGGGTAAAGGGGAAAGAAGGCAAAAAGATTACAGAATATCATCCCCAGAATAATACACTATGACAATGTAGTATTTATATCAGGAATGCAGGGCTGGTTCAATATTAGGAAAACTATTAGCATAATTGATTATATCAACAACCAAATTAACAACCATATGATCATCTCAATAGATGCAGAAAAAGCATTTGATAAAATCCAACATTTATTCCTAATAAAAACACTTGAGAGGAAAGGAATAAATGGACTTTTCCTTAAAATAGTCAGGAGCATATATTTAAAACCATCAATATGTATCATATGTAATGGGGAAAAACTGGAACCTTTCCCAGTAAGATCAAGAGTGAAACAAGGTTGCCCACTATCACCATTATTATTCAATATTGTATTGGAAATGCTGGCCTCGGCAATAAGAGTAAAGAAAGAGATTTTAATCAGAGTAGGTAATGAGGAAACCAAATTGTCACTCTTTGCAGATGATATGATGGTATACTTGGAGAATCCCAGGGATTCTACTAAAAAGCTATTAGCAATAATCCATAGCTTTAGCAAAGTTGCACGATACAAAATAAATCCACATAAATTCTCAGCATTTTTATACATCACCAACAAAATCCAATAGCAAGAGATACAAGGAGAAATTCCATTCAAAATAACTGCCGATAACATAAAATATTTGGGAATCAATTTACCAATGTAAAGTCAGAAATTATGTGAACAAAATTACAAAAAACAAACTTTCCAGACAAAAAAAGTCAGATTTCAATAATTGGAAAAATATTAAGTGCTCTTGGATGGGCCAAGCGAATATAATAAAGATGAGAATAATCCCTAAATTAATCTATTTATTTAATGCTATACCAATCAGACTCCCAAGAAAATATTTTAATGATCTAGAAAAAAAATAACAACAGAATTCATATGGAAGAACAAAAGGTCGAGAATCTCAAGGGAATGAGTGGAAAAAAAAATCAAATGAAGGTAGCCTCACTGTACTTGATCTAAACCTATATTATAAAGCAGCAGTCAACAAAACTATTTGGTATTGACTAAGAAATAGACTAGTTGATCAGTGGAATAGGTTAGGTTCACAAGACAGTATAGTTAACTATAGCAATCTAGTGTTTGGCAGACGCAAAGATCTTAACTTTTGGGATAAGAATTCATTATTTGACAAAAACTGCTGGGAAACTGGAAATTAGCATGGCAGAAATTAGGCATGGATCCACAGTTAATACTGTATACCAAGATAAGATCAAAATGGGTCCATGATTTAGGCATAAAGAATGAGATTATAAATAAATTAGAGGAACATAGGATAGTTTACCTCTCAGACTTGTGGAGGAGGAAGAAATTTGTTACCAAAGATGAACTAGAGACCATTATTGATCACAAAATAGAAAATTTGATTATATCAAATTAAAAAGCCTTTAGTCAAACAAAACTAATGCAAAGAAGATTAGAAGGGAAACAACAAACTGGAAAACATTTTCACAGTTAAAGGTTCTGATAAAGACCTCATTTCCAAAATATATAGAGAATTGATTTATAAGAAATCAAGCCATTGTCCAATTGATAAATGGTCAAAGAATATAAACAGACAATATCAGATGATCAAATTGAAACTATTTCCACTCATATGAAAGAGTGTTTCAAATCACTATTGATCAGAGAAATGCAAATTAAGACAACTCTGAGATACCACTACACACTTGTCAGATTGGCTAAGATGACAGGAAAAAATAATGATGAATGTTGGAGAGGATGTGGGAAAATTGGAATACTGATGCATTGTTGGTGGAGTTGTGAACAAATCCAACCATTCTGGAGAGCAATCTGGAATTATCAAACTGTGCATACCCTTTGATCCAGCAGTGCTACTACTGGGCTGATACCCCAATGTATAATGCCAAAATGTTTGTGGCAATCCTATTTGTAGTGGCAATAACCTGAAAAATGAGTGGATACTCCTCAATTTGGAGAATGGCTGAATAAGTTATGGTATATAAAAGTTTGGGAATATTATTCTTCTATGAGAAACAATCAGCAGGATGGGTTCAGAGAGGCCTGGAGAGACTTACATGAAGTAATGCTCAGTGAAGTGAGCAGAACCTGGAGATCATTATGTATAGCAACAAGAAGATTATACAATGATCAAATCTGATACACATGGCTCTTTTCAACAATGGGATTATTCAGGTCAATTCCAATGGTCTTGTGATGAAGAGAGCTATCTGCACTGAAAAAGAGAACTGTGCCAACTGAGTGTGGATGACAACATAGTATTTTCATCCTTTTTGTTGTTGTTAGCTTACATTTTATTTTCTTTCTTATTTTTTTCCTTTTTGATCTGATTTTCCTTTTGCAGTATGATTATTGTGGAAATATGTATAAAAGAATTGCATATGTTTAACATATATTGAATGACTTGGCCCATCTAGGAGAGGGAATGAGGGGAAGGTAGGGAAAAATTTGGAACACAAGATTTTGCAAGGATTAATGTTGAAAATTATCCATGCATATGTTTTAAAATAAAAAGCTTTAATAAAATTTAAATATAAAAAATACAAAAATAAAGCTATGAATTATCATTGAAAGTATAGTCATAAACTTGAATTCTACTAGAAATAGTAATAATAGCTAGCTCTTATAAACACAGTAAGGTTTTAAAACTGTTTTATTTTCTAATGTGATTTTCACAAGACAATTTTGAGTTATGTCATATTATTATCTCAAGTTTACTACTGGAGAAATGAATATAAAGATTAAATGACTTGGCTGGGATTAACATTGGTGTAACTTTGATGTGTGATGTGTTGTGTGTATTTGGATATGTGCATGCATTATTTACAATAAAACCAAAGTATCAGAGAAAAGATCAAAGAACTGACCTAGTCTATTCCCATTACTTTAATGAATAATGGAGGTCATGAAGGATTAGGGAATATAGCCAAAATCAGACAAATAAAAAGTGGCAGAATATTCTAACTAAAAATTCAATGATTTTCCCCAAGTTACACCGTGTTGTTTTTGAAAAAAGGGATAGGGTTTATAACAAGGATTTTAATTTTTGACATAGATTTTCCATATATTTTGGCTTGCAGGAAAATGGTCTTCTTTTAAAAAAAATCATAGAAATTTCTTTGGAAGCATCTAAACTATGATTGAGCATGTATAGACATAGATTTCTTCATCTATTAATTCTTTTGTATTTACATCTATGAACTTTGACTTTACAGCACAGTAAACAGGGGTTTGGGCCTGGATATGTCTCATCTACATCTGATCACTGGACCCAGGACGCTCTGGAGGGGAAGTGAACCAGGTGACTGAGCACAGAACTCTCTCACTCAAATCCAATTCACTTTCATGTCATGGTATCACCTCTCTGGTGTCATGGTCATCTGCAGGAATGAAAGATAAACACCAAAATAGCAACAATCAACTCTCTGCTCTGTGTTATGCACTGGAATAGGTGCAGAAGCCTGAGGGATATAAGTAAAACAGTCTCTGGATTCAAAAAAGCTAGAGAGGACTTTCAAAAATCTAAAACCAACAGAATGGATATTATCACCAAATGTATCCATAAGTGTAAGTGAGTAGGATTCTGAGTGTGTCTGTGTATTCATCTGCACACAACTTCTTACCCACTGAATTTTACCCTATAGAATATAAGCTACTAGAAAGCAAGAATGATTTTCATTTTGTATTTGCTTAACAAATGTTTTAGATTACATTGGATTGGACACATATGCATCCAGTCTGAAAGTTCATGGAGAAAGACATTAAAATTGACATCTTTAGCCAGATATTATTACTTCTTATTCATATTCACATTTTCCTTTTGAAAATTGATAGTAGAGAAGTGAATATTTCAAATGACGATTTTATATGACTTCCTATCTTTATTTCTTACTCACTTTTTTGCAAATCCTAGGAGCAACACACAGAGCTTTCATTTCCTAAATTTCCACTGACATGCCTTTGCTACAATTAAATGATCGGGAACTCCAAAAATTACTCTCTATAAAGATAATGTGTTTACATTAATGATGTAAAGCTATCAATTTTCACTTATGCCCCCCAAAATTACTTCTGCTATTAGTAATAATTTCGGATATAAATATTATTGTCTCAAACAGAAACTTTAATTGCAAAGAAATAAAATAAAGTGATTTAGAAAAGAATGATTCATGCTTGCTAGGAAATGTACTTAGTAGAGTTGTAAGATACACATCATCTGAGAAATGCCCCTACTTTCAACCCCAAAATACTGGAAACGTCTTCAACAACAAGAACAATTAAAAAAAAAACAGGAGGAAAAAACTTTATAACACATGAAACATAAATCTAAATTTACAAATCTGACAACTCTTTTAAAAATCCATGTACTGGATAAATTACTTCTGCAAGCATTGCCAGAAATGGTACCACTGCATTTCCTGCGGCCAAAACAATATGAAAATGGACCACAATCATGATAGATGAGCTGTGAAAGGACTATTGATGCACTGGGTGGATGGCCTGAAAATTACATCAGTATGTCATGTCATTAATAAATAAGAGTGGGCAGACATACAAACTATGTATGATGTTTTGAAGAAGAATGAGGAACATTTGGCTATCTCTCAACCAAGAAGTAGTAATACTGGCTATGCAGTACTGAGTGAAAATTCCTATTTTTCAAGTTATAATGAAAGTCTCAGAACTAGTTATTTTAGGATTTTGGGATCAATCCTGACAATAGTCAGGATTTAGAAGATTGTTTTGAATGCCATCTTCTGTGAATTAGTAGCTTCATGAGTCTGGGCAAATTATTTAATTTATCAGAACCTCAGTTTTCTAAACAGTAAAACTATAAGAGTCTAATTTCATTGTCAGGAACTTCCAGATGATGAAAAACTCTCCATGAATGCAGACTGATATTTTATCTACAACTTATGATATTAGATAACTACCTAGATCACTGGGAAGTTATGCAACTCATCTATAAATCATCATATAATTAGTGTATGTCAGAGACAAGAATTGAATCCAGGTTTCCCTCACAAACTCTTTATATATTATACTGTGTTTCCTCTAATTAAAACTGTGGCACAGTCGGTAGAGTACCAGGCCTAGAATCAAGCCTAAATTGAAACCCAGCCTCAGACACTAAGCATATAAACCTGATCAAGGTACTTAACCCTGTCTGCCTCAGTGTTCTCACCTGTAAAAGCTGCTGGAGAAGGAAATAGCAAGCCACTCTAGTATCTTTGCCAAGAAAAATTCTAAATGGGATCACAGAGTAAAACATAACTGAAAGGATTTAAGAATAACAATACTGACAGGGTTTATTCATTTGATGTGAGGAAACATTTATAAATATTAGATATTTATGAAATACAGTTGTTTGAAAGTAATATTTAAAGTAATAATTAATGTTTTTATTTCCATATACACTCTTTCTTCCAGGAAAAGTTACAATCAATTTTATTTTGAATTTTTAATTCAATTAGGCATTGATTAAATATTTTAATAAGTACCTGCCTTATCTACCATGGCTTATTTGACAGTGGGTAAAGAAGAGAAAAAGTAGCTGACAAAATTGAGTTTTCCTCTCTTTTATGGTTTTAAAAAAATGTCCATATATTTTATCCTATGTAGAAGGCCAACATAAGAACTGATGTTGGCCTGGTGAATAGCCCCTCAATCAATGATTAGCCTAGGAGTATAGGCAGAGCATTCTGGAAAGTGTTCCTGGAAGACTTGAGGGGTCCTTCCACCTTGCTATTCACCTGCTTACCTTGATTCTAAAAAATAGACTCCAATATTCTGTTAGTACTGGTTTCCCAGAGAGAGAACAAATTTTAAGAACCTGGCAAATTTAGATAACCCTTTCAATGGAATTGTGTTTGAATGGGAGAAGAAATATAGATTGATAGTTTAAGGGAATGGAAAAGTAAAGAATTTTTTTATGATGAAACATGCATGAAAGTGCCATGAAAGGAACAGAAGGAGTGGGAGAGATTGAAAATGAGAGAAATATAAGGCATGATGACTGTTTCCCCTTTAAGAATACATCAAATGAAATGAGATCAGGAAAGCAAGTTGAAATCAGTATAATGAAGTTAAGTGAGCAAATATAACTCATTTGATAACATTCAATGAAAATACCTACTCCCTATTTTGGAGCATACATAGACATTTTCTGACTAATTCCTATTCTGCTAACCACATGATCATGAGGACATTTTTCCATGACTGTAGAAATACATTCTAAATTTCTTAGTCAGGATGAGCTTCAATGGATCTCCAGTGAGAGGGGAGTAAGGGACTCTTTCATCCTAAACTACCATGAAGTTTATAATCCATACAACTACTATTGCTTTTGTCTGTTATCTCTTGTCTTTTACTTTTAAGTGAAGGAGACTGGAAAGGACCTTATATGCTTCAAATTAGAAAAGGAATATGTCCAAAATATGGAACCTAGCATCTGTGGTCAAAATTTCTGGGAACCAATTGGTGAGAAGTGAAGTTCTTAGGCACAAAAGCTACCCATTCCAGGAAGGGCAGAGATTTCAACTCATCCATCCATTGTCAGTGGTGCCAATGAGACTGTTGAGGTGAAGGCTAAGTAAAAATTGTGTTCAGTCTGAGCATACTATACCTGATGGAATAGGAGAAATTGTTCCCCGAGGGGTTAGGTAAAAGCGTTCTTATATGTGTTCTTGTTATATATTTCTAGTTAAATATGCTTTTGTAAAAGCTCAATAGTGTTAATTAGTCAAATGAAATTTGGTGTTATTCATTGACAGCTAACTGTGGGAGAAAAACACTTGTCCACAAGAATGGGGGCTTAAGGCAATAGCATGAAATAAGACTCATCCCAACATGTGAAGGATTACTACAAAAACCTAAAATGTAGCCTTGGTCTTGGAATATATGATTCATCACTAACAGTGTGCTCTTGGATGAAGATACATGATTTTAATGGTCTCATTAGATTCCATATTAGATTCATATTTCTACTGCCTCTAATTCTTGCAGTTTATTGTCATGAACTTTGGGTCTCCCACAAGGCTATACCTTTGGCTCTCTTTTCCCTCTATTGTATGTCATTTAGTGATCTTATCAAATCCCATAGATTCAATTATCATCTGTATTCTGATGAATACCAGATCTACTCATCTAGGTCTAATATTTTAGTGACCTTTTTACTGACATCCAGTTTTGCATCTTCAACTACTTCTTAGATAGCTCTAAGATATATTTAATATTTAAACTAAATTTTTTTAAAAATGGAATTCATTATATTTCTCTTAAAACCCCTTCTCCCTTCCAAACTTTCCTACCATTGTAAACATGTCAGTGTCCTCCTGGGTCCTGGACTTGCAATCATGTTGTCATTATTAACTCTTGATTATTTTTCATTCCTCATACTTAATCCATTTCCAAGGCCTGTTGCTTTCACCTTCACCAAATCTCTCAATTACAACCCCTTTTCTTCTCTGACATGGGTTCAAATATACTACTTACTTACTCATACTTGATAAACTCCAGTAGTTCCTTACAACTTTCAAGATAAAATACAAAATCCTATGTTTGGTATTCAAAGATATTCATAATCCTCTATTTCCTGCCTTCCCAGTTTTCTTCCAAAAGTCCTATACACCTTGAATAGAAATTATTTCCTATTTTTAAAAATTTTATTAGATACTATTTTCAATTATATATGTGTATATGTGTTTTCTTTTCTTGTACATATATGTTTACATGTTGTCTGCACCATTAGATTGTGAGCTCCTCAAGAGCAAGGATTGTCATTATATTCCCAACTCTTAGCATTGTGCCTGATACATAACGAAGGGTTAACAAATATTTATGATTGATTGACACATTGGTGCTGATGCAATCAATTAACATGGAGATAAAAAAGAGACCTGTCCACCTCACACTTATCAAAGTGGCTAATCTATAAAAATGAGGAAAACATTGGATGTTGAAGGGGAAGAAACAAAATTTGAAATTTAAAACTTTAAATACAAATGTTTAAATTTTTTCAAATAAAGACCACAAAAAAGATCTTAATCCAAATAATAGGTAACAACTTTAACCTATAACTCTTAGGATTATCTTATAAAGGATTCATACTGTATTATATATATAATCAGGTTGGAGCAGAATTATTATGCTTCAGGTGAAGTCAAAAAAGCAGGAGTAGCCATCCTGATTTCAGTTCAAGCAAAAGCAAAAATTGATCTAATTAAAAGAGATAAGGAAGGGCACTATATCTTGCTAAAGGGTAGCATAGATAATAAAGCAATATCAATGTTAAACATATATGCACCAAGTGGTGTAGCATCTAAATTCTTAAAAGAGAAATTAAGAGAGCTGCAAGAAGAAGTAGACAGCAAAACTATAACAGTGGGAGATATCAACTTCGCACTCTCAGAATCAGATAAATAAAACACAAAATAAATAAGAAAGAAGTCAAAGAGGTAAATAGAATACTCGAAAAATTAGATATGATAGATTTTTGGAGAAAACTAAATGGAGGCAGAAAGGAGTACACCTTTCTCAGCAGTTCATGGAACCTATTCAAAAACTGACCATATATTGGACATAAAAACTTCAAATTCAAAGCAGTAAGGCAAAAATAGTAAATGCATCCTTTTCAGACCACAGTGCAATGAAAATTGCTTTCAATAAAAAATCAGGGGGAAATAGACCAAACAATAATTAGAATGCTAAGTGAAGCTAGGAAGCTTCTTGAATTCTTCAAGTTTCTCTCAAAAATCACATGAAACCAAGCCTCAAAATAGAGTATGATGAAATGAAATCCTTCTTCATTTCAAAATAAATTGGAATAACTTCAAGAAAAGTCAGTCTCACTGGAGTGAAAAGTGGTGTTCAACTTACTTGATTCTGGGAAGGCCAGTAAGAAGGCCTTAATCATAGCAAATCAGCAGATGGGACTCTAGATCCTGGCTCAATAGAAGAGCAGATCAATGGAACAGCCTCTAGTCTTAGCCCAGAAGGCAACTTCTAGGAAACCAGGATGATTCCTGGCAAGAGTAAATAAAGCTAACCCCTGCAAATGCAAAGGGCCCCTATGTTAAAAGCCCAAGTTCAGAACTGCACAGGAAGCTTGGAATAGTGCCCTCTTTAACCCAGGAGCAGAATTCAATCATAAAAATAAGAGCGAGGAAACACCAAAAGCAAAGAAAAGAAAAGGAGCAAAAAACAGAAAAGAAATTCAAGCACAGAAAACTATTACGGTAATAGGGAAGACTAAAACACCAACTCAGATGAAAAGAAAATGTCCACAGAGGAAATCTCTCTCACTCAAATAATGATATGAATTGGTCTCAAGCCCAAAGAGACTTCTTGGAAGTGCTCACAAAAAACTTTTAAAGCCAAACAAAAGAGGTAGAAGAAAAAAATGAAAAAAAAAAAAAAAACAAGAAGTATGCTTGCAAAGGAAGGCAATTCCTTAAAAATACAATTGCCAAATAAAAAAAAAATCAAGTAAAGAAGAAAAGAATACCCTGAAAAGTAAAGTTGATCAAATAGAAAAAGAGATAAAAAAGATAACTGAAACAAGTCACACATTTAAAACTAGAACAGGGCAAATGCAAGCTAGGATATATTAAGAATGAATCAAGCAAAATAAAATAGGTCTACCTAAAGGCCATGACCAAAAAAAGACCATTGATAGCATTCTTCAAGAGATCATCGAGGAAAACTCCCATGTTTTTCTAGAAGCAGCAGGGAAAATAGTCACTGAATGAATCCAACAATCACCTTTGGAAAGAAATCACACAAGGGAAAATCAATGAAACATTGCTGCAAAACTGCAGAACTATAAGCTCAATGAAAAAGTATTGCAAGTTGCCAGACAAAAGCATTTCAAATATCAAGGAGCAACAGTCAGGATTACCCAGGATCTGATAGCTTCCACAATACAGGAACGGAAAGCAAAGGATCTAGGGTTACAACAAAGAATTAACTACCCAGCAAGACTGAGCATTATTTTTCAGGGGAGGAGATGATTCTTCAATGAAGTAAGAAACATTCAATCATTTCTACTAAAAAAAAAAAAAAAAAAAAAAAAACAGAACAAAGAGAAAATTTGTCTTCAAACACAGGACTCAAAAGAAGCATAGATACATGCTCAAGAGAAGCAACATCCAACATCCACAGATAGGAAAATGAGAACTGTAACTCACGAGAACTATATCTGTTACTGGGGAAGACAAGGTGAGGCATCACATGAATGAAGGTTATAGTTGTGAATGAACTCTGATGTAATAATATCAAAGAAAAAAGCCATTGAGGAATAGAAAAAAGGTCTGTACTGGAAGAAGAGGAAAAGAGGTATATTGGAACAAATTACATCACATGAAGAAGCACAAAATCCTATTACAATCAAGGGAGGAAAGGAAGGATAATAAGCAATATTTGAAGATGGATCTCATCAGTTTTTCCTTAAAGAAGGAATAACTTAATCATTCAGTAGGGTATAGACTACTATCTAACCCTATAAAGAAGTAGAAGTAGGAGGAGAAAGAGAAGAAAAGGAAGGGACTGGATAGAAGGACTAGATAAAAACAGTAGGGGAAAAAAGGTAAGGGAGGAAAAGAGATAGAAGAAAAAATTGGTAGTTTGAGTGGATTAAAAAAAAAATACTAGTAAGAGAAGAGAGTTGGGTAATGAAATCCAAGGAAGTGGGTGGGGGTGGGTTAAAAAACCAAAACACCACTAATGTCATGCTGGAAAGAGAGAAAAAGAAATTATATATTAAAGAGAAAATAAGATGGAGGGGAAAAAAGAGCTGGTAATAATAACTGTGAATAGAATGAATGAACTCTTCCCAAAAAAGAAGCAAATAATAGAATGGATTAAAAAGCAGAATCCTACAATATGTTGTTTACAAGAAATACATTTGATTGAAAGAGAAATATACAGAGTAAAAATAAAAGGTTGAATCAGGATTTATTATGCTTCATCTGAAGTAAAAAATGGAAAAAGCAGGGGGAAATTTTTGATCTCAGATAAAGCAAAAGTTAAAATAGATCTTGATAAAAATGATAAGGGCAGAAAGTACATCCTTGACAAAGGATAATGAAGCAGTATCTATACTAAGTATATATGCACAAGTAGTAAAAGAAACAAATTCCTAGGGAAGATACTAAGCCAGTTACAAGAAGATATAGATAACAAAACTATATTAGTGGGGGATCTTAACCTTCCCTGCTCAGAATGAGGTAAATCTAAACACAAAATAAACAAGAAAAAACCGAGGGTGATTAATAGAATTCTAGAAAATCTAGGTATGATAGATTTCTAGCCAAAATTAAATAGTAATACACCTTTTTCTCAGCAGTACATGATAGCTCCACAAACATTAACAATGTATTAGGGCATAAAACCCTCCTAATCAAATGCAGAAAGACAGAAATAACAAATGCTTCCTTTTCAGACCAAAATTCAATAAAAATTATATTCAATAAAGGGCAAGGGATAGACTGAAAAGCAATTTGAAATTAAAACAATCATAATTTTTTAAACTTTTTAATAACTTTTTATTGATAGAACCTATGCCAGGGTAATTTTTTACAGCATTACCCCTTGAACTCACTTCTGTTCTGATTTTTCCCCTCCCTCTCTCCACCCCTCCCCCTGATGGCAAGCAGTCCTTTACATGTTGAATAGGTTACAGTATATCCCAGATACAATACATATGTGTAGAACCGAATAGTTTTCTTGTTGCACAGGGAGAATTGGATTCAGAAGGTATAAATAACCCGGGAAGAAAAACAAAAATGCAAGCAGTTTATATTCATTTCCCAGTGTTCTTTCTTTGGGTGTAGCTGCTTCTGAACATTCTTGATCAATTGAAACTGAATTAGCTCTCTTTAATAAAGAGATCCACTTCCATCAGAATACATGGTCAAACAGTATCATTGTTGAGATATATAATGATCTCCTGGTTCTGCTCATTTCACTTAGCATCAGTTCATGTAAGTCTCACCAGTCCTCTCTGTATTCATCCCGCTGGTCATTCCTTATAGAACAATAATATTCCATAACGTCCATATACCACAATTTACTCAACCATTCTCCAATTGATGGGCATCCTTTCATTTTCCAGCTTCTAGCCACTATAGACAGGGATGCCACAAACATTTTGGCACATACAGGTCCCTTTCCCTTCTTTAGTATCTCTTTGGGGTATAAGCCCAGTAGAAACACTGCTGGATCAAAGGGTATGCACAGTTTGATAACTTTTTGAGCATAGTTCCAAATTGCTCTCCAGAATGGCTGGATGTGTTCACAATTCCACCAACAATGTATCAGAGTCCCTGTTTTCCCACATCCCCTCCAACATTCCACATTATCTTTCCCTGTCACTCTAGCCAATCTGACAGGTGTGTAGTAGTATCTCAGAGTTGTTTTAATTTACATTTCTCTGATTAATAATGATTTGGAGCATATTTTCATATGTCTATAAATAGTTTCAATTTCTTCATCTGAGAATTGTCTGTTCATATCCTCTGATCATTTATCAATTAGAGAATGGTTTGATTTCTTATAAATTAGAGTCAATTATCTATATATTTTGGAAATGAGGCCTTTATCACAACCTTTGACTGTAAAAATGTTTTCCCAGTTTATTGTTTCCTTTCTAATCCTGTCTGAATTTGTTTTGTTTGTACAAAAACTTTTCAATTTGATATAATCAAAATTTTCTATTTTGTGGTCAATAGTGATCTCTAGTTTTTCTTTGGTCATAAATTCCTCCCTGTTCCACAGGTCTGAGAGGTAAACCATCCTATGCTCTGCCAATTTATTTATAATCTCATTCTTTATGCCTAGGTCATGAACCCATTTTGACCTTATCTTGGTGTACAGTGTTAAGTGTGGGTCAATGCCTAGTTTCTGCCATCCTAATTTCCAATTTTCCCAGCAATTTTGTCAAATAATGTGTTCTTATCCCAAAAATTGGAGTCTTTGGGTTTGTCAAACACTATATTATTAAAGTTATTGGCTGTTTTATCCTTTGAACCTAACCTATTCCATTGATCAACTAGTCTATTTCTTAGCCACTACCAGATGGTTTTAGTAACTGCTACTTTATAATATAATTTTAGATCTGGTACAGCTAGGCCATCTTCATTTGATTTTTTTTTTCATTAATTCCCTTGAATTTCTTGACCTTTTGTTTTTCCATATGAACTTTGTTGTTATTTTTTTCTAGTTCATCAAAGTGGTTTTTTGGGAGTCTAATTGGTATAGCGCTAAATAAATAGATTAATTTAGGTAGTATTGTCATCTTTATTATATTTGCTCGCCCAATCCAAGAGCATTTAATATTTTTCCAGTTGGTTAGATCAAACTTAATTTGTGTGGAAAGTGTCTTGTAGTTTTGTTCATAAAGTTTCTGATTTTCCCTTGGCAGATAGATTCCTAAATATTTTATACAATCAGTAGTTACTTTAAATGGAATTTCTTTTTGTAACTGTTGGGTTTTGTTAGTGATATATAAAAATGCTGATGACTTATGTGGGTTTATTTTGTATCCTGCAACTTTCCTGAAGGTGTGGATTGTTTCTAATAACTTTTTAGTATAGTCTCTGGGGTTCTGTAAGTATACCTTCATATCATCAGCAAAGAGTGATAATTTGGTTTCCTCATTGCCTATTCTTATTCCTTTAATCTCTTTCTCAACTCTTATTGCCAAAGCTAGCATTTCTAATACAATAATAACTAGTAACGGTGATAGTAGGCAACCTTGTTTTACTCCTGATCTTATTGGGAATGGTTGCAGTTTGTCCCTGTTACATATAATGCTTACTGCTGGTTTTAAATAGATGCTACTGATTATTTTAAGGAAAAGTCCATTTATTCCTATACTCTCAAGAGTTTTAAATAGGAATGGATGTTGGATTTTATCAAATGCTTTTTCTGCATCTATTGAGATGATCATATGTTTTTTGCTAATTTGATTATTAATATGGTCAATTATATTGATAGTTTTCCTAATATTGAACCAGCCCTGCATTCCTGGTATAAATCCTCCTTGATCATGGTGTATTATCCTGGGGATGATTTTCTGTAGTCTTTTTGCTAATATCTTATTTAAGATTTTAGCATCAATATTCATTAGGGAGATTGGTCTATAATTTTCTTTTTCTGTTTTCAACCTACCTGGTTTAGGTATCAGTACCATGTCTGTGTCATAAAAGGAATTTGGTAGGACTCCTTCATTCCCTATTTTTTCAAATAGCATTATAAAGCATTGGGGCTAATTTTTCTTTGAATGTTTGGTAGAATTCACATGTAAATCCATCTGTCCTGGGAATTTTTTTTTTAGGGAGTTGATTAATAGCTTGTTCTATTTCTTTTTCTGAAATGGGACTATTTAAGCAATTAATAATTTCACCCAAGAGAATGACAATAATGAGACAATATGCCAAAATCTGTGGGATACGGCCAAAGTGATAATAAGGGGAAATTGTTTATTTCTAGAGGCTTCCTTGAATAAACTAGAGAAAGAACAGATCAATGAATTGGACTTGCAACTTAAAAAGCTAGAAAAAGAGCAAATTAAAAACCTCCAATCAAATACTAAAATTGAAACTCTAAAATTAAAAGGATAAACTAATAAAATTGAAACTAGAAAAACTATTGAATTAATAAATAAAACTAAGAGTTGGTTTTGAAAAAAAAACAAAATAGATAAACTTTTGATAAACTTGATTATAAAAAGAAAAGAGGAAAATCAAATTGTTAGTTTTAAAAATGAAAAGGGAGAACTTTCCACCAATGGAAAGGAAATTAGAACAATAATAAGGAGTTATTTTGCCCAACTTTATGCTAATAAATTTGATAACCTATGTGAAATGGATGACTACCTTCAAAAATATAGGCTTCCCAGATTAACAGAGGAGGAAGTAAGTTGCTTAAATAGTTTCATTTCAGATAGAGAAATACAACAAGCATTTAATCAGTTCCCTAATAAAAAATCCACAGGACCATATGGATTTATATGTGAATTCTAGCAAACATTTAAGGAACAATTAACTCCAATGTTATGTAAAGTATTTGAAAAAAAATAGGAAATGAAGGACTCCTGCCAAATTCCTTCTATAAGACAGACATGGTACTGATATCTAAAACAGGTAGGTTGAGAATAGTGAAAAAAATTATAGACCAATCTGCCTAATCAATATTGATGCAAAAATCTTAAATAAAATATTAGCAAAAAGAATACAGAAAATCATCCCCAGGATAATACACTACAACCAAGTAGGATTTATATCAGGAATGCAGGGCTGGTTCAATATTAGGAAAACTATCAGTATAAATGACCATAGCAATAACCAAATTAGCAAAAAAAATATGATCATCTCAATAGATGCAGAAAAAGCATTTGATAAAATCCAACATCCATTCCTATTAAAAACACTTGAGAGTATAGGAATAAATGGGCTTTTCCTTAAAATAATCAGTGGCATCTATTTAAAACTGTCAGTAAGTGTCATATGAAATGGGGATAAACTGGAACCATTCCCAATAAGCTCAGAAGTGAAACAAGGTTGCCCACTAGCTCCATTACTATTCAATATTCTATTAGAAATGCTAGCTTCAGCAATAAGACTTGAAAAAGAGATTAAAGGAATTAGATTAGGTAATGAGGAAACCAAATTATCACTCTTTGCAGATAATATGATGGTATACTAAGAACCCCAGAGAGTTTACTAAAATGCTATGTAACTTTGCTAAAGGTGTGAATGATATCTAAGTGCTATTAGATATAATCCACACCTTTAGCAAAGTTATAGGATAAAAAATAAATCAACATAAGTCATCAGCATTCTTATATAACACTAACTAAATCCAACAGTTAGAGTTGCAAAGAGAAATTCCATTTAAAGTAACCAGATAGTATAAAATATTTGGGAATTTATCTTCCAAGGAACTATATGAGAAAACTCCAAAACATTTTCCACAAAAATAAAGTCAGATCTAACCAATTAGACAAACATTTAGTGCTCTTGGATAGGTTGAATGAATATAATGAAGATGGCAATACTACCTAAACTAATTTATTAATTTAGTTCTACACCAATCAGACTCCTAAAAAAAACTATATTAATGACTTTGAAAAAATTACAACAAAATTCAACGGGAAGAAAAAATGATCAAGACTTTCAAGGGAACTAATGAAAAAAAAAATTAAATGAAAGTTGCCTAGCTGTACCAGATCTAAAGCTATATTATAAAGCAGCAGGCACTAAAACCATTTGGTATTGGGTAAGACTAGTTGATCAGTGAAATAGGTTAGGTTCACAGGACACAACAGTCAATAACTTAAATAATCTAGTGTTTGACAAACCCAAGACCCCAGCTTTTGGGATAAGAATTCACTGTTTGACAAAAACTCCTTGGAAAATTGGAAATTAATATGGAAGAAACTAGGCATTGACTCACACTTAACACCGTACAGCAAGGTAAGGTCAAAATGGGTTCATGATCAAGGCATAAAGAATGAGAGTATATATACATTGAAAGAACATGGAATAGTTTACCTCTCAGACCTGTGATGAAGAAAGGAATTTATGACCAAAGAAGAACTAGATATCATTATTGATCACAAAATAGAAAATTTTGATTATATCAAATTAAAAAGCTTCAAAAAAACTAATGTAGACACAATTAGAAGGGAAGAAATAAAATGGGAAAATATATTTACACTCAAAGGTTCTGATAAAGGCCTCATTTCCAAAATATATAGAGCATGCACTCTAATTTATAAGAAATCAAGCCATTCTCCAATTGATAAATGGTCAAAGGATATGAACAGACAGTTTTTGAAGAAATAGAAACTATTTATAGTCATATAAAAATATACTCCCAATCATTATTAATCAGAGAAATGCAAATTAAGACAACTCTGAGATATCACTAACCACCTCTCAGATTGGCCAGATGAGATGAAAAGATAATGCTGAATGTTGGAGGGAATGTGGGAAAATTGGGACATTAATGCATTGTTGGTGGAATTGTGAATGAATCCAACCATTCTGGAGAACAATTTGGAACTATGCACAAAAAGTTATCAAACTGTGCGTACCCTTTGATCCAGCAGTGTTACTACTGGGCTTTTATCCGAAAGAAATCTTAAAGAAGGGAAAGGGACCGGTATGTGCAAAAATATTTATGGCAGCCTTTTTTGTAGCTGCTAGAAATTGGAAATTGAATGGATGCCCACCAATTGGAGAATGGCTAAATAAGCTGTGTTATTTGAATTTTATGGAATATTATTGTTCTGTAAGAAATGATCATCAGGATGATTTCAGAAAGGCCTGCAGAGACTTACATGAACTGATGCTGAGTGAGATGAGCAGGACTAGGAGCTCATTATATACTTCAGCAACAATACTATATGACGATCAATTCTGATGGACTTGGCTCTCTTCAACAATAAGATGAACCAAATCAATTCCACTTGTTCAATAATTAAGAGAACCAGCTACACCCAGCAAAAGAACTATGGGAAATAAGTATGAACCACAACATAGCATTTCTACTCCCTCTTTTTATCCACTTGTGTTTTTGATTTCCTTCTCAGGTTATTTTTACCTTATTTCTAAGTCCTATTTTTCCTATGTAGCAAAATAACTGTATGGAAATGTATACATATATTGTATTTAACATATACTTTAACATAGTTAACATGTAGTGGTCTAACTTTTGGCAGATAGATTCCCAAAACATTTTATACTATGGACACTATTTTGAATTGGATTTCTTTATATATCTCTTGCTGCTGGACTTTGTTGGTAATATATAAAAATTCTAATGATTTTTGTGGATTTATTTTGTATCCTAAATTTTGCTAAAGTTCTGAATTGTTCCTAGTAGATTTTATTTGCTTTTCTAGGTTTCTCTAAGTATACCATCATATAATCTTCAAAGAGTGATCATTTAGTTTCCTCATTACCTACTCGAATTCCTTTAATCTCTTTTTCTTCTCTTTAGCCAAAGCTAACATTTCTAATACAATATTGTATAATAATGGTGATAGTGGGCAACCTTGTTTCACTCTTGATCTTTTTGGGATTGGTTCTAGTTTGCATTATATATGATGCTTGCTGATGCTTTTGAATACATGCTACTGAACATTTTAAGGAAAAAGCCATTTATTCTTATGCTCTCTAACAGGAATGCGTGTTGGATTTCATCCAATGCTTTTTCTGCATCCATTGAGATAATCATATAGTTTTTGTTAGTTCAATTATTGATATAGGTAATTATACTAATAGTTTTCCTAAAATTGAACCAGCTCTGAATTCCTGGTATTAATCCTATTTTACTGTAGTGTATCATCCTGGTCACGACTTTATGTAATCTCATTTTTAATTTTTTAGAAATTTAGGTTTTTGCATCAATATTCATTAGGAAAACAGGTCTGTATTTTCTTTATCTGTTTTCACCCTACCTGGTTTAGCTATCAAAATCATATCTATGTCATAAAAGGTATTTGATAGGACTCCTTTTTATATTTTTTCAAATAGTTTATATAGTATTGGAATTAATTGCTCTTTAAATGTTTGGTAGACTGATCTAAAACTATATTATAAAGCAGCAGTCACCAAAACCATCTGGTATTGGCTAAGAAATACATTAGTTGATCAGTGGAATAGGTTAAGTTCATAAGACAAAATAGTTAACTATAGCAATCTAGTGTTTGACAAACCAAAAGATCCTAACTTTTGAGATAAGAATTCATTATTTGACAAAAACTGCTGGGATAACTGGAAATTAGTATGGCAGAAATTAGGCATGGACCCACACTTAACACCGTATACCAAGATAAAATCAAAATGGGTCCATGATTTAGGCATAATGAATGAGATTATAAATAAATTAGAAGAACATGGGATAGTTTATCTCTCAGACTTGTGGAGGAGGAAGAAATTTGTGACCAAAGATGAACTAGAGATCATTATTGAACACATAATAAAAAAAAATCATTATATCAAATTAAAAAGCCTTTGTACAAACAAAACTAGTGCAAACAAGATTATAAGGGAAGCAATAAACTGGGAATACATTTTCACAGTTAAAGGTTCTGATAAAGGCCTCATTTCCAAAATATATAAAGAATTGACTCTAATTTATAAGAAATCAAGCCATTCTCTAATTGATAAATGGTCAAAGAATATAAATAGACAATTTTCAGATGATGAAATTGAAACTATTTCTACTCATATGAGAGTTTCAAATCACTATTAATCAGAGAAATGCAAATTAAAACATCTCTGAGATACCACTACACACCTGTCAGATTGGCTAATATGACAAGAAAAAATAATGATGAAGGTTGGAGGGGATGAGGGAAAACTGGGACACTGATGCATTGTTGTTGGAGTTGTGAACGAATCCAACCATTCTGGAGAGCAATCTGGACCTATGCCCCCATAGTTATCAAACTGTGCATACCCTTTGATTCAGCAGTGCTACTACTGAGCTTATACCCCAAACAGATACTAAAGAAGGGAAAGAGACCTGTAAGTGCCAAAATGTTTGTGGCAGCCCTGTTTGTAGTGTCTAGAAACTGAAAAATGAAGGGATGCCCATCAATTGGAGAACGGTTGGGTAAATTGTGGTATATGAATGTTATGGAATATTATTGTTCTGTAAGAAATGACCAGCAGGACAAATATGGAGAGGCTTGGAGAGACTTACATGAACTGATGCTAAGTGTAATGAGCAGAACCAAGAGACCTTTATATACTTCAACAACAATACTTTATATACTTCAACAATATAAGGATGTGTTATGATGGAAGTGGATTTCTTTGACCTAGAAACCTAACTCAGTTTCAATTGATCAATGATGGACAGAAGCAGCTATACACAAAGAAAGAACATTGGGAAATGAATGTAAACTCTTTGCATTTTTGTTTTTCTTCCTGGGTTATTTCTACCTTCTGAATCCAATTCTCCCTGTGCAACACGAGAACTGTTCGGTTCTGCATACATATATTGTATCTAGGATATACTATGACATATTTAGCATGTATAGGACTGCTTGCCATCTGGGGGAGAGTGTGGAGGGAGGAAAGGGAAAAGTCAGAACAGAAGTGAGTGCAAGGGATAATCTTGTAAAAAATTACCCAGGCATGTGTCAATAAAAAGTTATAATTATTTAAAAAAGAAAGAAAGAAAGACAGAAAAACTTCAGACAAAAAAAAAAGTGCTTGGTAGAATTCACATGTAAATCCACCTAGCCCTGAACATTTTTTCTTAGGAGGTTGATTAATAGCTTGTTCTATTTCTTTTTTTTAAATGGGAGTATTTAAGTAATTTATTTACTCTTCTGGTAATCTGGTCAACCTACATTTTTGTAGGTCAATTTTACTTAGATTATCAAATTTGTTGGCATGTATTTGAGCAAAATATCTCCTAATTATTGTTATGATTTCTTTTTCATTGTGGAAAGTTCTCCCCTTTCACTTTTGAGATTAACAATTTGATTTTCTTCTTTGCTTTTTCTAATCAAATTAACTAAAGATTTATTCATTTTGTTGTTTTTTTTTTCATAAAAAACAACTCAGTTTTATTTATTAATTCAATACTTGTCTTATTTTCAGCTTTATCAATTTGTCCTTTTATTTTCAGAATTTTAAATTTTGTGTTTGAGGGTTTTTCATTTTTTGTTTTTCTAGCTTTTTTAGTTGCAAATCCAATTCACTGATTTTCTCTTTCTCTATTTTATACAAGTAAGCATCTAGAGATATAAATGTTCCCCTTATAACCACTTTTGCTGCATCCCACAAATATTGGTGTGTTGTTTCATTATTATAATTCTCTTGGATGAATTTGTTGATTGTGTCTATGATTGATTGTTTTACCCATTCATTCTTTAGGATTAGATTATTTAGTTTCCAAATAATTTTTGGTCTATTTTCTCCTGGCCTTATATTGCATGTGGATTTTATTTCATCATGATCTGAAAAATGCATTTACTATTTCTGCCTTTTTGCATTTGATTTTGAGGTTTTTATGCCCTAATACATGGTAACATTTTGTACAGGTTCAATAAACTGCCAAGAAAAAAGTAAACTCCTTTCTGTCTCCATTCAATTTTCCCCAAAGATTTATCATACCTAATTTTTCTAACCTTATGTTTACCTCCTTAACTTATTTCTTATTTATTTTGTGGTTAGATTTATCTAGTTCTGAGAGAGCAAGGTTGTGAGCCCCCACTAATATACTTTTGCTGTCTATTTCTTCTTGTACCTCTCAACTTCTCCTCTAGGAATTTGGATGCTATATCCCTTGGTACAGATATGTTTAGTTTTTGATATTGCTTCATTATCTATGGTATCCTTTAGTAAAATATAGTTTCCTTGCTTATCTCTTTTTATTAGATCTATTTTGCTTTTATCTGATCTCAGATCAGGTTTGCTCTCCCTGCTTGCTTTACATCATCTGAAACAATATAAATTCTGCTCCAGTCCTTTACCTTCATCTGTATGTGTCACTATGCTTTAATGTGGTTCTCATAACCAACATTGTAGGGTTCTGCCATTTAATCCAGTCTGCTATCTGCTTCTGTTTTATGGGAGAGTTCATCCCATTCACATTCACAGTTAAAATAACTAATTCTCTATTTTCTTCTATCTTATTAATCTTACTTTATGCTTTTTTCTTTCCTTTCCCCCTTCCCTTCTCCCCAGTATTTTGCTTTTGATGGATCAACTCCCTCAAGCAAAATCTTCCTCTTTAGAGGCCATCTCCCTTTCTTATTCCTTTCCCATAATACTTCTTATTTCCCTTCTATTACTTCCTCTTTACTTTCCCCTTTCCCCTCCCACTTCCTTATAAGTTGAGTCAAGTTTTGCTGCGAAAACACAGATATGTCTGATCTTCGCTCTTTGAGCCAAATCTGATGAGAGTAACATTGACAAAATGCTCATCCCCCTCCATTCTTTTCCTCAATTATAATAGGTCTTCTTTGCTTTTTTGTGAGATATAATTTACTCTTATTTTACCTCCTTTTCTCTCTTTTCCCATTATAATGTCCTTTCCACTTCCAGTTTCTTTTTTCACATTATCATAATAAAATCAAATTATACTCGTACTCTCCAAGTATACCCATATCAGAAATATAGTTCTCCAGAGTTCTTCCCTTTTTACCTTTGTATGTTTCTCTTGAGTTCTGTGTTTGGAGATTAAAAATTTTGTTCAGTTCTAGTCTTTTCCTAAGAAAGAGGTTAAATTTACCTATATCATCGAATTTCCTTCTTCTTCCTTGAAAGATAATGCTTATTTTAGCCGGATAGCTTATTCTTGGCTGTAATCCAAGTTCCTTTGCCTTTTAAATATCAGATTCCAGGCCCTAGGATCCTTTAAGATGGAAGATGCTAGGTCATGGGTAATTCACATTGTTATTCCTCAATATTTCAATTGTTTCATGATATTCCTTGGGATTTTAATTTTGGGTTCTCTTTCAGGAGGTGATTGATGTGAATTCGTTTAATGGCTATTATTATACCTTCTGATTCTAAGATATCAGAATAGTTTTCCTTTATGATTTCCAATAATGTAATGTACTGTCTAGTTTTTGTTGTTGTTGTTGTTTTGTTTTGTTTTGTTTTTCTTCATGGTTTTCAGAAGTAAATAATTTTTAGTTTGCCTTTCCTTGATCTATTTTCCAGGTCAGTTTTTTTTTTTCTTTTTCTTTTTGTAAGGCATTATGTGCTTTTTCCATTTCATCAAATCTATTTTGTAGGGAGTTATGTTCTTTTCCTATCCCTTCTTGAAAAAATATAATTGCCTTTCTCAATTTTTCTTCTAACTCTCTTTTAAGATCCATTATGCAACCTTCCAAAAAAGCCTTGTGAAATGGGAACCAGATCATATCTCCCACTGGGGCTTCATCTGGAATTGATTTTCCTTTAGTAATATTATGCTTTGAGGTCTGTTCTTCTTTCTCTCCATGAAAAGCTGTCTATAGTAAGAGTTCTTTTTGTTTCTTTGCTCATTTTTTAAAAGCTTGATTTCTGCTCAATGCAAAGGAGCTACAGCTGCTTTAGTTTGTCCTGGGGCAGTTCTGCTGATTGATTTCTGGTGCTGGGTACTTGTGGCTATGTCTCATTTTTTCTCAGGGCTCAATGGTTTACAATTTTTCTTTTGTAACAAATCTATCAAACCACCTATTTGCAACCAGGCAGAGTATCCTAAGAGATACAAGATTACCAGGTGCATGGAAGTTTCAACACTCTGACTTTCTGCCCAGCTCCTTGATCCAGTCTTCTGTGGTGCAATATATGTTTGGCAGACTGTCCTCCTGTCCATTTGAAATAGACTTGTTCTGAAGTTCTTCCAAGGTTATCTTCTTCTGGAAATGTGTTGTACTCCAAATATTTGTGGGTTCTGTGACTCCAAAACCAGTTTAGAGGCTTAATATACTGTTGGTTTGAGAGAAGACTAGAGCAGGTCACAGAAAGTCTTGTCTGCTCTCTACCATCTTGGTTCCTCTTCCTGGTTTCTAGTATTTTTAATAGGAATGGTATTGTATATTGTCAAATGTTTTTTTCTGCATCTATTGATATAATCATATGATTTCTGTTAGTTTGGTTATTAATATGGTCAATGATGCTGATAGTTTTTCAGACATTAAACCAGCCCTGCATTCCTATTATATATATACTACTTGATCATACCATGTTATCTTGGTGATACACTGCTGAAATCTCTTTGCTAATGTTTTATTTAAGATTTTTGCACATCAATATTCATTAGGAAAATTTCTGTATAATTTTCTTTTTCTGATTTGGTCCTTCCTCGTTTAGGCATAAGCATTAAATCTCTATTATAAAAGGAATTTAGTATGACTATTTCTTCTCCTATTTTTCCAAATAGTTTATATAGTATTAAAGTTAGTTGTTATTTAAATGTTCAGTAGAATTCACTTGTAAATCCATCTGGCCCTGGAGATTTTTTCTTAGGAGGTTCATTAGTGTGTTGTGAAATTTCTTTTTCTAAAATGGGACTATATAACCTATTTCCCGCTCTGTTAATCTGGGAAATCCATATTTTTGTAAGTATTCATCTATTTCAGTTAGCCATTAAGATTTATTGGTATACAGTTGGGAAAGATAATTCCTAATTAATTCTTTAATTTCCTTTTCATTGGTGCTAAGTACACCCTTTTCATTTTTAATGCTGGTAATTTGGTTTTCTTCTTTCTTTTTTCTAAACAAATTAACAAAATTATTATTTATTTTCTTGGCCTTTTTACCACAAACTATTACTTTTGTTTATTTGTACAATAGTTTTCTTATTTTCAATTTTATTAATCTCACTTTTGATTTTAGAATTTATAATTTGGTATTTAATTGGGGTTTTCTAACTTTTTTAAAGTTACATGGCCAATGCATTGATTTTTACTTTCTCTATTTTATTCATGTAAGCATCTAAAATATATATTTCTCCTAAGAACAGCTTTCACTGCATCTCATAAGCTTTGGTATGTGGCCTCATTATTGCCATGCTCTTGGATGAATTTGTTGATTTTTATATGATTATATTTTTGTTATATATTTGAAGATCAAATTTTCTGTTCAGCTTTGATATTTTCATAAAAAAAAATAATAATCCCCTATTGCATTGAATATCCTTCTTTTCCCCTGAAAGGTAATGCTTACTTTTGCTGAGTAATTGATTTTTAGTTGTAATCCTAATTCTTTTGCTTTCTTGAATATTATATTCCAGGTCCTTCAGTTCTTTAAAGTGGAAAATTCTGAGTCCTGGTAATCCTTATTGTGACTCCTCAATAATTAGATTTTTTCTTTCTGATTGATTGCCATATTTTCTCCTTGATTTGACAATTTTGACATTTAGCTACAAAATTCATTAGAGCTTTCATTTGGGGGCTTTCTAAAAAGAAGGTGACCAGGAGATTCTTTCAAAGACTATTCTATTCTCTGACATCAGGGAAGTTTACCATTGTGATTTCTTAAAAAAAATATTTTCCAGGTAGTGAATGGCTTTCAGGTAGTGAATATATATATTTTTTTCATGATTGACAGAATCCATGCCTGGGTAATTTTTGTACAACATTATCCCTTTCACTCACTTCTGTTCCGACTTTTCCCCTCCCTCCCTCCACCCCCTCTCCCAGATGGCAAGTAGTCCTACACATGTTAAATATGGCACAGTATATCCTAAATACAATATATGTGTGCAGAACTGAACAGTTCTCATTTTGCACAGGAAGAATTGGATTCAGAAGGTAAAAATAACCCGGGAAGAAAAAAAAATGCAAACAGTTTATATTCATTTCCCAGTGTTCTTTCTTTGGGTGTAGCTGCTTCTGTTTGTCATTGATCAATTGAAACTGAGTTAGATCTCTTTGTCAAAGAAATCCACTTCCTTCAGAAATACATCCTCATACAGTATTGTTGTTGAAGTATGTAATGATCTCCTGGTTCTGCTCATTTCACTTAGCATCAGTTCATGTAAGTCTCTCCAAGCCTCCAAGCCTCTGGTCATTTCTTACAGAACAATAATATTCCATAAAATTCACATATCATAATTTACCTAGCCATTCTCAAATTGATGGACATCCACTCATTTTCCCATTTCTAGCTACTACAAACGGGGCTGCCACAAATATTTTGGCACATACAGGTACTTTTCCCTTCTTTAGTATCTTTTTGAGGTATAAGCCCAGTAGTAGCACTGCTGGATCAAAGAGTTTGCACAGTTTGATAACTTTTTGAGGTAGTGAATATTTGTGTGGAAATTTATGCTTCAGTCTGTGGCTTTTAACAACGCATAGTATTTCTTTTTTTGTCCTTTAAAAAATTATTAAAGATTTTTATTAACAAAACATATGCATAGGCAATTTTTCAGCATTGATTCCTGAAAAACCTTTTGTTCCAAATTTTCCTCTCCTTCCCTCCACTCACCTGGATGGCAGATAGTTTACTACATGTTAAATATGTTAAAATACATGTTAAATCCAATATATGTATACATATTTATAGAGTTATCTTGCTGCACAAAAAAAAAAAATTGGTTCAAGAAGGAAAAAAAAAACTGAGAAAGAAAACAAAATGAAAGCAAACAACAGAAAGAATGAAAATGCTATGTCCACACTCAATTCCCACAGTCCTCTCTCTATGTTTAGATGGCACCATCAGCTCTTTCTCTAAGGATGAATAGCATTTCCATCATAAGTCCATAACAATTGCCTTAGGTCATTATATTACTGAGAATGCTAAGCCATACACAGTTGATACCCTTACAATATTGCTGTTACTTTGTAGACAATACATTTGACTGTGAATCAGTCCATGCAAGTCTTTCCAGGTTTTTCTTACAGCAATTTGCTTGCCATTTCTTACAGCAAAATAGTATTTCATCATAATCACATGCCACTGTTTGTGCAGCCATTCGATGGGATTTTTCTCAATTTCAATTTTTTTTTTTTTTTTGGTGCATGGAAAAGAGCTGATATAAATATTTTGTACACATAGGTCCTTTTCCATTAAAAAAAAAAACCTCTTTTGGAATACAGAGTTAGTAGAGTTATTACTATATCAAAGGGTTTTATAACCCTTTGATCATAATTCATTTTGCTTTACAGAATAATTAGTTCACAATTCCACCAACAATACATTAACGTCTATTTTTTTCCACATCCTTTTTTTCTTTGTCTTTTTTTTTTCATTTTCTGTCCTGTTAGTTAATCTAAAAATTATGAAATAGTGCCTCAGAATTATTTTAATTTGCATTTTTTCAATCAATGATGAATTAAAGCATTTTAAAATATAGATATAGATACCTTTGATTCTTTCTAGATGCTGTTTTCTGACACAGGTTGTCACAGTAAATAAAAGAATGAGACAGAATAAAGAAGACCTGCTTTCAAATACCTTCTTATATCCTTAATAACTCTTGTAAACTTTTAAGTGAGCATAAATTTGGCATTTTTAAAAGATAAAATTATGTTTGGCATTGAAAATACATAGCTAGTATATCAGAGCTCTCTTCAGTAGTGTTTGAATATCAAAAGTGCATTTTTTTTTTTTTTTTTTGAAGAACAAGGCAATACTCACATGCAGGCCAGAAGTAGTACAAGTAGTACAATGATACTCTCATGGTCTCTCTGAAGAACATTATTATTATGTGACATGGGAGGCACTGGCACACAGCCACCTATCATGGCATGCCTTTTTCAGTGAAGGCACTGTTTTTTATAAGCAAAACAGAATTGCAGTAACACAAAGGAAATAGTCTAGAAATATCTTCACAAATGTTCAAATGAACTATTTGTGGCTATCCTGTGATAGAACCTTCTGAGTTCATATCAGACTATAAATTATATAACTTTAATGTAACATGGAAGCATTTGTTCCTTTTCAGTCTTTTCTTATATTACTTTCATATAATACACTGATACATCTATGAGTTCACAACGTTTTCAGGTAGTTGAAGTCAGAAAATATAGTTAATCTGAGTCTTCAGAGATTATTTTTTTTCCTATCTCCCCTGATTCCAGACAGATTTATTTTTAAAACAAAAAGAAAAAAAAAACACTTTTCCATTTAAAAATAAGTTCAGAGAAGAGGAGTTAACATATCCTCTTCCACACATATACATAAATCACAACATTCTTTGATTAGGCCCCCAAAAATGTAAGGAGCCTGAAAATTTACCCATTTCTTTCTTTCCTGAATATGACAGTACAGCTTCTGTTGCTTTTCCATGCTTTCAGAAAAAGGCTTTCTCTAACCAAGTATGTACTTGGATGTTATTGACAGCATTCTGATGGGTCTGTGCTCCAGCTGTATTTCAAATGTTTTAATAACAAGCTAATAAGGCTGAGGCCAAGCAACATCTGCCTTTAATCAACCTCATATCTTTGAAATGGGGAATCTTATGGTAAGATGTAAGGAATGTCAGATTCCTTCCTAAATAGATTTTATTAGGTATTAATATCAATAAATAAGGCCACCACTCAGTACTATCCTAAATATTTAAGAGTAACATCTTGCTTTAGTGACTTAGTTTCTAATTTCTTCCAATATATTTTTAAAGTCCTTTTACTCTTATGTTGATTTTTGTCATCAAGACAATTATAGATAGATCTTTCAGGTGAAATGTCTTGTATAATCCCTGAAGCTGGCATTGATAGTGAGGTTTTGATTCTTCATATATTAATTTGATAAATATTATGCTAGACAATGAGGAATATGAACAGCATGCCATTGTGCTCTCTTGTCACTTAGTCCTTTCTAAAGAGAAAAAAGAACAGGAAGCTTCCTAAAAGAATGAATAATAAAAGAGATAAATATAGTTATGATATTAACTGAAAAGCCTTGAGGCACTAACTCCCTCTAAATTTCTGTCTAAATTGAATAGAAATAGAATCAGTCTTACACCAGGAATATACTTTTTTAGGTGAAAAACAGACATATGTCTCCTTGTTCTCTGGTAACCCACAAAAGATGGCAGGAAATACATGATTATAGACTACTTTATCCAGCTTTTAGGAAAGAATTTTCCAACCTGTATAAGGATAAACTAAAAACAGAACAAAGAAAAAACTATAATATCTGAAAAATTAACTCCAAAACTGAACTGAAAAAAAATGCAATGCTTAGCATTGCATTAATTATATTGTTTGGGGCAGAGAGACAAAGTATGCATGACAAGATGGTTGATATATTTAAAAAGTTCATTGGACCCAAGATGTGTTTTGAAATCTCATTGCCATTTTTCTCAGTGGAATGACTCTTCTGACTAATAACTTTCTGAAACTCAAATTTCTTAACTGTAAACATCAAAATATAAATGAATCCATAATCTCATTAAGTGAGATTCTCTCAATCTTTTCAGAGGATCATAAGATCATACCGTGTTTCCCCGATAAGACCTATCCCGAAAATAAGCCCTCCCCTTGCTGTGTAAGATTCCTCTAAAATAAGCCCTCCCCCGAAAATAAGCCCTATTGAGATTGCTACTGTTGTGAAGGTGATTCCCTTTGCTACACACTACATTACAGTACCCTCTGTATGCACCGTTTCCCCCCTCTCCCCCCCCTCCTCCGGGTGAAATGCATGCCATGCTGCATCCAATCAGAGCTGCAGCAGTGAGTGTGTCATCCTGTTCTTCCCCAATGGTTTGCTTGCTGGCGCCATTGAGAGCAGTGCCGCAGAGGAGAGCTGAGGCAGGACAATATAAAAACCTGGTATGTAAGTGGGAGTGAGGGGGCATGATGGAGGATAAAAGAAGAACTCAGGGGGCATCATGGAGGATAGAAGGAGCACTCAGGGAGCATGATGGGGTTAAAACATTATTGAGGGGCATGATGGAGTGAAAAGAAGGACTGATGGTCATAATTTTATTATTTTGTCTGCACGGGTCACCTGTGTTTTTGGCAATTCATTTAGATGGAAAGAAAGCCACACCTCTAATCATCAGTAAGGGCAAGAAAGATAAGATTGAACGTGTATTAGGCATTTACGTTCTTGAAACTGAAAAAGCCTGGTGTACACAAGCCATTATAAGAAAGTGGGTTGATTTAATGCTGCCACTTGTTATGTGAAGTAACCAAAGAGGTCTGATAATCTGGGATTCAGCCAGCACTCACGGTGCTAAAGAAATGAAGAACTTCCTTGCAAAGAGAAGAATAGATCAAGTAATGATTCCTGCAGGAATGACTGCCTATCTCCACACCCTTGATACTGCAATAAACAAGCCATTCAAGGACGATTTGTGCATGGAAGTCAATGATTACATTGAAACTAGAATGGAAAGAAATCAGTGTGGAAACTTTGTGAAGCCCTGTCTTCAAGAAGTCGTGACTTGGGTAAAGAAGTCATGGGATAAAATTACTGACAGCTGTGTCACCAAGGCACTACGAGCAGGTTACCTGGACAAGACATGTTCATTTAAAGAGAGCTATATTGCTTGACATGACAGATTGGATCCACTTCTTCTGAAGGAAATAGAAACGCAAGACATCCAGGATGGAATTCAAGGTATGGACACTTATGACGATGTTGTTGAAGAAGATGACATGATCATTATTGAATAAAGGTACTTTTTTTTGTTCACATTTACCTGTTTATTAAAATTGCTGACAATGTTCATTAAAATAAGCCCTCCCCTGAAAATAAGCCCTCTGGTGTTTTTCTGTCTAAAAAATTAATGACAGTGTCTTATTATCAGGGAAACACGGTAGATGAAAAATGGAAAGGCTCTTCAAGGCCATCTAGGTCAACCACATTGTTTAACTAAAGGGGGAATTTAAGATGAGGGGTACAATTACTTTTTCAAGGTCAACCAGATTTTAATCTAGTTTCTTTGACTCCAAATCCAAGGTCTTTTCTAATATATTGTGTTGCAACCCATCCTTATGAAAAGAGGATTTGGGACCAAGTACAAAATTTGAGTAATTTACCTTAGGACAAAGGATCACAATTAATACCTTTTGGAGTAATGATGAACATAATCAATAAACTCTTAATTTTAGTTCCATATAAACATTATTTACATTGGTACTCTATCCCAACGATTTAAAGGACCAAGAACGAGACTTTAAGCATGAACTCAATTCAGCTCTCTAGGACTCAATCACAAAAATATTTTGCACCAGAACTGTAAAAGATCACAATCCCAGAGGCCAAACATTCAAATGGCCTATAATTCTGTGAGTAATAATTCAATAAGCATTGATTCACTGTATGCTATAAACCAGGCACTACTCTAGGTGCAAGGATACAAAGACAAAATAATCACATCAACAACATTCTTTCCCTTTGGGAGCTTCATTCTATGAAACATGGGAGTGGGGAAGGGCCACTAAACAGTGTTCATGCAGATAAATAGAAATACAATGTGGAAAAAAATAAAATTTCAAATAATTTTGGGAACAGAGAAAAACTATTGAGGACATTAGAAAAGGCCTCATATACAATGTGACTCAAGTTGACACTTAAAAGGAATGAAAGGTTCCAAGGTATGTAAATAAAGGTCAGAATCACACAGAGATATCAGTGCAAAATAGAATAAGTTATATGAGAAATAGCAAGATCAGTTTCACTGATAAGTAAAGTATATAAAGGATAAAAATCTGTAATCATCTGGGAATTATTTCTGGGGCCAGAAGGACTACTAATGCTTCCTGATGAGAGGGGTGATATGGTCAGAAATACAGTTTTGGAACATCAATTTGGTCTCTAGATGGAGAATGAAGTATGGCAGTAAGAGGCTGGATATCTGTAGATAATCACTAATAAAACCCTGAGGAGAGGTGAAAATTATTTTAATTAGGGAAGTAAATTCCAAGTAAGGGAAGGAAGAAGGATATTGTAGATATAGAATTAGCAAAACTTGGTGCCCAATTAGATATAGGAAATACATAAAAATGAAGAGTTCAGGTTTTCAGAGTAGGGTTGATGAAATTCTAGGACATGGTCCAATAATGTTGAAGACTACCTTTAGAAGAATAAAGAAGTGAATTAAGTTATGATCAGATAAAAGGATTTCTGAACTCAAGATCATGTAAGTATGGTTATGAGTAGTGATAAAAAAAAATCTAAGATAAGCACATCTTTTGAGTGAATAATGAAGGACAAAGGTACACTTTTAGGAAGTGGAAGATGATGATTTAAGAAAAAAACACTCTTGGAGCAGACATTAAAGTGTACATAGAAGTCCCTATATCTAAAGTTAGGTTAATTTTTACATAGAGCTTCCATCTTTCAGAATAATGAATTTCGAATATCATTAAATCCAGAAGGGCAGAGGTTAGAAAATGATGACAAGAAATATAAAAAGGAAACAAATTCTTAAGAGGTATAACCTGCCTCTTTATTTTAACATTTGCTAAAGAGAGTATAAGGTTGATTATCCAAACTCAATAAAGACCTGAAGGTATGAGAACAGAAAAAACTTGCATAATGTATCAGGTTTAAAAAGATCCCTCTGCATAACAATCCAGTGAAGTGGACAAAACAAATACTATCATCCTTATTTGTAAGTTAAAAAAATAAGATGAGAGAAAGGCTAAACAACCTAGCCCTATTCACAGAGCTAGTGATTATTTGAACTGGTACTTAAACTTGGTTTCACAAGTCTATTTTCTACCATCTCAGACTTCTCATGAAAAGGCACGATTATATTTCTTATATAGAAAATTAGAAAGTTAATCACTAAGGAGAAATTAATTCTTAATTTTGCATTTCCTTTTGTTATTTTGTTTACTCAGATTTTCTTCTTTTATTGGAAGTTTTAAAAGAGAGAAAACACACATACAAACAAAAGTTATTGGTCAGCTATATGAGTTTAGTATTCCTTCACTTAAGTGTGATCTAAAGTAAAAGCACATCTTAAAATATTTATTAATCCTTTGAAAATGGAAAAAAAATGATAGATAATCACAGCTTTAATAACATGGAGTCCACATATTCAAACATAATACCAAAGTAGAAACATAAAATGTTAATTATAAATGGCAATTCTTCACTGTAGAAACTTAAGAAAGGTATTTCAATGGAGTTTGAAACCAAAAAAAAAAAAAAAGAATATATGAATATGTATCTTTAAAAGGCACTATTTATATTGAGCATACAATAACAATGTATTAAAACTTTTTTTCCCTATTCATTCATTCACTTAATTAGTTTTTTTTGTACCTAGAACTTTGTCATGATGACATAGCTACACTAAAATTTTATTAGCTCATATGATGACTCAAAAGACAACTGTTGTTTAATCATTTTTAAAGCTATTCATGGGGTTTTCTTGACAAAGATAATGGAGTGATTTTCCAGTTCTTTTTCTAGTTTTAGTCAGGTGTTAAGTGACTTGATTAATCACAGAACTAATTAAGTGTATGAAATCAGACTTGAGCTCTGATCTTTCTGACTACAAACTCAGGATTCTATATAAAGTGCCATGTAGCCCCAGAAAAAAATAATGCTCTTTTCTTATTGAGCATGGACAACAATGACAGACTATTTGGGATACTCAATTGGATATGCTCCTAACATAATGAAGTCAGTGAATTCGTTGAAAAGAAAATGAATAAACATGTTAAGGGATATTATGTACATTACATTACATTCATATTCTACATAAGTTGAGTTTGTTTTGAAATAACACTGCTAACATTGTAATTAAAAACTTGGTTGTAAATTCTATTGCAGCACTGACTGACCCATCACTCATTTAAAACTTTTTTTTTTAATTTAATAAAGTCTTTCTTGTGAAGTTAATTAGGCCTTTAGCAACTTTGAATAATAGAATTCATGTTTTTGTGGACTCAGTTAATGAAATTAGAAAGAATAGGTCTGTGGAAACTGAATGGATACCCATCAATTGGAGAATGACTGAATAAATTATGGTATATGAATGTTATAGAACATTATTGTTCTGTAAGAAACAACAACCAGGATGATTAAGAGGCCTGGAGAGATTACATGAATTGATGCTAAGTGAAATGTGCAAAAACAGGAGATGATTATACATGGCAACAACAAAACTATATGATCAATTCTGATATATGTGACTCTATTCAACAATGAGGTGATTCAAACTACTTCCAATTGTTCAGTGATGAAGAGAATCATCTAAACCTAGAGAGAGGACTGTGGGAATTGAGTGTAGACATAGCATTTTCATTCTTTCTGTTGTTTGCTTTCATTTGGTTTTCTTTCTCAGTTTTTTTTTTTCCTTCTTGATCCAATTTTTTTTGTGTGTGTATGTGTGCAGCAAGATAACTCTATAAATATGTGTGTGTATATATGTGTATATATACACACACACATACATATTGAATTTAACATGTATTTTAACATATTTAACATGTAGTAAACTACCTGCCATCCAGGTGAGTGGAGGGAAGGAGGGGAAAATTTGGAACAGAAGATTTTTCAGGGGTCAATGCTGAAAATTTGCCCATGCATATATATATTTTTTAATTTTTATTTAATGATTACTTTATATTGACAACATTATCCCTTGCACTCGTTTCTTTTCCGATTTTTTTCCCCTCCCTCCCTCCACCCCCTCCCCTAGATGGCAAGCAGTCCTTTATATGTTGGATATGTTGCAGTATATCCTAGATACAATATATGTTTGCAGAACCGAACAGTTCTCTTGTTGCATAGGGAGAATTGGATTCAGAAGGTATAAATAACCGGGGATGAAAAACAAAGATGCAGATAGTTCACATTCGTTTCCCAGTGTTCTTTCTTTGGGTGTAGCTGCTTTTGTCCGTCATTTATCAATTGAAACTCAGTTAGGTCTCTTTGTCAAAGAAATCCACTTCTATCAAAATATGTCCTCATACAATATCGTTGTTGAAGTGTATAACGATCTCCTGGTTCTGCTCATTTCACTTAGCATCAGTTCATGTAAGTCTCACCAGTCCTCTCTGTATTCATCCTGCTGGTCATTTCTTACAGAAAAATAATATTCCATAACATTCATATACCACAATTTACCCAGCCATTCTCCAATTGATGGGCATCCATTCATTTTCCAGTTTCTAGCCACTACAAATAGGGCTGCTACAAACATTTTGGCACATACAGGTCCCTTTCCCTTCTTTAGTATTTCTTTGGGATATAAGCCCAATAGAAACACTGCTGGATCAAAGGGTATGCAAATTTGATAATTTTTTGGGCATAATTCCAGATTGCTCTCCAGAATGGTTGGATTCATTCACAACTCCACCAACAAAGCATTAGTGTCCCAGTTTTCCTGCATCCCCTCCAACATTCATCATTATTTTTTCCTGTCATCTTAGCCAATCTGACAGGTGTGTAGTGGTATCTCAGAGTTGTCTTAATTTGCATTTCTCTGATCAATAATGATTTGGAACACTCTTTCATATGAGTGGTAATAGTTTCAATTTCATCCTCTGAAAATTGTCTGTTCATATCCTTTGACCATTTATCAATTGGAGAATGGCTTGATTTCTTATAAATTTGAGTCAGTTCTCTATATATTTTAGAAATGAGGCCTTTATCAGAACCTTTAACTGTGAAGATGTTTTCCCAGTTTGTTGCTTCTCTTCTAATCTTGTTTGCATTAGTTTTGTTTGTACAAAGGCTTTTTAATTTGATGTAATCAAAATTTTCTATTTTGTGATCAGTAATGGTCTCTATTTCATCTTTGGTCACAAATTTCTTTCTCCTCCACAAGTCTGAGAGATAAACTATTCTATGTTCCTCTAACTTATTTATAATCTCGTTCTTTATGCCTAGGTCATGGACCCATTTTGATCTTATCTTGGTATATGGTGTTAAGTGTGGGTCCATGCCTAATTTCTGCCATACTAATTTCCAATTATCCCAGCAGTTTTTATCAAATAATGAATTCTTTTCCAGAAGTTAGGGGCTTTGGGTTTGTCAAACACTAGATTGCTATAGTTGACTATTCTGTCTTGTGAACCTAACCTTTTCCACTGATCCACTAATCTATTTCTTAGCCAATACCAAATGGTTTTGGTGACTGCTGCTTTATAATATAATTTTAGATCAGGTACAGCTAGGCCACCTTCATTTGATTTTTTTTTTTCATTAATTTCCTTGAGATTCTCGACTTTTTATTGTCCCATATGAATTTTGTTGTTATTTTTTCTAGATCATTAAAATATTTTCTTGGAAGTCTGATTGGTATAGCACTAAATAAATAGATTAGTTTAGGGAGTATTGTCATCTTTATTATGTTCGCTCGGCCGATCCAAGAGCATTTAATATTTTTCCAATCATTTAAGTCTGACTTTATTTGTGTGGAGACTTTTTTATAATTTTGCTCATATAATTCCTGACTTTCCTTTGGTAGATAGATTCCCAAATATTTTATGGTATCAACAGTTATTCTGAATGGAATTTCTCTTTGTATCTCTTGCTGTTGGGTTTTGTTGGAGATGTATAAAAATGCTGAGGATTTATGGGGATTTATTTTGTAGCCAGCTACTTTGCTAAAATTATGAATTATTTCCAATAGCTTTTTGGTAGAATCTCTGGGGTTCTCTAGGTACACCATCATATCATCTGCAAAGAGTGATAGTTTGGTTTCTTCATTGCCTACTCTAATTCCTTTAATATCTTTTTTGACTCTTATTGCCGAGGCTAGTGTTTCTAATACGATATTAAATAATAATGGTGATAGAGGGCAACCTTGCTTCACTCCAGATCTTACTGGGAAAGGTTCCAGTTTTTCACCATTGCATATGATGCTTACTGATGGTTTTAAATATATGCTCCTGACTATTTTAAGGAAAAGTCCATTTATTCCTATGCTCTCAATTGTTTTTATTAGGAATGGATGTTGGATTTTATCAAATGCTTTTTCTGCATCTATTGAGATGATCATATGGTTTTTGTTTGTTTGGTTATTGACATAGTCAATTATGCTAATAGTTTTCCTAATATTGAACCAGCCCTGCATTCCTGGTATAAATCCTACTTGGTCATAGTGTATTATCCTGGGGATGATTTTCTGTAATCTTTTTGCTAATTTTTTTTTAAGATTTTAGCATCAATATTCATTAGGGAGATTGGTCTATAATTTTCTTTCTCTGTTTTCAGCCTACCTGGTTTAGGTATCAGAACCATGTCTGTGTCATAAAAGGAGTTTGGTAGGACTCCTTCAATACCTATTTTTTCAAATAGTTTATTTAGCATTGGAGTTAATTGTTCTTTGAATGTTTGGTAGAATTCACATGTAAATCCATCTGGTCCTGGGGATTTTTTCTTAGGGAGTTGATTGATAGTTTGTTCTATTTCTTTTTCTGAGATGGGACTGTTTAGGATATTTACTTCTTCCTCTGTTAGTTTGGGCAAGCTATATTTTTGGAGGTATTTTTCTATTTCATTTAAGTTGTCGAATTTATTGGCATAAAGTTGGGCAAATTAACTCCTAATTATTGCTCTAATTTCTTCTTTGTTACTGGTGAGTTCTCCCTTTTCATTTTTAAGACTAACAATTTGAGTTTCCTCTTTCCTTTTTTAATCAGATTTACTAAGGGTTTGTCTCTTTTGTTGGTTTTTTCATAGAACCAACTCTTAGTTTTATTAATCAATTCAATAGTTTTTTTTTTTTTTTACTTTCAATTTTATTGATCTCTCCTATTATTTTTAGAATTTCAAGTTTAATGTTTGACTGGGGGTTTTTAATTTGTTCCTTTTCTAGCATTTTTAGTTGCAAACCCAATTCATTGTCCTTCTCTTTCTCTATTTTATACAAATAGGCCTCTAGAGATATGAAATTTCCCCTTATTACCGCTTTGGCTGCATCCCATACATTTTGGTATGATGTCTCATTATTATCGTTTTCTTGGGTGAAGTTATTAATTATGTCTATGATTTGCTGTTTCACCCAATCATTCTTTAGTATGAGATTATTTAGTTTCCAATTATTTTTTGGTCTACTTCCCCCTGGTTTTTTGTTGAATGTAATTTTCATTGCATCGTGGTCTGAAAAGGATGCATTTACTATTTCTGCCTTACTGCATTTGAGTTTGAGGTTTTTATGTCCTAATACATGGTCAATTTTTGTATAGGTTCCATGAACTGCTGAAAAGAAAGTGTATTCCTTTCTGTCTCCATTACATTTTCTCCAGAGATCTATCATATCTAACTTTTCTAGTATTCTGTTTACCTCTTTGACTTCTTTCTTATTTATTTTGTGATTTGATTTATCTAATTCTGAGAGTGCAAGGTTAAGATCTCCCACTATTATAGTTTTACTGTCTATTTCTTCTTGCAGCTCTCTTAATTTCTCTTTTAAGAATTTAGATGCTACACCACTTGGTGCATATATGTTTAATATAGATAATGCTTCATTATCCATGCTACCCTTTAGCAAGATATAGTGCCCTTCCTTATCTCTTTTAATTAGATCAATTTTTGCTTTAGCTTGATCTGAGATCAGGATGGCTACCCCTGCTTTTTTGACTTCACCTGAAGCATAGTAGATTTTGCTCCAACCTTTTACCTTTAACCTGCATGTATCTCCCCACTTCAGGTGTGTTTCCTGTAAACAACATATTGTAGGATTCTGGCTTTTAATCCATTCTGCTAACCGCTTCCTCTTTATGGGGGAGTTTGCCCTGTTCACATTTATGGTTAGAATGACCAATTCTGTATTACTTGCCATCTTGTTAACCCCAGTTTATGCTTTTCTCCCTTCTTTCCCCTTTCCCCCCTTTCAAGTATTAAGCTTGTGAGCACCACTTGCTTCTCACAGCCTTCCCTTTTTAACATCCCTCCCCCCGCCTTAAAGTTCCTCCTCCTATCTTATCCCTTTCCCTCCCAGTTTCCGTATTCCCTTCCTCTTAGCTTATTCCTTCCCTTTTCACTTTTCCCTTCTCACTTTTCAATGAGGTGGGAGATGTTTCACCATAGATTGAATATGTCTTAAGATTTTTCACTTAAAGCCAATTCTGAAGGCAGTAAGACACCCACTATATTCATCCCCCTCCATTCTTTCTCTCAGATATAATAGATTTCCTATGCCTCTTCATGAGATGTACTACCCCCACTTTCCCCTTTTTCTGGTACAATGTCCTTTCCACATCAATTTCTAGAACAAGGTATACATGTATTCTTTATACATCTATATAGTCAAAATATAGTTCCCAAGATTAATCTTTACCTTTTTAGATTTCTCTTGAGTTCTATATTTGTAGATCAAACTTTTTGTTAAGTTCTGGTTTTTTCATCAGAGATAGATGAAATTCGCTTACTTCGTTGAATGTCCATCTTCTTCCCTGGAAAAAGATGCTCATTCTTGCTGGGTAAGTTATTTTTGGTTGCATACCAAGTTCCTTAGCCTTTCGGAATATCATATTCCAGGCCCTTCGATCTTTTAATGTGGATGCTGCCAGATCCTGGGTGATCCTTATTGTGGCTCCTTGATACTTGAATTGGGTTTTTCTACCCACTTGCAGTATTTTTTCCTTCGTCTGAGGGTTCTGGCATTTGGCCACTATATTCCTTGGTGTTTTGATTTTAGGATCCCTTTCAGTGGGTGATCAATGAATCCTTTCAATGTTTATTTTTTCCTCTGTTCCTATGACTTCTGGGCAGTTCTCTTTGATAATTTCCTGGAAAATAGTGTCCAGGCTCTTTTTTTCATCATTCTTTTCTGGGAGTCCAATGATTCTCAGATTGTCTCTCCTGGATCTGTTTTCCAGGTCTGTTGTCTTCCCCAGAAGGTATTTCACATTCTTTTCCATTGTTTGATTTTTTTTGGATTTGCTTGACTGATTCTTCTTGTCTCCTCGAGTCATTCAATTCCAATTGTTCAATTCTGATTTTCAGTGAAGTATTTTCTTCACTCACTTTTTAAAAATCTTTTTCTAATTATCCCATTGAGTTCTTTTGTTCTGTGGAATTTTTTTCCATTTCGCCAATTTTGTTTTCCAGTTCACCAATCCTATTTTTCAAGGATTTTACTTCTTTATCCACTCTCTCTTTAACTGACTTCTCCAGGCTCTTTTGCCAAGCCTCCCTCCCCTTTTGCCAAGCTTCCCTCTCCTTTTGCCAAGCCTCACTCTGCTTTTCCCATTTTTCTTCTAGTTCCCTTGTGAGAGCCTTTTTAATTACTTCTATGAGGTTCATCTGTGCTGAGGAACAGATGATCTCCTCCTTTGGGGATTCACCTGGGGACTGTCTGTTTTTAGTCTCCTCAGGATTTAGAGTCTGCTCTCTATCTGTATAGAAGCTGTCAAGGGTTAAAGTCCTCTTCAGTTTCTTGCTCATTCTGTCTAATAATCAGAGACAAACTAGCAAAGAAAAACAGAAAAAACTGGAGTCTTTCTTTGGGGGAGGGGCTGGGTGTGTTACCGAGCTTCCTCTCCAGACTGCAGGGGGCAGCAGTGAGGCACTAGCCCGACTGTGCTGCGCCTGTGCTCTGAGATCCCAGAGCGTGCTGAGTCACTGTGGGAGGGGGAGGGAGGAGGCAGCCAGGTCCCGAGAGACTCCAGCTGTTTGGGGTTGTATTCTTCACCCCCGGTGTTTTTAGCTTCTCTGCTGAGCTGCTGACTTGCTGCTGGAGCAAAGTATCCAGTCCTGTAGCGAAGCTCTCCCTGCAGAGACAGCTGCGATCACTCCCCACCCCCTCTCCAGTCTGCTCCCGTGCTCTCACTGCCGCTGCCCGCTGCCTGCGCCCGATCTAAAACCGTCCCCGCCCTCCAGTAAAGATAGACCTTTCTTGGTGAATCTCAAGGATGGCTTCTCTTGGTAACTATTTGTGGTTTTTTTTTTTTTTTTCAGTGAAGCATTAATTCAGAGGCTTATAATGAAATGGATAGTGAGAGAAAGCGCGAAGCTTACACAGCTATGTGCCTCCTCTCCGCCATCTTAACCGGAAGTCCCATGCATATATTTTGTTAATAAAAATCTTTAATTTTTTTTAAAGGACAAAAAAAGAAATACTATGCGTTGTTAAAAGCCATAGACTGAAGCATAGAACTTCAATAAAAAGAGTGATTTTACTAAAAAAAAAATGAATAGGTTTGTTGTCTTTTTCTTTTTTTTTCTTTAGTATTTTATTCCTCCCAATTAAGTAAAAAATAACTTTTCAAAAGTTCAGTTTTTTTTTTAAAATGAGTTTTAAATTTTCTCCCTCTCCTCTCATTGAGAAGAAAAGGAATTGACAATAAATGATCCATGTGTAGTCATGCAAAACATATTTCCATATCAGTCATGTTATAAAGGAAAATATAGACTCCTCCAAAACAGAACAAAAGAAAAATAAAGTACAAAAATGTATGCTTTGAACTGTAGTTAGACATCCTCACTTTTTTTTTTCTGAGTATGCATAGAATTTTCCATCATAAGTCCTTCAGAGTTATCTTGGATCCTTGTATTTCTGAGAATAACTAAGATATAGTTATTCTGAGAATAACTAAGAATAACTAAGCCAATCATCTTACAATATTGCTGTTACTGCATACAACATTCTCCTGGTTCAACTCATCTCATTTTGCAATAGTTCATGTAAGTCTTCCTAGATTTTATGTACCCTTCTACTCATGTTTTCTAGGTATATTTTCACACTGATGGTGATAGGGTTGGTAGAAAATTGCTCTCAGGTTAATGAAGAAAATATCTTATTGTTTTTCTCTTGTGATGCTATTTCATTAAATATCAAGGTATACTAATATAATTCTTTGGATAATTCATAAAAATGAATGTATTGCCTCATGAGAATATAGATCGATATATTACCTTGAACGTAGGTTGGTAAGCTTAATCTGTCCAAGAAAATGTTACTGTTGAATATATGAGATTCAGAATAACTTGCTGAATGCTTTTGCTTTTCTAAAGGCCATTTTTTTTAAATCCTAAGAAGTTGCTTGAAAATATATAAATATCATCACAAAAAGTACTATGCAAGTTTTACTTTTGCTATTTAAATTTTACAAATTAATTTATTATTTATCTTCCTATTTATTTGTCTATTTATGCTGAATTTTCCTCTGATGTCCAATGTCTGTTGGCTCCTTATATGTAGTCATAGATTTGGGAGAACTGGGGCTAGACTCAGCCTTTGACATTTAGTAATCTTATAACCCTGAGCACTTTGCTCTTTAACCATGAGTCATTTACTCTCAAAATCTATTTCTTCAGTAGGGGTTATGTTTTATAGTGGAAAGCATGCTGCTTTATAAGTCAGAAGAGATGTGGGTTCATATTCTTCCTCTGAATTTTACTACCTATATAACCACAGTTAAGACCCTTAACATAGTTGAGTAAAAGTTTTGCTTGGTTTTGATTTTAATGTGCAAAAGAAAAGGGTTTATGGCTGAACTCTGTGAAAACTGGTTTAGTTTAACTCATTGATTTTTTAGTATTATCATTTATACTTCAGAGGACAATTGCAAATACTACAAACCAGGACTTTTTGATTTATTGTTTTGATTTTGTCTAGAGTTCACAAAATAATGGAGAAAATGTCCTTTGTGCTGATTAAATTTAAAAGTATGTATTAGATTTTTTTTTCTTTTTTCCTTATATTTGATGTCACCATATGATCTTGGGCAATTTGTCCAAGGCAATTAAGTGTTATAGTGTTGTATTACTGGGTTTGTAATCAGGAAGAGCTCTATTTGGATCCTGCTTTAAATTTTGATCAATTGTATGCTCTTAAGTAAATCATTTAAACACTTTCAGCATAGGTTTCTTTCTCTTTTTTTTTTTTTTTTTTGAGATTTGAATCCAGATGCTATATTATTAATTTTCTAATTTTAATTGTTTTATTATTTATTTCTGTTTATATATGTATATTAATTTTAATACTTCTCATTATGGGTCATGTTGGGAGAGAATACATCAAAACAAAAAGAAAAATCATGAGGAAAAAAACAGAAAAAATGAATAACAATACTCACAAAAATAAATTCAGATCTAAACAACAGTAAAATTGTCAATTGTGCATGGATAGGTTGAGCTAATATACTAAGAATTACAATTCTACTTAAATTGGTCTACTTGTTCAGTGACATACCAATCAAACTAGAAAAGAGAATTGATGAAAAAAATAGAAAGAATGGTTGTGTGGCAGTACAAGACTATGTTATAAAACAGCAGTCATTCTTCATAGTTATTGTTGTTGTTGTTGTTTTCTGGATGCAGGTGGTGTTTTCCATCCAAAGTTTTTTGGGCTTGCCTTGGATCACTGAATCATTAAGAAGAATCAAATCTTTCATAGTTGTTCATTGCCCAATCTTCTTGTTACTGTGTATGTTGTATTCCTGGTTCTGCTTGTTTCACTCAGTATCAATTCATGCAAATCTTTCCAGGCCATTCAAAATCAAATTGTTAGTCATTTTTTATAGTACAATAATGTTCAATTACTTTTATATGTCACAACTTATTTAGCCATTCACCAATTGATGGCTGCTCAAACAGTTTTGGAAATGTGGGTCCTTTTCCTTCCTTTATGATTTCTTTGGGATACAGACTCAGTAGTATTGCTTGATCAAAGGGTATGCCCTTTGCATATAGTTCCAAATTGTTTTCCAAGTTTTTGACATATTATTTTCCAGTTTTCGCAGCAATTTTTTGTCAAATAGTGACTTCTTATCCCAGAGGCTGAAATGTGGAGTTTTATCAAGTACAAGATTACTATCATCACTGATTTATCATGTGAATCTAACTTATTCCAGAAATCCACCACTCTATTTTTCAGGCAATATCAAATGGATCTGATGACTACTGCTTTACAACATAGTTTTTGGTCTTGTACTGTCAAGCCACCATTCTTTCTATTTTTTTTTTCATCAATTCTCTTTTCTAGTTTGATTGGTATGTCACTGAACAAGTAGACCAATTTAAGTAGAATTGTCATTCTTATTATATTAGCTCAATCTATCCATGCACAATTGACAATTTTATTGTTTTTAGATCTGAATTTCTTTTTTGTGAGAAGTATTTTGTAATTGTATTCATATATTTCTGGGAATTTTTTTGTCAGGTAGACACCCAAATATTTTATTTTGTATATAGTTATTTTAAATGGAATTTTTATTTCGATCTCTTGCTGCTGAGTTTTGTCAATAATATTTAGAAATGCTAATGATTTATGTAGGGTTTTTATAATAAATATTACTATATATATATATATATAACTGTATACATAATTATATAAATATAAATAATAGCTAAATTAGTGTGAGTAAGTTTTTGGATGATTTTCTAGGATCCTCTAAGTATATCATCATACCATCTGCAAAGAGTGATAGTTTTATCTTCTTATTGCCTATTCAAATTCTTTTAATTTCTTTTTCTTTTCTTATTGCTAAGACCAACATTTCTAGTGGAATTTATAAATAGTGGTGATAATGGGCATCTTTTTTTCATCCCTGTTTTTATTAGGAATGCATCTAACTTATCTCCATTGTACATAATGCTAGCTGTTGGTTTTAGAGCGATACTGTTTATTATTTTAAGGAAAGCTCCCTTTATTCCTACTCTCTCTAGTGTTTTTAATATGGATGGGTGAGCACGGGTTTCTTGCTGTGTAAAATGGGAACAATAAAATCTCTGACCTCATGGTGTGGTTATGGGATTCTAATGAATAGTGTATGTAAACTGTTTTTGAAATGTTGTAGTACTATATATATATATATATATATATATATATATATACATATATGTATATGTGTGTATATATATATGTGTGTGTGTGTGTGTGAGATACCACTACACACCTGTCAGATTGGCTAAGATGACAGGAAAAAATAATGATGAATGTTGGAGGGGATGCGGGAAAACTGGGACACTAATGCATTGTTGGTGGAGTTGTGAACGAATCCAACCATTCTGGAGAGCAATCTGGAATTATGCCCAAAAAATTATCAAAATGTGCATATCCTTTGATCCAGCAGTGTTTCTATTGGGCTTATATCCCAAAGAAATACTAAGAAGGGAAAGGGACCTGTATGTGCCAAAATGTTTGTAGCAGCCCTGTTTGTAGTGGCTAGAAACTGGAAAATGAATGGATGCCCATCAATTGGAGAATGGCTGGGTAAATTGTGGTATATGAATGTTATGGAATATTATTGTTCTGTAAGAAATGACCAGCAGGATGAATACAGAGAGGCTTGGAGAGACCTTCATGAACTGATGCTAAGTGAAATGAGCAGAACCAGGAGATCATTATACACTTCGACAACGATATTGTATGAGGACATATTTTGATGGAAGTGGATTTCTTTGACAAAGAGATCTGAGTTTCAATTGATAAATGACGGACAAAAGCAGCTACACCCAAAGAAAGAACACTGGGAAACGAATGTGAACTATCTGCATTTTTGTTTTTCTTCCCGGATTATTTATACCTTCTGAATCCAATTCTCCCTACGCAACAAGAGAACTGTTCGGTTCTGCAAACATATATTGTATCTAGGATATACTGCAACATATCCAACATATAAAGGACTGCTTGCCATTAGGGGAGGGGGTGGAGGGAGGGAGGGGAAAAAAATCGGAACAGAAATGAGTGTCAATATAATGTAATTATTAAATAAAAAATTTAAAAAAAAATATTTTAAAAATAAAAAAAAAAAAAAAAAAAAAAAAAAAAAAAAAAAAAGAAATGTTGTAGTACTATATATATATATATATATATATATATATATACATATATGTATATGTGTGTATATATATATGTGTGTGTGTGTGTGTGTGTGTGTGTGTGTGTGTATGTATGGAGAGAGAGAGAGAGAGAGAGAGAGAGAGAGAGAGAAAGAGAGAGAGAGAGATGTGAGCTTCTTCATTAAGACTTTCAAAAATCAAACAGAAATGGGACCACTAAACGATACACAAGAATCCGCTAAGTACATATTGACTTAAAAAACCACAAAAAAATAGAATATTGTTATATTCTACTGAACTTTTATTTAGTCAACTATTTCCCAATTATATTATTGTGTCAGCAAGCCTGCAGGCCTGCAGATATCTCTGACCTGAAGCTAAGAAATCATACCTCCCAATAAAAAAAAGAAACAGGGAAGATTATTAAAAATACAGACTTCACTTTCAGTTGTTGTATCTCACTCGGTGAGATATTGTATGTAAAGAAGTCAAAAAACACTATGCAAATAATAGGTATATTTATATCATATCTGCATTTAACTTAGATACATACTGAAAATCATTATTCCAAGCATCTTTGATAGGGCTTTATTCTGGAATGCATGTGGGTTTATTTCCTTTTCAAAATAATAGCAGATCACTTATTATTATTATGTGCATTAAAGTTTTGTTTTGTCTTTTTGTCCCCTTTCATTCTATATTAGAAATTGCTTCACAAGGAAAGGATCCCACACATGCAAAAATGTTTGTGGCAGCCCTTTTGCAGTGGCAAGAAACTGGAAATCGAGTTTATGTCCATCAATCAGAGAATGACTAAATAAGTAACGGTATGTGAATGTTATGGAATATTATTGTTCTATAAGAAATAATTGGGATGATGATTTTAAAAAAAATCTGGAGAGACATACATGAATTGATACTAAGAGAAATGAGCAGAACTTGGAGATAATTGTACATGACAACATCAATATTATAAGACAATCAATTCTGATGAACATGACTCTTTACAACAATAAGACAATTGATGCAAGTTGCAATGATCTTGTGATGAAGAGAGTCATCTACACCCAGAGAGAGGAATGTTGGAACTGAATATGGATTACAACATAACATTCTTGCTATTTTTGTTGTTCACTTGCATTTTGTTTTCCTACTCATTTACTATTTTTTTTTGATCTGGTTTTTCTTGTATAGCAAGAGAGTTGTATAAATATGTTTATACACATTAGATTTAACAAATATTTTAAGCTATTTAACATATGTTGAATTGCTTGCCATCTAGGAGAGGAAAACAGATGAGAAAATCTGAAACACAAGGCTATGCAAAGTTCAATGTTGTCAAATTATCCTTGGATATGTTATGAAAATGAAAAGCTTAAAAGAAGAAATTGCTTCACATTCAGACATTGAATGTTTTTATAAGGGGATTCTTTTTGCTAATGGTATTAAATCCCCAAGAAATAGATCCTCTATATGTAATGGCTACCTCGGGAATCTAGTCACCATTGTTTATGTCCACAACTTTTTGCAGCTCTTGTCTGCTCAGAAGCAGGGAGAAAACTTCTTCATTTTTTTTACAGCCTATTTAATGGAGATAGATCTCAAATGAAAGGCTTTTAGGATAAAGTATATTTGGGCAACAAATTTGAAGGTTAGGCTAAATGTGAGGAAATAGTCTGGAAGTGTACTTGAAATCCTTTGCAGAGGAGAATTGTATTGTTTGAGGTAGAGCAGAAAAACAAGAATAATAAGAAAAGGAACAGGAACAAGAATAAGAATAAAATGAGTCAAAATGGGGGGAGTCATTTCAAGCAATGACAAATTTGATATTACTTTAATTTTCTTACACAATTTTCCAATTTTAAACAGGTGCATATCTTTGAAGAAAAATAATTTTCAGATGTTTTGGTTCAGTTATTCTGCCTGGAAATATCAGCAGCTTCTATTTACTTCACATTGTAACCCGAGCCATCAATGACTAATAAAGAAGTTTTATATTGATTTCTGGTTCTGCTACCCAGGACCAAGCTGGCCTCATAAGGACATAAGGATTTTTTGAAAGAACTAGGGATGGAGGGGAAATTCACAATAAGATGGCAGAGAAGGCACATGTGAATTTCTAAGCTTCTCTTATCCCCTCACAACCACACTGCTAAAATTGATGAAGATTAGAAGCACACAACTCACCAGCCTAAGATAATATGGAAGATCGCTAGGAAAAGTTTGTCCTGAGGGTGAGGAACAGACCATTGCAGGCAGGGAGAGACTAGCATCCTGAGCAGACCAGGGACGTGAGTGATCTCTGTGACTAGAGAAGTTACAGGGTTGAGTCTGCTATAGGCTAACCACTCTGCCTTGATTACAAAGCAGTAAACTGGCAGAGAAATTAAAACCTAAAACAGAGGGTACTCTAAAAAATTCCAGAACCTAAGAAGATCTGACTTTAACCATCCAAACCTGGAAGTGACTCAGGCAGACCCGTAACACAGTCCTGCAGCCACATCCTGCAGTATGGAGCTTTTGCGGGGGCAGGTACAAATCTGCACGGCAGGGGGGCAAAGTCCAGGGCAGCTTCTAATCTGCACACTGCAGGGCTCAGCCTAGGGCAATAGAACATCCCCAGCAGACTGTGCTTCCTGGGGCAGAGACACTTCAGGTACGTGCAGGGCTATTCATGCTAATATTCACAGCCCTAGAGTGGGTTTTGGCTTGGGTTAGTGAAACTTTCACTGCTCAGTGTCTAGCTCCAGGGCAGTCCTTAACTTGCATAGTGGGGTTCTTTGCAGTGTACTTTCCCAGTTTGGCCCTGCAGGCCTGAGTTACTTCTGGGTGGGGAACTCTATCCCAGAGCACTCCCATAGCTCGCTGCTTTTTGTAGCTGGCTGGCAGGACAGCTGTCAGTCCATACATTTATCACTTCTCTTCAGAGGAAGCTGGTAACCTCCTGGCCCTGACGGCAGGGCTTTAAAAAATGAGTAAAAAAATCAAAATGATGATGGATAGTTTCTATATAGAAAGAGAGCAGCTTTTCCACCCCGAGGAGACTAATAGCAGACAGTCTCCAAACAATTGTTGATCCCCAATACAAAAGGCTCTCCTAGAAGAGACTATTAAAAACCTTAAAAGAGAACTAGAAGAAAAATGGGGAAAGGAAAGAGAAGCTATGCAGGAGAGCAACAATTTCCTGAAATGTGAATTAGAAAAGGTAAAAAACTCCCAAAAAGTACAGGGACACACAATTTGTGAATTGGAAAAAGAAAATAACTCACTAAAAAAAAAAGTGAAATGGAAAAAAATTCGATAGAGCAAAACAACTCATTTAAAAATTCAATTGGATATAAATAAAAAGAAGTAAAAGAAAAGCTAATGAAGAAAATAACTCACTAAAAATCAGAACTGAACAAATAGAAATGACTGATTCATTGAGACATCAAAAATCAGTCAAGCAAAACCAAAACAATGAAAGATTGGGGAAAAAAATGTCAGCTATTTACTTGGAAAAACAATAGACCTGGAAAATAGATCTAGGAGAGATAACCTGAGTATCATTGGACTACCTGAAAATTATGATTAAAAAAAGAGGCTAGATACTATTTTACAGGAAACCATCAAAGAGGACTGCCCAGAAGTAATAAAACCAGAAGGTAAAATAGGCGTTAAAAGAATTCATCAAACACTTTCTGAAAAAGACCCTAAAATAAAAACTTCAAGGAATATTGAGGCCAAATTTCAGAATTTTCAGACTAAAGAAAAAATATTACAAGCTGCCAGGAAAAAAAATTCAAATACCAAGGTGCCACAATAAGGGTCAATCAAGATCTTGGTGCCTCAATATTAAAGGATCAAAGGGCCTGAAATCTGATATTCCAAAAGGCAAGAGAACTTGGAATGCAGCCAAGAATAAACTACCCAGCTAAGCTAAGCATTTTTTTTCCATGGAAGAAGATAGACATTTAATGAAACAGAGGAATTCCATTTGTTTCTAAGGAAAAACCCAGATTTAAACAAAAAAAAATTGATCACCAACCACAGGATTCAAAAGAAGTAGAAAAAGGTAAAAGGAAATCTTGAGAACTGTATTTCTGTTGTGGGTAAATGTAAAAACCATATGTATAATTTGATTTTACTGATATAACATAAAAAAGGGAAGTAGCAATGGAATGGGGATAGTGTCAGAAAAAGGGAAAAGAGGAGACAAAAAGAGGGAAAACATACGATGAGGCAAAGGAAACCTATCATTTCTGTGGGAACTTAGAGAGGGGGAGGAACATTGTGTGAATCTTACTCTCATCAGAGTTGGCTCAAAGAGGAAATAATTACAAATTTGTTTTACAGAGAATCTTCTCTCTCCTCACTAAAAAGTGGGAGAGAAAAAGGAAAAGGAAAAAAGAGTAATAAGGGAAGGATACAAGAAAGGGGAAGGAATTCAAAGGGAGGAGAGAGGGATCCTAAAGAGGGTGAGAGTTGTTATACAAATGGGGCACATAAGTTTAAAACTGGGAAAGAGGGTTGGGGGGGCAAGTAAAAGAAATAAATAATCTGGGGATAACAAGATGGTAGGACATACAGAATTAGTCATTTTAACCATAAATGTGAATGGGATGAACTCTCCCATAAAGCAGAGGCAGATAGCAGACTGGATCAAAAGTCAGAACCCTTCAAAATGTTTACAGGAAACACATTTTAAACTGGGAGATACATGCAGAATAAAGATAAAAGGCTGAAGCAGAATCTATTATGCTTCAGGTGAAGTAAAAAAAGTAGGGGTAGCCATCCTTATCTCACATCAAGCAAAAGCAAAAATTGATCTTATTAAAAGAGATAAGGAAGGAAACTATATCTTGCTAAAGGGTACTATAGACAATGAAGCAATATCAATATTAAACTTATATGCACCAAGTGATATAGCATCTAATTTCCTAAAGAAGAAGTTAAGAGAGTTGCAAGAAGAAATAGATAGCAAAATTACTATAGTGGGAGATCTCAATATTGCACTCTCAGAATTAGAAAATCAAATCACAAAACAAATAAGAAAGAAATTAAAGAGGTAAATCGAATATTAGAAAAAAATAGGTATGATAGATCTTTGGAGAAAACTGAATGGTGACAGAAAGGAGTATACTTTCTTCTCAGCAGTTCATAGAACCCATACAGAGGTTGACTATATATTAGGACATAAAGACCTCAAAATTTAATGCAAGAAGGGAGAAATAGTAAATCTTTCTTTTCAGATCACAATGCAATAAAAGCTACATTCAACAAAAAGTTAGGTGTAAATAGTCCAAAAAGTAATTGGAAACTAAATAATCTCATCTTAAAGAATGATTAGGTGAAACAGCAAATTATAGACACAATTAATAATTTTACTCAAGATAATGACAACAATGAGACATCATACCAAAATTTGTGGAATGCAGCCAAAGTGGTAATAAGGGGAAATTTTATATCATTAGAGGCTTACTTCAATAAAATAGAGAAAGAGAAGATTAATTAATTGGGCTTGCAACTTAAAAAGCTAGAAAAAGACCAAATTAAAAACCCCCAATCAAATACTAAATTTGTAATTCTAAAATTAAAAGAGAATTTAATAATATTGAAAGTAAAAAAAAAAAAAAAAACTATTGAACTAATAAATAAAATAAAGAGTTGTCTCTATGGAAAAAAAAAACAATAAAATAGATAAGCCTTTGGTAAACCTTATTAGAAAAAGGAGGGAGGAAAATAAAATTAGTAGTCTTAAAAATGAAAAGGGAGAAGTTTCCACCAATGAAGAGGAAATTAGAGAAATAATAAGGAATTACTTTGCCCAAATTTATGCCAATAAATTTGATAACCTAAGTGAAATGGATGACTATCTCCAAAAATATAGGCTTCCCAGATTAATAGAGGAGGAAATAAATTGCTTAAATTGTCCCATTTCAGAAAAAGAAATAGAACAAGCTATTAATCAACTCCCTAAAAAAAATCCCCAGGACCAGATGGATTTTCATGTGTATTCTACCACACATTCAAAGAACAATGATCCCCAATGCTACATAAGCTATTTGAAAAATAGGGAATGAAAAAGTCCTACCAAACTCCTTTTACAAAACAGACATGATACTGATACCTAAACCAGGGAGGTTGAAAACAGAGAAAGAAAATTATAGACCAATCTCCCTAATGAATATTGATGCTAAAATCTTAAATAAGATATTAGCAAAAAAAAAAAAAAACTATAGAAAACCATCCCCAGGATAATACACCATGATCAAGTAGGATTTATACCAGGAATGCAGGGCTGGTTCAATATTAGGAAAACTATCAGTATAATTGGCCATATCAATAACCAAATTAACAAAAACCATATGATCATCTCAATAGAGGCAGAAAAAGCATTTGATAAAATCCAACATCCATTCCTGTTAAAAGCACTTGAGAGTATAGGAATAAGTGGACTTTTCCTTAAAATAATCAGTTGCATCTATTTAAAACCATCAGTAAGCATCATATGTAATGGGGACAAACTGTAACCATTCCCAATAAGATCAGGAGTGAAACAAATTTGCTCACTATCACTGTTACTATTCAATATTTTATTAGAAATGCTAGCTTTGGCAATAAGAGTTGAGAAAGAGATTAAAGGAATTACAGTAGACAATAAGAAAACTAAATTATCACTCTTTGCTGATGATATGATGGTAACCCCAGATATTCTACTACTAAGTTATTAGAAATAATCCACACTTTTAGCAAAGCTGCAGGATACAAAATAAACCCACATAAGTCATCAGAATTCTTATATATCACTAACAAAATCCAACAGCTAGAGTTACAAAGAGAAATTCCATTTAAAGTAACTACTGATAATATTTAGGAATCTATCTGCCAAGGGAGAATCAGAAACTTTATGAGCAAAACTATTAAACACTTTCTATGCAAATTAAATCAGATCTAACTAAATGGAAAAATATTAAATGCTCTTAGATTGGGCAAGCAAATATAATAAAGATGACAATACTACCTAAACTAATCTATTTATTTAGCGCTATACCAATCAGACTCCCAAAAAACTATTTTAATGACCTAGAAAAAAAAAACAGCAAAGTTCATATGGAAAAACAAAAGATCAAGAATTTGAAGGGAGTTAATTAAAAAAAAATCAAATGAAGATGACCTAGCTGTACCAGATCTAAAATTATATTATAAAGCAGCTGTTACCAAAGCATTTGGTATTGGCTAAGAAATAGACTAGTTGATCAATGGAATGGGTTAGATTCAAAGGAGAAAATAGTCAATAACTTTATTAACCTAGTGTTTGACAAGCCCAAAGCTCCCAGCTTTTGGGATAAGAACTCAGTGTTTAACAAAAACTGCTGGGAAAATTGGAAATTAGTATGGCAGAAATTACGCATTGACCCACACTTAACACCATACACCAAGATAAGGTCAAAATGGGTTCATGACCTAGGCATAAAGAATGAGATTATAAATAAATTGGAAAAGCATAGGATAGTTTACCTCTCAGACATATGGAAGAGGAAGGAATTTATGACCAAAGCAGAACTTGAGATCATTATTGATTACAAAATAGAAATTGTTGATTATATCAAATTGAAAAGATTTTATACAAACAAAACTAATACAGAAAGATTAGAAGGGAAGAAATAAACTGGGAAAACATTTTTACAGTCAAAAATTCTGATAAAGGCCTCATTTCCAAAATATATAAAGAATTCGCTCTAATTGATAAGAAATCAAGCCATTCTCCAATTGATAAATCGTCAAAGGATATGAACAGACAATTCTCAGAAGAAGAAATTGGAGCTATTTCTAGCCATATGAAAAAATGCTCCAAGTCATTATTAATCAGAGAAACGTAAATTAAGACAACTCTGAGATTCCACTCTGCACTTGGCAGATTGGCTAGAATGACAGGGAAAAATAATGCGGAATGTTGGAGGGGATGTGGGAAAACAGGGACACTGATACACTGTTGGTGGAATTGTGAATACATCCAGCCATTCTGGAGAGCAATTTGGAACTGTGTTCAAAAAGTTATCAAACTGTGCATACCCTTTGATCCAGCAGTACTACTACTGGGCTTATACCCCAAAGAGATACTAAAGAAGGAAAAGGGACCTGTCTGTGCCAAAATGTTTGTGGCAGTCCTGTTTGTAGTGGCTAGAAACTGGAAATTGAATGGATGCCCATCAATTGGAGAATGGCTGGGTAAATTGTGGTATATAAATGTAAGGAATATTATTGTTCTATAAGAAATGACCAGCAGGATGAATACAGAGAGGCTTGGAGAGAATTACATGAACTGATGCTAAGTGAAATGAGCAGAACCAGGAGATCATTATACACTTTGACAACGATATTGTATGAGGATGTATTCTGATGGAAGTGGATTTCTTTGACAAAGAGACCTAACTGAGTTTCAATTGATAAATGATGGACAGAAGCAGCTACACCCAAAGAAAGAACACTGGGAAACGAATGTGAACTATTTGCATTTTTGTTTTTCTTCCCCGGGTTATTTTTACCTTCTGAATCCAATTCTCCCTGTGCAACAAGAGAACTGTTTTGTTCTACCAACATATATTGTATCTAGGATATACTGCACATTATCTAACATATATAGGACTGCTTGCCATCTAGGGGAGGGGGTGGAGGGAGAGAGGGGAAAAATCGGAACAGAAGCGAGTGCAAGGGATAATGTTGTAAAAAAAAATTATCCTGGCATGGATTCTGTCAATATAAAGTTATTATTAAATTAAAAAAAAAGAAAAGAAAAGAAATGACCAGCAGGATAAGTACAGAGAGGCTTGAGGAGACTTACATGAACTGGTGCTAAGTGAAATGAGCAGAACCAGAAGATCATTATACACTTTAACAACACTACTGTATGAGGATGTATTCTGATGAAAATGGATTTCTTGGACAAAGATATCTAACTCAGTTTCAATTGATCAATGATGGACTGAAGCAGCTACACCCAAATAAAGAACACTGGAAATGAATATAAACTGTTTGTATTTTTTTCCCGGGTTATTTTTACCTTCTGAATCCAATTCTTCCTCTGCAACAAGAGAACTGTTTGGTTCTGCACACATATATTGTGTCTAGGATATACTGTGACATATTTAACATTTATAGATAGGACTGCTTTCCATCTGGGGGAGGGGGTGGAGGGAGGGAAGGGAAAAGTTGGAACAGAAGTGAGTACAAGGGATAATGTAAAAAAATTACCCTGGCATGGGTTCTGTCAATAAAATGTTATAATTATGAAAAAAAAAGTTTTCCATCATAGAATTAGAATCAGAAAAGTAACATGCTACCTGACAGATTGTTAAATATTGAAGAATTATAATAATATAGACATTTTGGATTTCACATCAGAGAACTGTTATCTGAAAAAAAAAATTTGCTGTCTGTTCCTGACAAATAATACCAATAATCCTTCCAGAAACATGACAAAATTTGTCCATTTCTTATAAAAGGAACACAACAGTCATTTCAAATGTAATTTACATTAACAAATTATTTTAAAGTTAAATATAAAAATAAGAAAAGAAAGAAAAATTGTCATGTGCACAGCAGGCTATGAGAGAAGATTCAAAATAGAAAGCAATACATTTTCATTTCAAGTAAATCTGTGACAAATCTAAAATATTCATTATGGAAAATGCTATCTACATCCAGAGAAAGAACTATGGATTTGGAATGCATATTGAAGTGTACTATTTTCACTCTTTGTTTTTTTGTTTTTTTTTTTCTTTTCTCTCTTTTTTTTTTTTTTGTTCTGATTCTTCTTTCAAACCATGACTAATGTGGAAATATATTTAATATAATTGTACTTGTATCAATATAATCAGATTGTTGTCTTAGAGAGAAGTGAGGGAGAGAGAAAAAAAGTGGAAATCAAAATCATAAAATTAATGTCAAAAACTAATAAACAGATTTTTAAATAAGAAAAAAACTTATGTAATAATTATTACATTTTGTGTTCAGAATTGTTTCTTTTCCTTGCTTTCCTTTGTAGGTTTTCATTTTTCTCCCCTGTATAGTTTTAACTTTATTCCCTCCTCTTCTACCCCAAGAAGCCTACAATTAATTATAAATATATATGTATATACATATGTATGTGTACATGTACACAAACACAGATATACATACATAGCTATAATCATACAAATATCTGTATATTTATACATTCACATATATATATATAACTCTAACATGCATATTTCCATTTGTTCTGTGTTTCTCTTTCATAAGCATAAGTCTTTCCACATTTTTCCAAATTGGCCAGCTCATTTTCTATTTTTCATCCATATTTCAACCTTAAACTCTCTAATTATTTCAAATAGTTTAAAACACTATTATTAATATAGTTGATACATATTGTTGTTTTCCAGTTTTCTCTTTTGATTACATCTTTATTAACTTTAACTTTGTCTGAAATCATTACTACCCTGGCTTTTTTCTTTACATAATAAATTTTATTCCTGACCTATATTTTGTGTTTTAGTGTATCTCTCATTTTTATATTTCCTGAAAGCAAACATATTATGGAGTTTAAATTTTTAATCTACTATTTCTTCTTTTTATGCGTGAACTCATCCAATTCATAGTCTAAATTATAATTATTTGTTGCTTCTTTTCCTTCTTACTATTTTCTTTACCCTATTTCTATCTCCTGACTCCTCTAATTTAGTTCTAGCCACTACATTATCCTCTTATTACTTAATCTTCCACATACCCCACCCACCTTCATGAACCCTATTCCCTTGTCCTCTTATTTCTATCTGAATTTAGAAGACTTTGACACCCTTTCAAATATATATGCTGTTTCTTCTAGCCCATCTCCATGCATTTATATACTCTCTATATACCCTCTTATTATATTCCATCATATTCTATCATCTTCTTATTTCTTTATAAAATTAGAATTTATTATTTTTATAAACACACACACACACATATATAAAAGCATATACATATTTCTCTCTTTAACTCAAATCTGACATAAGTAAAGTTCCCTGTAAAAATTCTTTCCTTACTTCCTTCCTCACCCTCATGCCCTCTTATTAACTTCTGAATTTAGACTTTTGTGCCCTCCTAGATATATATGTATTATTCCCACTTTAATGCGTTCTTCCTATGAGAGTAGAGTTCAAAATTATTAGCCTTCCCCTCCCATCTAATTCCACTATATCAGTTTTTACTCTCTTATTTGTATGGGAGTACTCTTTTTACCATTTTCTATGCAGTTTTGCTTTAGAGAATCTCATAAAATTCAACTCTGCCTCAATCTTTGTTTCATACTACTCAAATATTAGAGACTGTCTTAGACATACAGTTTATATTTCTGCACATAAAAAGAAACAATTAGTCCTTATTGAACCCTTGTAATTGGTCTATAATTTTGCCTTATATTCCTGATGAATCTTGTTTGTCAAACTTTCCGTCAAGTTCAGGTCTTTTGGCAACAAAGTCCTTAAAATGTAACAATTAATTGAATATCCTTTTTTTTTTTTGTAATTGTTCAGAATTATGCTTAACTTTGCTGGATCTGATACTTCAGTACTTTTGCTCTTCAATATGTAGCATTTTGAGACTTGTAGTTTTGTAATGTAGCCACTGCTAGAGTTTGTGTGGTTCTGTCATATTGGCTTTTTCTAATCTTGTTTCTTAGTATAGTCTCTTTTTAACCTAATGGTTCTGGGATTGGTTATGAAATTGGTTAGATTCTCCTCATAGGATATCTTTCAGGTGGTGATTGTTGAACTTTTTCTATTGCTACATTTTCTTTTGTTATAACACATTGAGAAATTTTTCTTTAATTATTTTTTATATTATCAAGATTCTTTTTTTATCTTAGCTTTCAAAAAGACCAATTATTCTTATGTTTTCTCTACTTGATCTGCTCTCTAGATCACACCCTAGTTTCACATCCTTTTATATTTTTTCATTGTTTATATTTTGTATTATTATTTCTTGATTCCTTATAACTTCTCTAGCTTCCCCTGGCCCAATTCTCATTTCCAAAGGTTCATTTTCTGCTTTAAGATTCTGGATCTTTTTTTCTAATTGGTTGATTTTTGTTTCATAATCTTCTGCTTTTCTTGAATTGTTCTTATATTTTTAAATTTTTCTTCAATCTTTCTTATTTGAGTTTTAAATTTTAAATTTTATTTCTTCTTTGAATTTTTGGGAGATAGTTGACCATCTGATGTTATTCTTTTCTAGTGGGGGGACAGCTATTTTTACTTCAGTATTCTCTGAAGACAATCCCTGGTCTTCTGTTTCCCCATTGTACCTTTCTATAGTTGAGTTCTTTCTTTTTTGCCTGTTCATTAAAAAATATATATATAGAAACTTGCACCCAGGAGGGTGGGGCAGCATGCCTCCGGCCACAGGTCCTTTTAAAGATTAGTTTTTGAGCTTTGTTCTGGGCTCAATATATGCATTCTCTTAACCCTCTAATTCACAGGTAGGGCTATCCAGCAAACTATGCCAAAAATGCATTTGCTCTCTAAGAATATTTCAGTGACTATAAATTTTCATTTTCCTGTCTGATCTGGAATATAAATCAAGAAGTGCCCATGCCTGTAACTGCATTTAGCTCTCAGCATTCCTGCCCCACTGGTTCCATATTGACCTAGCATGTGTTATTTCTTTCTCACCCAAAGCCACTTCTCCAGGTTCATAGCTGTACTGGGGGTTCCTTGTCAGCAAAGGTTTCCCCAATTCTTTCCTCATTTAGACTCCACAGTTCTCAGACTCTCTGAGAGGTGAAAACTCCTGTGGCTAGAATTAAAGTTACCTTCAAACCCAGCTAACCAAAGCTCACTTTGCTCACTGTTTCAGTGGAGCTATCCTGGAGATGTGTACATTTTACTAGGACCAAACATTCATTCTAGAATCTTTCTTCTCTGATTGTTCCAGGAGGACCAGTGTTTTCCTCCAAATGTTGCTCTTCATGTTCATTTTGAGATGTTATTTTGTCTTTTTAGTAAAGGGAATCTGGAGACTTTCTTTTGTGCATTTTTTTTTTTTTGCAATAAGTAAGATTTTATTTTGAAATAAATAATGTTGTGAGAAGGCCAAAATTTTACTATGCCCTTCATTTTTCATTATCACATATGGTATGATAATATGATAATATAATAATCTTATAGAAGAATATTTTTAAGGTTGCATTTTTTTTTCTTATAGCTTTTTATTTACAAGATATATGCATGGGTAATTTTTCAGCATTAACAATTGTAAAATCTTTTGTTCCAACTTTTCCCCTGCTTCCCCCCATGCCTTCCTCCAGATGGCAAGTTGAACAATACATGTTAAAAATGTTAAAGTATAAATTAAATACAATATATGTAAACAAGTCCAAATAGTTATTTTGCTGTACAAAAATAATCGAACTCTGAAATAGTGTACAATTAGCCCGTGAGGAAATCAAAAATGCAGGCAGACAAAAATAGAGGGATTGGGAATTCTATGGAGTAGTTCATAGTCATCTCCCAGAGTTCTTTTGCTGGGTTTAGCTGGTTTAATTCATTCCTGCTCTATTGGAACTGATTTGGATCATCTCATTGATGAAGATGGCCATTTCTATCAGAATTGATCATCCTATACTATTGTTGTTGAAGAATATAATGATCTCCTGGTCCTGCTCATTTTACTCGGCATGAGTTCATGTGAGTATCTCCAGGACTTTCTGAAATCATCCTACTGATCATTTCTTACTGAACAATAATATTTCATAATATCTATATACTACAATTTATTCAGCCATTGTCCAATGGATGGGCATCCACTTAGTTTCCAGTTTCTGGCCACTACAAAGAGGGCTGCCACAAATATTCTTGCACAGACAGGTCCCTTTCCCTTCTTTAAAATTTCTTTGGGATATAAGCCCAGTAGTAATACTACTGGGTCAAAGGGTATGCACAGTTTGATAACTTTTTGAGCATAGTTCCAAATTGCTCTCCAGAATGGCTGGATGTATTCACAATTCCACCAACAATGTATCAGTGTATCTGTTTTCCCCACATCCCCTCCAACATTCTGCAATATCTTTCCCTTTCATTCTAGCCAATCTGACAGATGTGTAGTGGTATCTCAGAGTTGTCTTAATTTGCATTTTTTTGATTAATAATGACTTGGAGCATCTTTTCATATGGCTAGGAATAGTTTCAGTTTATTCATCTGAGAATTGTCTGTTCATATCCTTTGACCATTTATCAAATGGAGAATGGCTTGATTTCTTATAAATTAGAGTCAATTCTCTATATATTTTGGAAATGAGGCCTTTATCAGAACCTTTGACTGTAAAAATATTTTCCCAGTTTATTGCTTCCCTTCTAATCTTATCTGCATTAGTTTTGTTTGTAGAAAAAACTTTTCAATTTGATATAATCAAAATTTTCTATTTTGTGATCAACAATGTTCTCTAGTTCTTCTTTGGTCACAAATTCTTTCCTCTTCCACATGTCTGAGATGGTAACTATCCTATGTTCCTTTAATTTGTTTATAATCTTATTCTTTATGCCTAGGTCATGAACCCATTTTGACCTTATCTTGGTGTATGGTATTAAGTGTGGGTCAATGCCTAGTTTCTGCTATACTAATTTCCAATTTTCCCAGCAGTTTTTGTCAAACAGTGAGTTCTTATCCCAAAAGCTGGGTTCTTTGGGTTTGTCAAACACTAGATTAATAACATTATTGACTGTTTTTTTTTTTTTTGAACCTAACCTATTCCATTGATCAACTAGTCTATTCTTAGCCAGTACCAAATGGTTTTGGTAACCGATGCTTTATAATATCATTTTAGATCAGGTACAGCTAGGCCACCTTTATTTGAATTTTTTTTTTCATTAATTCCCTTGAAATTCTTGACTTTTTTATTTTTCCATATGAACTTTGTTGTTATTTTTTCTAGGTCATTAAAATAATTTTTTGGGAGTCTAATTGTTATAAAGCTAAATAAATAGATGAGTTTAGGTAGTATTGTAATCTTTATTATATTTGTTCAATCTATCCAAGAGCATTTAATATTTTTCCATTTGGTTAGATCTGACTTAATTTGTATGGAAAATGTTTTGCACTTTTGCTCATATAGTTTCTGATTTTCCCTTGGCAGATGGTTTCCTAAATATTTTATAATATCAGTAGTTACTTTAAATGGAATTTCTCTTTGTAACTCTGTTGGATTTTGTTAGTGATCTATAAGAATGCTGATGACTTATGTAGGTTTATTTTGTATCCTGCAACTTTTCTAGAGGTGTGGATTGTTTCTAACAGCTGTCTTACTAGAATCTCTGGGGTTCTGTAAGTATACCATCATATCATCAGCAAAGAGTGATAATTTGGTTTCCTCATTACTTACTCTAATTCCTTTAATCTCTTTTTCAACTCTTATTGCCACAGCTAGCATTTCTAATATAATATTGAACAGTAATGGTGATAGTGAGCAACCTTGTTTCACTCCTGATCTTATTGGGAATGATTCCAGTTTGTTCCAATTATATATGATGCTTACTGATGGTTTTAAATAGATGCTACTTATTATTTTAAGGAAAAGTCCATTTATTCCTATGCTCTCAAGTGTTTTTAATAGGAATGGATGTTGGATTTTATCAAATGTTTTTTATGTATCTATTGAGATGATCATATGGTTTTTGTTAATTTGATTATTGATATGGTCAATTATACCAGTAGAATTCCTAATATAAATCCTACTTGATCATGGTGTATTATCCTGGGGATAATTTTCTGTAGTCTTTTTGCTAATATCTTATTTAAGATTTTAGCATCAATATGCATTAGGGAGATTGGTTTATAATTTTTTTTTCTCTGTTTTCAACCTACTTGGTTTAGGTGTCAGTACCATGTCTGTGTCCTAAAAGGAATTTGGCAGGACACCTTCATTCCCTATTTTTTCAAATAGTTTATATAGTACTGGGGCTAATTTTTCTTTGAATGTTTGGGAGAATTCACATGTAAATCCATCTGGTCCTAGGGATTTTTTCTTAAGGAGCTGATTAATAGCTTGCTCTATTTCTTTTTCTGAAATGGGACTATTTAAGCAATTTACTTCTTCCTCTGTTAATCTGGGAAGTCTATATTTTTGGTAGTAGTCATCCATTTCACTTAGGTTATCAAATTTATTGGCATAAAATTAGACAAACAAATCCTTATTATTTCTCTAATTTCCTCTTGATTGTTGGAAAGTTCTTTCTTTTCATTTTTAAGATTAATAATTTGATTTTCCTCTTTCCTTTTCTAATCAGATTAAGGTTTATTTATTTTATTGTTTTTTTTTTCATAAAATCAACTCTTAGTTTTATTTTTTAATTCAATATATATATATTTACTTTCAATATTATTAATTTCTCTTTTTAATTTCATGATTTTAAGTTTAGTATTTGATTAGGGGGTTTTAATTTGGTCTTTTTCTAGCTTTTTAAGTTGTAAACCCAATTCATTGATCTTTTCTATTTTATTTGAGTAAGCTTCTAAAGATATAAAATTTCTTTTTATTATGCTTTGGCTGCACTCCACAAATTATGGTGTGATGTCTCATCATTGTCATTATCTTGAATGAAATTATTAATTGTGTTTATAATTTGCTGTTTTACCCAGTTATTCTTTAAGATGAGATTATTTAGTTTCCAATTACTTTTTGGTCTATTTACCCCTAACTTTTTGTTGAATGTAGTTTTTATTGCATCATAATCTAAAAAGAAAGTATTTACTTATGTCTGCCTTCCTGCATTTAATTTTGAGGTCTTTATGTCAAAATATATGGTCAATTTTTTATAATTTCCATGAACTGCTGAGAAGAAAGTATACTTCTTTCTGTCACCATTCAGTTTTCTGCAAAGATTTATCATACCTAATTTTTCTAATATTCTATTTATCTCTTTAATTTTTTTCTTATTTGTTTTGTGGTTTGATTTATCTAATTCTGAGAGTGCAAGGTTGAGATCTCCCACTATTATTGTTTTGTTGTCTATTTCTTCTTGCAACTCTCTTAACTTCTCCTTTAGGAAGTTAGATGCTATACCACTTGATGCATATATGTTTAGTATTGAAATTGCTTCATTATCTATGTTACCCTTTAGCAAGATAAAGTGCCCTTCCTTATCTCTTTTAATTAGATCAATTTTTGTTTTTGCTTGATCTGAGAATAGGATGGCAACCCCTGCTTTTTTGGCCTCACTTGAAGCATAAAAATTCTGCCCCAGCCTTTTACCTTTACTCTGTATGTTTCACCCTGCTTCAAGAGTGTTTCCTGTAAACAACATATTGTAGGGTTCAGATTTTTGATCCAGTCTGCTATCTGCCTCTATTTTATGGGAGAGTTCATTTCATTCACATTTACAGTTAAAATTACTAATTCTGTATTCCCTGTCATCTTGTTATTATTATTTCTTGCCCCCTCTTACCCCCTTTCCCAGTATTAAACTTATAGGTCTCACTCACATCACATAGCTCTCCCTCTTTAGGATCCCTCCCTCCTCCGTTTGGATCCCTTCTCCTTTCTTGTACCCTTCTCTTATTACTCTTTTCCTTTTCCCTTTTCTTCTCCTTCTTTTTAATGAGATGAGAGAACATTCTCTGTAAAATAAATATGTCAATTATTGTCTCTTTGAGCCAACTCTGATGAGAGTAAGATTCACATAATGTTCCTCCCCCTCTCTAAATTCCCTCAGATATGATAGGTTTCCTTTGCCTCTTCATGAGATGTACTTTTCCTGTTTTTGTCTCCCCTTTTCCCTTTTTCTGACACTATCCCCTTTCCATTTCTACTTATCTTTTATGTTATATAAGTAAAATCAGGTTATACATATTGTTTTTATGTATATCCACAAGAGAAATACAGTTCTCAAGAGTTCCTTTTACCTTTTTCTGCTTTTCTTGGGTCCTATGGTTGGAGATCAAATTTTTGGTTTAAATATGATTTTTTTCCTTAGAAACAAATCGTATTCATCTGTTTCATTGATTCTCCATCTTCTTCCATGGAAGAAAATGATCAGCTTACCTGGGTAGTTTATTCTTGGCTGCATTCCAAGTTCTCTAGACTTTTTGGAATATCAGATTCCAGGCCCTTCTATCCTTTAATGTGGAGGCAGCCAGATCTTGAGTGACCCTTATTGTGGCATCTCCGTATTTGAATTGTTTTTTCCTGCTGCTAGTAATATTATTCCTTAGTCTGATAGTTATGAAATTTGGGCACAATATTACTTTTTTCAGAAGGTGTTCAATGAATTCTTTCAATGCCTATTTTGCCTTCTGATTTTATTACATCTGGGCAGTTCTCTTTGATGATTTCCTGTAAAACAGTATCAAGGCTGTATTTGTCATCATAATTTTCAGGAAGTCCAATTATTCTCAGAGTATCTCTCCTAGATCTATTTTCCAGGTCTGTTGTTATTCCAAGTACATATTTAACTTTTTTTTTTCCCCTAATTTTTCTTCTTCTTTTTTTTTTTTTTTGGTTTTGCTTGACAGATTCTTGATGTCTTAATGAATCATTCATTTGTATTTGTTCAGTTTTGATTTTTAATGAGTTATTTTCTTCATTACCTTTTTTTTTACTTCTTTTTGTATATGTCCAATTGTGCTTTTAAATGAGTTGTTTTGCTCTATGGAATTTTTTTCCATTTCACTATTTTTTAGTGAGATATTTTCTTTTTCCACTTCACAAATCCTACTTTCCTGGGATTTCTTTACCTTTTCCAATTCACAAATTCTGTTTCTCTGCACTTCCTAGGAAATCTTTACCTTTTCTAATTCACATTTCAGGAAGTTGTTACTCTTTTGCATAGCTTCTCTTTCCTTTTCCCATCTTTCTCCTAGCTCTCTTTTAAGATTGTTATTATACTCTTCTAGAAGAGCCTTATGTGATGGGGTCAGGTAACATTCCCCTTTGGGGTATTGTCTGGAGACCATTTGCTATTAGTCTCCTCAGAGTTGAAAACCTGCTCTCTTTCTGTATAGAAGCTATGGATCATCCTTTGGGGTTTTTTAATCATTTTTTTTAAAGCCTGTAGGGTCTTCCTTCAGGGTCAAGAAGTTACCAGCTTCCTCTGTAGAGCAGGGATAGGTGTTTGGACAGGTAGCTGTCCTCCCAACTGGCTACAAAGAGCAGCAAGGTGCTCTAGGAAAAAGTTCCCTGGAAGTGATTTAGAACTGGTTAGCACTGGCCAAGCTGTGGAAGTGTCCAGTGAAGAACCCTGCTGTGCAGATTAGCGACTGAGCTGGGGCTAGAGACTGAGCAGCAAAAGTGACACTACCCCAAGCCAAATCCCTCCTGTGGGGCTATGGGTATTAGCAGCTGACCAAGGAATAGCCCGGCACAGACCAAAAGTGTCTCTGCCCAGGGAAGCACAGTCATGCTATGGAAGTTCTATTTCCCCAGGTTAAGCCCCCCACTGCAGATTAGAGGCTTCCCTGGGCTGTGCCCCACTACTGTGCAGATTTTTGACTGCCTTGGGTTGCCCCTTGCTGCAGAATGCAGCAGCAGTTGTGCTGTGGTCTGTGCTGAGTCACTCACTTCTGGTTTTGAGTGGATATAGCCAGATCTTGTTTGGTTCTGGCATTTTTTAGAGTACCCTCTACTTTGGCTTTAATTTCTCTGCTGATCTGCTGTTTTGCAAGCAGAACACAGCAGTCAGCCTATGGCAGAGTGGTCTCTATAGATTTTCTACCACAGAGGCCACCCCCACCAGTTCTGCTCAATATGTTAGCCTCTAGTTCTATTTCTGCCTGGGCTGGTCTTTTCCCACCCCTCAGGACAAATCTTTTTCTGACAAACTTCTAGATTCTCTTTATCTTCGGCTGGTAAGTTGTTGTACTTATAATTGTGAATTTTACCAGTCAAGCACTATTTTTGAGGATGAATTTAATAATTGGTCATGAGGGTATGAGAGGAGCTTAGAAAGTCATGTGTTCCTTCTCCACCATCTTGGCTCCACCCCTATTTTGTATTTTTAATTAAGACCCAGAATTCCTAAATTATATGGCTAACACAAAAATGCAATTTGTACAACTCCACATATCTAATGGATATCCTATTCTTTATTTACTCAGTGGGTGAGGGAATTGTGGGAGAGAATTTAGAAGTGAAAATTAAAAAAAAAAAACACAGAATTCCTTACTTAGGTGTCCATAGTCAATCTTTTGAATTTGAAGTCCACCCTCCTCCCAGCAGCTTTATAGAATAATGCAATTCCATTGGGAGAGGCAAAAGGCACATGATTCATGAAAGTTCAAGCCTAGGAGTATGTATGTATGAATTAAAATGGATTTTTGATGGCCCTACTTTTGGAAAATTTTAAAGATATAGATTAAAAGGGCTCAGTTTTCCAATGAATGTTTTTTTCATTGGGGTCTTTTTGTATATCTTGGTTCAGCAGCCAAAGAAAAAAATTTTTTTCTTACCACATAGAATTGAACAAATAAATTAAGAAAATGTTCTGATTTGCTCCTAGAAAAGATATTACCTTCATTCTACATCATCACAGGAAGTCTTTTGGAAATTTTCACTCAGATATTATCCTCCTTATATTTAATAAGTAAGGATTACTTTCACTATTTTAAAAATAAATTTCCAAATTTGTGTTTCTCCATAATAATCATAAAACTAATTGGAATGGTACTAAACCAGTGATATCAATGGCATAGAGACCTTCAAATGAACACATTCCTGCAAATACAAATCTTCTTGAATTTGCTGCAAGATGAGTTAGACAAATGATCTTTAATTAATAAAACTTTCAGTATGAAATCATATGAATCAATTCAAATCAATAAACATTTTTAAGGAACTAAAACTTGTCCCTGAAATAGACACATCTACTTAGCAACTGTCCTTGTTGCTATGCTATTGGTTGAAAGTCATTAGATACCAGTACAAGAAGTAGAAATAACACTAACCTGAAAAGCAATGAAGAGTATCAATAGTGTGGTTCATAATACCAATGAAGATTTGGGTCAGTATATGATATGAATAATGGCATAAAATATATGATCAGAAAGGAAGATCACTCAGGTAGTATGATCAAGGGATAACTAATGTTCAGTGCTTGTGACATATTAGTACCTATGTGATATGAATAAATAAAGAATACATTCAATATATTCTTCAGAAGATAAAATAGATTTGATATTGAAGAGTTATAAGAGTACACACTCCAGAGCAGCACAAGATGAGACAATATAGATGGGTTGCAAAATGCTCTATGGGAGTGAGTATTCATATTGAAATACTAGAACAATAGCATATAAAAAGGTGCAAGATAGTATAATAAGTACTTGGAGATTAAAAGATGAAGAATGAAAGTAGGAAGGAAGGGAAGAAGGAAGGAAGAGAAGAAGGAAAGAAAGGAGAAAAGAAGGAAGGAAGGAAGGAAGGAAGGAAGGAAGGAAGGAAGGAAGGAAGGAAGGAAAGAAGGAAGGAAGGAAGGAAGGAAGGGATGAAGGAAGAAAGGAAGGAAGGAAGGGAGGAAGAAAAAGAGAAATCATTAAACATTAGTTATTGGAAAAACTATGTAAAGTAAGTAAACATTTTGTAATTATAGAATCTTATTTTACCTTCAGAAATAAGTACAAGGGACTGTACCTAAGAAATCATGGCAAATGGTTCAACAAATGAAAAAAAGTTAATTTGTTAATTGTTATAATTTATGTTATTATCATTATATAGGAGAAAATATATGAGATACTATTGGGGGATAGAAAATATTTTCACCTGGATAGTTAAAGGAAAGTTCTGTGAATATAAATGTACCTTAGCTGAGTCTTGAGGGGGTAGATTCAATTTATATAGTTAAAAGTATATAGAGTAATAACAACTTATGCATAAGAGAGAGATATGGATGAAATGAAGATATGAATGAAAAAAGTGTCCCATATAATTTAGCTGAATTGTATAGTTTGTAAAGGAGACTAACATAAGAAAAGGTTGGAAAGTTAAAGAGGAACATGATTATTTATCTCTAGGTTAAGCAGCTAAAATTCAGAAATATAATTTCTATATTTTTCATGAGTTGCTAGAAGATATCATAATATACTTTATTGGTGAGAGTACATAAAATTACAAGATCAAAGATTTATCAATTCATTTATCATTCGTTTTGAACTCAACATTTAAATAAAGCAGCATACTTGATTTCTGTTATTCAGATTTAATTAAATGACTCTGGATAGAGGGATGAGCTTGGAGTCAGGAAAACCCATCTTCCCAAGTTCAAATCTGACCTCAGAAACTAAATAGCCATATGACTTTGGGAAAGTCACTTAACCCTGTTTGCTTTTGTTTCCTTATATGTAACATGAACTGGAGAAGGAAATAGCAAACTACTCCAATATATTTGCCAAGAAAACCCCAAATGGAGTTACAAAAGATCAGACATGACTGAAACAACTGAATAATAACAGAAAATGAGATAGCATTAACACCTGTCTCACATTTTTGTAAGTGTGAAATAATATATCACGTATAAGTGCTTTTTTAATATTATAATCCCATATACATTCAATGATTATTGTTCATTGTTTTTATTAAGGATGAAATTAGAGTGAAATAGTCTTCTCTCATGATAGAGAACATTCTCACCTAAATAAAACTGCACAAAAATTTTCAAGTGAAAATATTCATTTTACTCCTCTCACAGGAAACAAAATAACCAGAGAAAGGCATTATTATTTTTAGTTAAACTTCGGCCAAAATTCTTATTCAATCATTGACAAGAAATTCTATCACAATCTCAAGGTGTGGAATTGTTCTTTTCAGAAATGTTTTTTTTTAAACTATTCAAAAGGAAAACATAACTCAATAGCATTTGGCAAAGAGAAGGGGGTAAAATGATGAAGATCAATAAAATATTTTGGACACAACCACATCTGTGGCTGATAGGGATTTGTGAAATAACTGGATCCATTTAACCAGATGCCATTTTTTTTACCAGTAAAGAGAGCCTTAGATCCATTTGTATTTTTAATCTAATAATCTCTTATTGAGGATAAGAGCCTATGAAAAAACACAGTCATGAATATCACCCAAATCCAAGATGGAAACATTTGCTTGCTATATGAGTTAACTATAAATGTAATTCACAAAATAGCCTAATCATATGGGAAAACACAATTCTGAGTTTCTTTATCATCACTAAAGTGTTCTCTAGATCATTTTTCAAATTCCTTAATGGATTTTTAAGATGAAATTTAGTTTTCATATCAAGAGTACAGCCAGATATCAATCATTAGATTTCATTGTTTTTTTTTTTTTTTTATTTGATAAAGAAAATTTGGACCTAATTATTCTGACTTCAAGACTTTATTTTATTTTGGAAGCTGCTAAATGAATAATTGGTAAAGACCATGCCTAGGTGAAGGGACAGGTCAATTTTCTGAGAGCATCCACAGCTTTGAAGGAGTTGCAAAGCAGCCTTTACTAATGCAGATGTTCCTTGTGGATTCGGAATGATATACATTGGAGGTAGGAGGGAAGAGGAGAGAGGTCAGAAAACACAACTGCATCTCAGTAGAGAGGTCAGAGAATACAACTGCCTCTCAGTCTTCTTGTATCATCATCATCTTCTCACATGAAGAGAACCATTCTACAGATAAAAGTTAGACCTCCAGCAGCCCCTGGCAAGTGGCTCCCGTATCACAACAAATAATATTCAACTGATAATTTCCAAAAAAGCTTATTTAGACAATAGACATTTCTTTTGGGCGATTTTATACACATGAGATTGGGTTTTATCAAGGATATTTCTATAAAAGGTCATTAACTATGAAGCACTTTGTTCTATTATGTATTTGCTTAAACTGAAATGTGGGATCATACTTCCTATATACATAATTGTTACATCTGGAGAATAACCAAATTGAAAAACAGTTATTGAAAAATATGGGCACATAGTTAAACCCAGCAATTTGTCAGAATACAATATTGTGAGATAATTTAGAATGTCAATGTTCTTTTGAAGCTGGTGGTAATTGGTGTCACAAAGTGTAATTTAGTTTCTAAGTATTTATGATAGAGTATGTTGAAAGAGTTTAGAGTTCATAGCACAATAGAGCTAGATCATGAAAAGTCCTTAGAAATCACTTAATCCAACCCATTTATTCTGGATAGCAGCAAAACAAGATCCAGAGGAGAGAAGTGGCCTAAACGTGGACACAGAGATGATAGAAAAGTAGGAAAGTCAGGATTCAAACTTAAATTAAATGATTACAAATCTGGTGTCCTTTTCACTGTATGAAAAGTTAGCATTGTAGTTTGAGAGACTGAATTAATTTAAAAAAGCTTTTGTGTGAGTCTGTTTTTAAGAAAAGAGTTCAATTGTCAGTTAAGGTAAGATTTGTGGACACTATATGATGTATCTTAGATGGCATGCATTACATGATTAGTGATCCATGGGAAATTGTGCTTGCCATATGGAAATATGAAGTAAATAGAATCAAGGTTTAGTTATAAAATGGGACACTACACTAAATTCTGAGACTAAATAAAACTCTGTGTCTTATTGTCCTCTCAGTTGTAAGGAGAATAAGGAAAGAAAATAGGCAATAAGAAAAAAGACTGAATGTGGACCACAACATAATATTTTCACCATTTTGTTGTTGTTTGCTTGATTTTTGTTTTTTTAATCATTTTTCCTTTTTAATCTGATTTTTCTTGTGCAGCATGATAATTATGGAAATATATATAGAATAACTGCCCATATTAACATATATTGTATTACTTGCTATCTAAGGGAGGATGTGGAGAGAAAGAAGGGAGAAAAAATTGGAACACAAGGTTTTACAAGGGCGAATATTGAAAGCTATTTAAGAATGCATTTTGAAAATAAAAAGTTAAAAAATAAATAAATTTTAAATAAAAGAAAAGGAAAGGAAATAATCAATGGTGAAGCTGTGTCACAGTTATAATTTCTTAGTATTTTCCATAAGGGAAAATAATATCTATTATCCATCTATTGTTCTTGAACCTCAAATGCCTGTTTTATTTTATTGTTGATGGAAAACCATGTAATGATAATAAAATAATTAACATTCATATAGTGATTTAAGGCTTAAAAACAATTTTACACATTATCTGATATGATTTATTAATTGTCTATTACATACAGAGCATCTGCCAGATGTTGGGTAACTTTCAGTGAGACCTTTATTATAATCCATAGGGACCTCTCAATTACAGTTTTCAAGTTAAATTTAAAAACACCAAATCAGTCAGCTATTTATGTACAGTGCTAATATTAGAGTTTAGCTAGAGCTGGAAGGAACTTCAGGGGCCATTTAGTCAAAATCCTTTATTGTGGAGAGGATGCTGTAGCTCATGGAGGGGAAGAAATTTGCCTAAATTTACAAAGTCAATAAACCACAGCAGTGAGGTTTGACTTAGGTCAGATGAATCCAGTCAGTCTTTTTTAAAAAAATTCCATGTACATGTACATGCATATATTAAACATAGACACACACATCCCAAAGACTTTTTTTTTTTTTTTTAACTCTGTGGTGTCTTAGGGGAAAAGACAGTAACCAACTATAAGAGTAAGGGATAGTTTAGAAGGATGTGGATTTTGAATTGGCTCTAAAGGAGAGTTTCAACATAAGGAAGTCATCAGTCCTTCTCTTTCTTTCAATCCACAAAGCTCATTGACAAGACAAACGTCAGGATAACTGGTGATGGTCCAGGTACAATGGATCCTCTTGATGTTTTCCATGTCTGATCAATCTCTAAGCCTACCACAACTCCTATTTTGGCCACTTTCATGACTATTGGAACAAATTGTTCTCGTCTATCCATTCTCCTAAAGAGAGTTTTCATATGTTTGAGCTACATATTCCCCTACACCACCAATAGGTTTGAAATTTGCTGGTTATGCTCAATCTGGTTTAGCCCATCTACCAAGACTATTTTGCCAGATGCAGACAGTGCATATGCTATAGGTTCTTGGAGCCATAGATCAGAGTTCAATGAGAAGTGAACACCACAGATAGATGTGAAATCCTTGAAAATACTCAGCAAAGTCCTCAAACAAGAGCTGCTAGTCTTCTCTCAACACTCTGTAATATGTTGATTAATAGATGATAGAGATCAATAGACAGAAAAACTGCATTTATCATCAGATGTCAAAAAAAGATGTCAAAATGCATCAGAAAAGTTAATAGTTAATGAGTGATCTGTATTTCTTTGGGAACCAACTAGGAAAGTATTAATCCTAAAGAAAATATTTCGCTGAAGAATTCACAATTCCAAATATCCAATAAGACAAGGATCCTGCAACTAAAACATCTGGTTAGGAAGACTTCATTTGTTTTTCGAAAACTATAAAGGGAATCAGAAATCAGAAGGGAAATTAGTAAGTTCCAACAATTGACACATAAGAATCTATCTCTTCATCTCTTTGTCTCCTTTATATATGTCTGTATGTGGTAAAAAGAGACAGAAAAAGAGAATGAGAGAAAAAGAGAGAGAGAGAAAGAGAGGAGAGAGAGAGAGAGAGAGAGAGAGAGAGAGAGAGAGAGAGAGAGAGAGAGAGAAGAGAGAGAAAGAGAAAGAGAGAAAAAGAGAGAGAAGGACACAGACACATGGAGACCAAATATTCTTAAGCTAAAGAAACCCAGTCTTTTTCTGTTGTATTGCAAATTCATATTGAAGAATTACCTAACCTTCTTTAGAAGGCTCACCAAAGAACTGACAACTTGTTGAATGTTAGTCAGTGGGAATTCGTCCATAAGCAAAAGGTAAAAGCTGTTACTGTCATTACAGGTGTCATTGCTGGAAGTTTCTCTCTCTTTGGAAATGAGTCCCATTCTGAATGGTTGTGTTATTTCTAGGTGGAGGCAAGTGTTTTCTGAATTTATTGATTTGCTTTTGAAAACTGATCATCAATTGGAATGGTTTTGTGGTGATCTTCTTTTAAAATAAATAGAATAGTTCTGTCTGGGGGTGAGCAGGTTTCTCGGGGAGGTTTTCTGGAAGCAGCCTTAGTTTCAGTTGAAAGTAAATAATCACCCAAAACACAGCCAGGTGATAAAAGTACAGATCTTTTATTGCCTCCAATATAGCCCAGTTAGTTGAGAGGCCTATCTCTCTGCTTGGTTCCAAGAGCTCTTGCGGCTTTGTCCTTTGCTTCTGCCTCTACTTTCTTCAGCCTTCAGAGCTAGCACCAAGTTGAATCTGTCTTGCCTCTGAGAGAGCCTTCTCAATCTTTAGCTGAACTCTTGACTCATAGCTTCTTCCTCTAAAAACTCTTCTGACTGGCCCCTTTGAAGTTCTATTTATTCGAGAGAGAGGAATTGTGGGATACAAGAGAGAGGGATTTTGAGTTTCTCCCATAGTGCTCTCTGGCCCTAAGAGCTTCAAGGGAGGTGTGAATTCACAAAGTTACAAAGTTTACTTTGTGAATCTCCCATACTTGTGAATTCCAATGAGTAAAGGTGTAAACACAAGCACTGTATTAATTAGTTCTACTTAGTACCTTGTTTCAGGTTCTGGCCCAAAACATCTTCTTGTAAGATCAGATCAATAATCTATCAACTTTAATGAGTTAGAAGTTTGTAAATATTTCAACATGGTTTGAAAACTATACTGGAGCTCTTGCTATTCTGAAGTTAAACAGTGAAAACTGATTTTTGTGAGGTAGTGAGCCTAAGGACATTGCATTTTAGGACTCAAGACCTTAGACTGATGATGTGTTTTAGTTGTTTAGTTGACAAAAAACTTATCTTGAAATGTAGAAATTATGCCAGTCGCTGTGACTGGCTATATACATACATACATACACACACACACACACACACACACACACACACACACACACATATATGTGTGTGTGTGTGTGTGTGTGTGTGTGTGGTGTGTCTGACACTAGGCACTGGGGATACAAAGACAAAAATGAAACAGGAGTTTCTGACCTCAGGATGCTAGCATTCCATCAAAGAAGATTGAATTCTGTCACATTTTATATCATATCTATATTCTTCTGTGTCCAGAATATCTATGAAAAGAAATATCACTATTTAATGAGTTATTTTTAAGAGTTTTGAGACAGACTTGCATTTTGCTACAACATAAAGGAAGTATTATTGATATCCAGTCATGTAGTCATGTCCAACTCTTTGTGAACTCATGTATTTCAGGTTCTTCTATCCTCTGCTAACTCTCAAAGTGTATCTAAGTTCATGTCCATTGTTTCCATGGAAACATCCTATCTTCTCCTCACGCATTCCCATTTCCTTTTGCTTCTAATCTTTCTCAACATCAAGGTTTTTGCCAATGAATCCTCTCTTCTCATTATATGACTAAAGCTTTTAAGCTTTAGCCTCAGTATTTGCTCTTCCAATGAATATCCTGAATTAATGCCTGTAAGTATTTACTGATTTGACCTCACTTTTATCCAAAGGACTTACAAAAGTCTTTTCCAGTACCATAACTTGAAAGCATCAATTCTGTGACACTCACCTTTTCTTACAGTCCAATTGTCACAGCAATATATTGGTACTGGAAAGAATATAGCTTTAACTATGTAGACCTTTGTTGGCAAGGTGATATTTCTGATTTTTAATATGCTATCCAGATTTGCCATAGCTTTCCTTCCAAGGAACAAATGTCTTTAATTTCATGGTTGTAATCATCATTTGCAGTAATCATTGAGCCCAAAGATTTTAAAATCTGACATCACTTCCATTTGCCAAAATTTAGCTTTGTTAATATTTAGCTTACACTCTTTTCTTTCACTTTGAAGAGACTTCTCAAACTGTATCATGCACAGTTAACCAAGATTAATAGATCATAATTAAGAGTTTTGTCAAATGATGATCCACTAGAAAAAAAATTGCAAACCACTCCAGTCTCTTTACTAAGAAAACCCCATGTAAGTACTACAATGAAAAAAGAGATGACATCAGAGGATGAGCTCTTTAGATGGGAAGGAGTCCAATATTTTACTGGGGAAAAAGACAAGTATAAGTAACCTTAGTACTCATAAAATGACTGGTCCAAAGCTAAAAGATAGTCTACAGATTCATCTGGGTATGAAAGGAGAATATAATGATTTGAAAATCAATATTACACAGGAACTTAGAATGTAAGTTTTATGAACTAAAATTCATAGTGGTCAAAATGTATTTGTAAAGATTAAACATCTACATCTTTGATGTCAATGAATTAAATAGATTGGAATGAGGGAATTTAATTCAGATGATCACTGCATATGTGGAAGGAATTCCTTCGAAAAAATGAAGCAAGCCTCATAATCAATATAAGGGTTAGAAAAACAATATTGGGACATAATCTCAAAAAAAGATGGAATGATATGTTTGAATCCAAGGGAATCCATTTATAATACAGTAATACAAGTATATGCTCTGACTACTGATGTTGAAGAGGCCAAAATTGATCAGTTCAACGAAGAACAACAACTCCTTCTAGAACTACCACTAAAATATATTATATTCACCATAGGAGTTTAAAATGCTGAGAAAGGAAATGAAATGAAAATTGGAATAATAGAGTAGCTTGACCTTGGAGTACAAAATGAAGAAGGGAAGAAACTAAAAGACATTTGTCAAGATAAATTGCTTGTTATAACAAACCCTGCTTTTTTGCCAACTTGAAAGATTATCCTGCACTTGGATATCATCATAAGGTCAATATAAAAATTAGATTGATCATATACTTTACAGCTAAAAATGGAGATGCTTTATCCAGTCATTTAAAACAAGATCTGTTAATTGTGGCTCAGATCCTGAACTTGTTTTTAAGGAATGTAGAAAAAAAATCATCTAAATATAAGGGAATGACTTAAATTACATTACAGTGTGATGACCACATTAGTACCCTGGATATTTTAGAATCAGCCAGAGTCAGGATCAGCAAAAGTCCTTGATCTTTATTCTTTGTGAAGGTGAATGGAATGGTGATACAAAGTGAGAGGAATTGCAACACAAATCTGGCCAGGAGTGACTCTGGCTTTCTCACTTCACCCCCTAAATCCTGCCTCAATCTCTCTATACGCCAACAGATCAAAACCTGCACAGAGTAGTGGGCAGGGCCATTCTTTCTCCAAGCATATGCTAATAGAGTATTGTCCAATTGGTAATTAGCCTTAAGTGCTGGGACCTCAGTGCATCAACTCAAGCTTCAGCCCATTAATCTCCTGCTTTCTTTTGTTTTAGAACACAGGTGGTCATGCCATCCCTGACACCTTGGGGAGGTCAGAGCCCCCAATAGGAGGTGATCACACCCTCCCTGACTTCTCAGGAAAGGAAGTGAAAGCACCAAAAAGGAGGTGATCATAACCTCCCTGACATCTCAGGAAGGGAGATGAAAAGCACCAAAGGGAAGTGGGGTTTTCTAGCAGGTTTCTGAGCTGAAAGGTCTTATTAGAAACAGGTATGCACAAACCCATCAGCATGGGAGGTATTACACAAGCACATAGCAATAATGCACAGGTTATTAGTGATGACTCTCCTCACAGTCAATGCAAGCTTGATGTGGTGTAACAAACATGAATTGTACATGCAAGTAGTGATATAACAAAGAATATGAATCAACATGGTATTGTAAAAGATTTCCAGAAGTTCTAGAAGGAGGGTATGTAAACAGCAGTCACACATACACCTTCTTCAGCAGCCAAGAGATAGCCCAAAACCAGTCTATTGTCCATTGCTTCACATGTCAGGGAATCCAGTGATCCCCACAAGTTTTTGAAATCCTGCAACAGTCTTTTTATATGTTAGGAAATCCAATGATTCCAGCAGATTTTAAAGTTCTGCAACAGTCTTATCATTTCTCAGAAAATCCAATAATACCTGAGGACTTTCAAGTCCTACAACAGTCTTATTATGTCTCAGAGAATCCAATGATTCCTGAGGGTTTTGAAATCCAACAATTTTTGATGTCCATAAGTCAAATGCCATAACTGCCATATTCTTTCAGTGGAGGGCACAGTCAGCAATGGAACCACCAGATGGTGTTGGAGATCTTTTTCTTCTCAAAAACGCTGCCAGGTGATAATGTTGTGAGCTTTTTCTTCTCAAAAAGCAGCCAGGTGATAAAAGTTCAGATCTTTTATTATCCCAATATAGCCCGGTTAGCTTAGAGGCCTATCTCTCTGCTTGGTTCCAAGAGCTCTCTCCAAATGTCTTTAAATCCAAAGGTCTGGTCCTTCAGCCTCTGCCTCTGCTTTCTTCAGCCTCCAGCCAGCTCCAGTCTTCATGTCATTCCGGTGAAATCTCGACTTGTAGCGTCTTCCTCTCTAGAACTCTCCAACTGGCCCATTGGCCTATTTATGCTCCTTCCAGAGAGAGGGATTATGAGTAGTTCTACTTAGTACCTTGTTTCAGGTTCTGCCCAAAACATCTTTTTGTAAGATTAGATCAACTCTAACTACTTAGCAGTTAGTAAGGATTCCAACATCTCCCCCTTTCTTTTGTTTTAAAACATAGGGGGTTCCTGAGGGGGTACACATAAATCCATCAATATGGGCCAGAACTTTGTAACAGATATACATGGTATACATAAATCCATCAATATGGGAGGCATTATACATAATTTACAAAAGCACACAGCAATATAACACAGGCTAGTGGTAATGTAACAAATAACATGAATCAACATGAAAATTTAACTACTGCAAAAGTCTCATCAACAATCTTTTATCTCAAGAAATCCAATGATTCTTGCAATTGCTTAAAATACATAAGCACATAGTAATATAACACAGGCTAGTAGTAATGTAACAACATAAATCAACCTGAAAATTTACAAATGTCCATAAGTCCTAGAAATAGTCCATAAGCAATCCATTGTTCATTAGTTCATGCGCCAGGAATCTAATAATTCCTGTAAGCTCTGAAGTACTGCAAAAAGTCTCATCAACAATTTTTCATCTCAGGGAATCCAGTGATTCTTGCTGGTTTTTCAGGAACTGAAAGCTGAAGATTTTAAAGTTCTTTTGACAGTCTCATTGTTAGCCATCTGATTCCTTTTCCACCTGTGGAAATATAAGCAGATCCTCTTCCCCAAGCAGTTAACCTATCTAATTCTCTTCTGTTTACCACTTTTGGGATTTCTCCTCATCATCTGGTAATTACATTGGAGCTGTTTGCATTGGATATTGTCTTGTTGTCTTAAAAGGCCTGTATTCTTCCCAACTGTAATCCTGATTGCTTTTCTGTTGGTTGATGACATCAGAGTTCTGAATTTCTAAAGTCTCTCTGGGTGTAACCTCAGCTGCTATCATGCCCCACCTATCCTTTGATTGATACTTTAGAGCTGGGCCCTGCCTCTCATTCCTCTGGGTCAATATACATTTAGAGGTCCAGTGAAAGCCTCGGTTACATTTTGGACATGGGGTTTTGGGTTTTCTCTCACCCTGTCTTCTCACTCTATCTCCATATCTACAATGAGCTCTCAAATGTCCAATTTTGCCAGAATGTTGGAGATCTTTTTCTTCTCAAATACGCAGCCAGGTGATAATGTTGTGAGCTTTTTCTTCTCAAAAAGCAGCCAGGTGATAAAAGTTCAGATCTTTTATTATCCCAATATAGCCCGGTTAGCTTAGAGGCCTATCTCTCTGCTTGGTTCCAAGAGCTCTCTCCAAATGTCTTTAAATCCAAAGGTCTGGTCCTTCAGCCTCTGCCTCTGCTTTCTTCAGCCTCCAGCCAGCTCCAGTCTTCATGTCATTCCGGTGAAATCTCGACTTGTAGCGTCTTCCTCTCTAGAACTCTCCAACTGGCCCATTGGCCTATTTATGCTCCTTCCAGAGAGAGGGATTATGAGTAGTTCTACTTAGTACCTTGTTTCAGGTTCTGCCCAAAACATCTTTTTGTAAGATTAGATCAACTCTAACTACTTAGCAGTTAGTAAGGATTCCAACAAGATGGTTCTTGGGTCTTCTCCTTCATTTCAAGGGTCTGCTCTGTCTCTCTCCAATGGACAAGATGTATACGGCTTGTTGGCACCCATTTGATTCCTTCTCCACCTGTAGAGCAGTTAACCTATATGGTCCCTTCAATTCACCACTTTCTGGGTCTCTCCACATCACCTAGTGATTATCTAAAGATAGTGGAACTTCTCGCACTGGACACTGCCTTCCATTGAGTTATAAAACCTGTCTGCCAGAGACAGTGCATCTTTGTCAAAAATCAAGAAGTTCATAGTATAAAGGGCTAGATTTAGAAATTCTCTAGGGTAACATGTGGCTCCCACTTTCTTTTGTTTTTGAAGGAGTATATTAATATCTTTGTTTCTTCTCTCTACTATTGCCTGTCCTTGAGGATTAAAGGGTATGCCAGTGGTGTGTAAAATCTTATACTGTGCACAAAAGTGTGCAATATGTTTAGAAGTATATGCAGGTCCATTATCTGTTTTTATGGCTTGTAGCACACCCATAATTGCAAATGCTAGGATAAGGAATTCACTGACCACTTGGGCTGTCTCTTTTGCTACTAGTATTGCAAAAGTGAATCCTGAAAAGGTGTCTAGCACAATGTGGATAAAAGACAGGCAACAAAAAGATTTATAATGGGTCACATCCATTTGCCAAATTTCACTGGGTCTCAAACCATGAGGGTTCTTCCCTGGAGGCAGTGTAGGAGTGTGGAAAGGAAGGCAAGCTGTACAGCTTTTAACTATGCCCCTAGCTTCCTCTTTTGTTATCCCAAATTGTAAACACAAAGCTCGAGCAGCTTGATGGTATTTAGAATGGGATTCCTGGGCCTCTTGAAATAAAGGTGTACTGGCTAACATAGTTAAAAGGCTATCTGCCTTTGAATTCCCATCAAAAATAGGACGTGGAAGTCCACTATGTGAGTAGACATGCAAGATATAAATCTTTCCTGGATGCTTTCTCACTTGCTCCTGAAGTTCCTTAAAGATTAGCTGATATGTATTAGAAGCTGCAAATTTTATTTGGGCTATGGCAATTCTTTGTACCACATCTACTGAATAGGCCGAATCAGATATTATATCTATGTATCCTGGATAATAAGTGAGAGCTAGCATGATCGCATATAATTCGTTCTGCTGAGTGGACTGAAAAGGAGTTCTGACTACTCTCTTTATAGTTAAGTCAAGAGAGTATATAGCACAAATATTGTGTTTGGATACATCTGTAAAGATAGTTGGTCCTTTAAGAGGAACTTTAGAAACCTTTTCTTCAAGAATCCATTGCCAATTATATAATACTCTGGTTATCTTTAATGGAGACCCGTGTGTAAAATTTAGAGCCATGGCTAATAAAATTTGCCACTATGGCATGGTTTCACAGCACACATTAATTTGTGTATTAGTATAAAAGTTGTATATCTTATCAGGTCTTGTCCCAGATAATTGTACTGCTCGCTTAATGGCCTTTAATAAAATTCTAGCCACAAGGATTGGGTAAGGGGTAAGGCTTTATTCTAGTTGTGCTGAGTGGTTTACCCACTCTATCATATTGTCTCCTTGATGAAGGACTGATGTGGGTGCCTCTTGTGTAGCAAAAACTGATATTTCCAAGGGTTTTTGAGTGATTCTTTCAACCACATTGGATAAAGCCAGTTCAACTTCTCCCAAAGTCTTTTGAGCTTCTTTTGTAAGCTGACATGGTAAATTTAAAGCACTGTCTCCCCTTAAAATGTCATATAATATTTGCAATTGATAGGTAGTCAAGCCTAACACTGGTCACATCCATTGGATATCTCCTATCAATTTCTGAAAGTCATTTAAGGTGTTTAGCTTCTCTGTTCTTAAGGACAGTTTTTGTACTGTAAGCACCTTAGGATATACTTCCTATTCTAACTATTGAAAAGGAGCATATCTTTGAATTTTTTTCTGGAGCTATGTACAATTTGTAGTTCCATAGTGTTTCTATGGTCTTTTGTAGACTTGCTTCTCACATTTGTTCCTCAGGTACACATCTCAATATATCAGGCGTGTAATGTAATAACATTACTTTTGGAAATGCTTTTTTTACTGGAGTAAGAGCAGCAGCAACATACAGTCTACACATTGTAGGGGTGTTTTTCATTCCCTGTGACAAAACTGTCAATTCATATCTTTTATAGGGCTCAGCTAAGTTAACTCTGGGCACTGAAAAGGCAAATCTTTTCATATCCTCCTTATCATATACCTTAGAGGTATAGAATAGAAACAATTCTTAATATCTATAACCCAAAGAGGCCATTCTCTAGGCAATTGAGTAGGAGATGGAAGTCCAGGCTTAAGACTTCCTATAGTTTCCATGTGTTCATTTACCTTTCTTAAATCAGTCAGCATCCTCCATTTTCCAGATTTCTTTTTTACAACAAATACTGGGGAATGCCAAGGATTTAGAGAAGGTTGTAAGTGTCCTTGGTCAAATTGTTCCTGTACTATATCTAATAAGGCCTGAATTTTATCACTACCAAAGGGCCACTGTTCTATCCACACTGGTGTATCAGTTTTCCATTGGATGAAAAGTGTTGGAAGCCCTCCAATAGCAGCCCTGCCTAAAAAAAACAAAGTACTCATTTTTACCTCTAATTGTAAAATGTCTTTTCCCCACAGATTGATGGGGACTTTTTCAACTATAAAAGGAATAAAAACTCCTGTTTCACCTTCAAAAGTTCATCTCAAAGGGGTAGCACTAACTTCAGCTGCTACTGATCCTTCTACCCCAGACATGTAGGTGTCTGCTTTAATCTTTGGCCAGTGACTGGGCCAGTTGGCACCTCTCTGATGACTGTGTGATCTGCACCAGTGTCTACCAATCCTTCTAATGGTATGTCATTTATATAGATAGTGAGCATAGGTAGATCAGCTGTCACAGATGCTGTCCAGTATATTCCTGAATTTTGTTGCTTGGAGTCAGAATCTGTGCGACTACCACCAGATTGTTTATTAGGCATCTGTATCAGTAAACCTGATGCTACTACTTCTTTTGGGTGACAAGTTACACATTGTCTACCTGTATTAGTGACTGGGATATTATCTACACATTCCCCAGTTTCCCACATCAGTGTATGGATGGACACTGTTTTGTATGTAGTCTGAGGAGGTGAAATGGTCAAGCCTATTGTGCCTGGAGGCAAGGGATCCATAGGCTGGAGAGGAACAGATTTCACTTCTCTAGGGGGTATCTCAGTTGTCTCAGCTGCATACAACTCTATTCTCCCCAATTGTAATGACTTTCTCCCATCCGATTGCTTCCTGCCTGATTGATTGTGTAATCCATTTCTCCCATCAGATAGCTTCCTGGCTGAGTGGTCATCTCTGGGTCCTGGACTTCTAGGTACTCTCTGGATATAGCATTGGCTGCCATCATGCCCCAATGTGTTTTGCTGGGGCTCCCTTCCTCCCCCATCCCATTTCCCTGAATCAGTCTATATTCTGAGGCCCAATGGAAGCCTCTGTTGCATTTTGGACATGGGGTATTGAGTCTTATTCTCTCACCCTGTTTTCTCATTCTGTCTCTATGCCAACATTGAGCTATCAGATGCCCTACTTTATCACATTGAAAGAATTGATGAATATCTCTGGAAATCTCTTACCAGAAGGGATCCTCTCTACCCATGTTGGGATCTTGGAAAGTCTGCATCATAGCCTGGCTATAAAAGGCATTTTTGTCTACTGTGGCACAGCATTTTATGATCTCATCTAGAGGAGCATCCTTGCATAGTCCTAGTATAATTCTTCTACAAACCTCATTAGCATTTTCTTTAGCAAGTTGCCTTATCAAAATGTCTGTCACTGCATTTTCACCATTTGTTCTTGTGATAGCTGTCTGTAAACATCCCACAAAATCAGCAAAGAGTCCATTGGGCCCTTGTATTATTTTTGTGAAGGCTTCATCCTTGTCATTTTCATTGTGGAGAGAAACCCACGCTTTGATAGCAGCAGCAGCAATTTGCTCATATGCTGCTATGGAGTAATTAATCTATACTGAGATGTCTGCATAAGAGCCTACACCTGTTAGGTAATTGAAGTATTAACTCCATTTTGACTATTTTGTTGGGCTTGTATCCTACAGAGCTCACTATATTCAGAAAGTTATAACAAGTTTTGTCCAGGTTCTAAACATACTTTGCTGTAGATTTCCAGTCACTAGGGATTAAGATTTCATAAATCAAATTCTGTAATAACATCTTTACATAAGCTGATGTAGCCCCATAAAGAGTGCAAGCCTTTTTCAGGTCTTTGAGAATTTGTATATTAAAAGGAGCATATCTTCTACTTTCTTGACCTGAAGAGTTAAACTGTTGAATTACTGGATATATGCCCAGTTTCAGATCACCTATATCCCTCCCTTCCTCAGTGGCTTTAAGTACTACCTTTTGCAATCTCCTCATAGAAAGGAGTCATTGTTGAGGGGGAGTTGCTGGTGGCATCACTGCCCCTCCCACTACTCCTCCTCCCTCCATTCTGGCAGGTGGAGTTGATGAGGGAGAGTCAATTATCTGCTCCATAGGCTGGGTTGAAGTTGCCTGGTGAGGTGGAAAGTCACTATACCCTTGAACCTCACTTAAATCTCCATGCCCTGTGGGGATATGGTCATTAATCTGTTCTTTGTCTTTGTTCTCTTTGTCCTCACACTTTCTCATCTGGCTGTTCTGAAAACTTTTCTTTTTTCTATAACTTGCAGGATTCTTTAAGGCCAATTGTATTATGTTGCGTGTATGTGTGTATATATATATATATATATATATATATATATATATATATGTATGTATGTATGTATATATATATACACGTGTTTGTGTGTGTGTGTATGTGTTGTAATGTTTCTTTGGAAATTATCTTGGAACCATTATTATTATAATATTCACATAGTTGATCTCCTACAAGTTTCCAATTATCTAAACCTATCTTTTCTTCATTGAAGAACCAAGGGAACGTATGTTCTAATAGATCCAGGAATCCACCAATCTCCTCCCAAGTCATAAATAAGCCCTGTCTCTTTATCGATCTGAGTATGCTTCCTGCAGATTTCCTTTGGGGTGGAGTTGGGGGTGGGGGTGGGGTACAATCTTTTCCCAATATCTGCCCCATTTCAACTAGAAAAGATTACTAGTTTAGCCCTTAACAAAGTAGGTTCCCTGTTTGTCTATTAAAATACTCACCCTCTTTCCTGGTCACCGGAGACTTCTTCAGTGAAAGTGAGGTCCCTGGTCCCACATTCAGACACCAAATGTGATGATTGCATTAGCACCCTGGATAGTTTAGAATCAGTCAGAGTCAGGATCAGCAAAAGTCCTTGATCTTGATTCTTTGTGAGGGTGAATGGAACAGCGATATGAAATGAGAGGAATCACGACATGAATCTGGCCAGGAGTGACTCTGGCTTTCTCACTCCACTCACTAAATCCTGCCTCAATCTCTTTATATGCCAACAGATCAAAACCTGCACAGAGTAGTGGGCAGGGCCATTCTTTCTCCAAGCATATGCTAATAGAGTATTGTCCAATTAGTATTTAGCCTTAAGTGCTTGGACCTCAGTACATCATCTCAGTTTCAGCCCATTACATTATAGATAGATAGATAGATGTGAAATGAAGATGAAGGATAGATTTAAGGGATTTGATCTGAAAGTTAGAATGCCTGAAAAACAATAAAGAGAGGTTCTCAATATTGTACAAGAGCCAACAGCAGCAACAACAAAACAAATTCCAAAAGAAGAAAGGGGGAAAAAAGGAACAAGGAAGCAAAATGGTTGTTTGATGAGGCTTTACAATAGCTGCAGAAAGAAGAAAAGTTAAAGTTAAGGGAGAAAGAGACAAATGAATGCAAAATTCCAGAGAATAGCAAGAAAAGTTTTTTTTTTTTTCCTTAAAAGAGCAAAGCAAAAATAGGAAAAAAAAAACAAAAAAATAGATGAGATCTTTTCAAGAAAATTGGAGATATCAAGGGAAAGTAAACACAAAAATGGGCATGTTAAAAGACAAAAATGGTAGGGAGTTAACAAAAGCAGAAGAGCTTAAAAAGAGGTGGCAGTAATAGACAAAATAATTATACAGAAAAGAGGTCTTTTATCACCACTAATCACTATGTTCTAGAGAGGGACAATATATAATGTCAGCTTGGGCTCAGTGAAACATTGCTAACAATATAGCTAGTAGAAGGAAAGGAATTTCAGTGATATTATTTAAAACCTTAAAGAATATATTGTTAAAATGCTGCTCTTAATTATGACAGTACATTTGGAAAACATAACAGTGGCCACTGCTGGATTTCTTTGACAAAGAGACCTGAGTTTCAATTGATAAATGATGGACAAAAGCAGCTACACCCAAAGAAAGAACACTGGGAAACGAATGTGAACTATCTGCATTTTTGTTTTTCTTCCCGGGTTATTTATACCTTCTGAATCCAATTCTCCCTATGCAATAAGAGAACTGTTCGGTTCTGCAAACATATATTGTATCTAGGATATACTGCAACATATCCAACATATAAAGGACTGCTTGCCATCTAGGGGAGGGGGTGGAGGGAGGGAGGGAAAAAAAATCGGAACAGAAACGAGTGTCAATATAAAGTAATTATTAAATAAAAATTAAAAAAACAAAAACAAAAACAAAAACAAAAACAAAAAAAAAACAGTGGCCACTGGATTGGAAAAGATCAATTAATATCCCAATCCTAAAGAATGCCTAGGAATGCAATTTGAACATTCAAAAAATTGTGCTCATTTCATATATCATTAAGATTTTGCTTAAGATTCTGATAACTAGGCTTCAACAATGTGTGACTCTAAATTGTCAGAAGAAGAGATTTATTTTTGAAGAACTAGGGGAACTAGAGCCAAAATTTTTTACAGTCAGTAAATAATAGAGAAATTAAGAGTTCTGGGTAAAAAAGGAAAAAAAAATCTACAGCTTATTGACTCAAGTCTTTGTGGAACACAATAAAATGTGCTAAGTCCTCACAGAGATGGGGCTATCTTGTGCTGGTCAAGAAGTAACAGTTAGAACCAAACATGGAACAGCTTATTGGTTTAAAATGGGAAAGGAGAATATCAGCATAGATGATTTCATTAAAGATGAGAATCTTATGCAGGTATATTATCTGAAAGCCTAGGGATGGTATATATTGGGATAAATAAAATATTCAGAGAATTTGACTCCCAATTTTGCCTCTATTTAAAGATGTAGTCTTGAATAAGTCTAACTCAGAAATTCTCAAATCTAAACATCACACAGCTTTTATATTCTTGAAAATTGAGGATCTCCCAATGTGCATTAGTTTAATTGGATTATGGCTATTAATATTTGTTGGAATCCTTACTAACTGCTAACTAATTAGAGTTGATCTAATCTTACAAGAAGATGCTTTGGGCAGAACCTGAAACAAGGTACTAAGTAGAACTAATTAATACAAGGCTTGTGTTCACACCTTTACTCATTGGAGTTCACTGAGTTCACACCTCCCTTGAAGCTCTTTGAGCCAGAGAGCACTAGCATAAATAGAGCTTCAATGGGCCAGTCGGGGAGTTCTTCAGAGTGAAGACGCTACAAGTTGAGATTTCACTGGAATGATATGAAGAATGGATCTGGCTGGAGGCTGAAGAAAGCAGAGGCAGAGGCTGAAGGACCAGACCTTTGGATTCCGCGACATTCGGAGAGAGGTCTTGGAACCAAGCAGAGAGATAGGCCTCTAAGCTAACCGGGCTATATTGGAGATAATAAAAGATCTGAACTTTTATCACCTGGCTGCGTTTTGAGAAGAAAAAGCTCACCACAAATATTTATATTAAAAAAGAAAACATCTTAGAATTATTATGAAACTAGTTTTGTCCTCACAAATCTCCTGAAAATGTCTTTGGGAACATTGTAGTCTGTGGACCAATACCTGAAGAAAATTAGTGGTCCATATCTTTTTTTGGGAAGCACTGGTGTCATTATAGATAGAGCAGTGACCATAGAATAAAGAAAATCTGGATTTCAACCTAACATCATATACCAGGATAACTACACTAATCTTTCAGCTTCAGTTTTTCTTTCTATTTATAAATAAGAACCAGAGCTTTTAAAAATCAAATGGTAGAATTGATGTTAAATTCAATGCAAAATTAAAAATAATCCATAGAAATCTTATCAAATTAATAAATTTCTTTTTTTAAAAAGTACAAATATATCTTGTATTACCATTTCATGTTTGGTTGAATATTACTAGTTATCAAAGGTTTGTAAACGGAGGTTTTCTATATTGTTACATAATCTTCTCTAATTTTGACATATTTATGAGGTAGAGATACCTTGTTGGAGTAGAGCTCTCCCATATATGTTTTATTTTTCATATTCAAATTTTGATATAAAGTAAAAATGTCATTTAAATTTTATTTGTGTGCAATATTAGCATAATATCAATATTAACATGAAATCAATTTTATGACATATATTTGTGTGCTTCTTTGATGCTTTGAAGTTATTTTTTTTTAATTATAATAGGCTTATTTGTTTTTAATACATATTCCTTTATGACATGTTGGGAGAAAAAAATCAGAGGAAAAGGGAAAAAAACATTGGAGAGATTAAAAAAAACAGAAAAAATAACTGATCACAGCATGTTTATTTATATTAAGTCTCCTTAGTTCTTTTTCCTGGATGCAGATGGCATTTTCTGTCCAAAGTCTATTGGGATTACTTTGAATCATTGAACCAAGAAGAACCAAGCCTTTCATGATTGATCATCCCATGTACTTGCTGTTATTTTGTATAATGTATTTCTGGTTCTGTTTGTTTCACTCAGCAAGAGTTCTTGAAAACTTTTCGAGGCCTTTCTATAATCAGCTTGTTCATGAATTTTTTTTTAAATTATAGCTTTTTATTTACAAGATATATGCATGGGTAATTTTTCAGCATTGACAGTTGCAAAACCTTTTGTTCCATTTCCCCCTCCTTTCCCCCATCCCATCCAAACCATGTTTGGTTCTAACTGTTGCTTCTTGACCAGCACACAGGTAGCCCCATCTCTGTGAGGGCTTATCACATTTTGTTGTGTTCCACACAAAGACTTGAGTCAAACAGCAGTAGATTTTTTTCCCTTCCCCCCACCCCCCAGAACTATCTTAATTTTTCTATAATTTACTGACTGTAAGAAGATGGCAGGTAGACCAATACATGTTAAACATGTTAAAGTATATGTTAAATACAATATATGTATACATATCCATACAGTTATTTTGCTGCACAAAAAGAATCAGACTTTGAAACAGTGTACATTTAATCTGTGAAGGAAATCAAAAATTCAGGTGGACAAAAATAGAGGGATTGGGAATTTTATGTAGTTGTTCACACTCATTTCCCTGAGTTCTTTTGCTGGGTGTAACTGGTTCAATTCATTACTGTTCTATTGGAGCTGATTTGTTTCATCACATTGTTGAAGAGGGCCATGTCCATCAGAATTGATCATCATATAGTGTTGTTGCTGAAGTAAATAATGATCTCCTGGTCCCGCTCATTTCACTCAGCATCAGTTCATGTAAGTCTCTCTAGGCCTTTCTGTTGTTCATCATTTTTAAAGAACAATAACGCTACATTACCTTCATATGCCACAACTTCTTCAAGCATTCCCCAACTGATGGACATCTACTCATTTTCCAATTCTTTGCTACTACAATAAAAAGTAGCCACAAACATTTTTGCACATGTGAGTCCTTTTCCCTCCTTTATGATTTCCTTGTAATACAGACTCAGTAGTGGCACTGCTGACAAAGAGTATGCACACTTTGATAGACCTTTGGGCATAGTTCCAAACTGCTCTCCAGAAGAGTTGGATCAGTTCACAACTCCATCAACAAAGCATTAGTGTCCCAGTTTTCCCACATCTCCTCCAATGTTTATCATTATCCTTTCTTCATATGTTAGCCAATTTGAGAGACATAAGTTGGCACCTTAGGGTTGTTTTAATTTGTTTTTTTTTCTAATGAATACTGATTAAGAGGAGAGTTCTTTTAAGGAAAAGGTTTACTGTAGTATTCTTTTTATAGTCAGCAATAGGAACACATTTCCAAAAAGAGACTTTTAAAGAAATGGATCTTACCTTAAATTTAAAAAAAATGACTATTTCCTTAAAAACTGACATTAAAAAATCAATCAGCATTTCCTAATACTTCTGATAGGCCCATGCCCTATTCATAGCTATTTATAAGGATTTTATAAAGATTAATTTGTCTCTGAAAAAAATGATCTAAATCATTATTTGTTAGAAAAATACAAATTAAAACAATTCTGAGGTGCTACCTCACACCTTCCAGATGAGCTAAGATGACAGTAAAATATAATAACAAATGTTACATGGGATGTGGGACAACTAGGTGGAGTTGTGAAATGATCCAATTATTCTGAAGAGCAATTTGGAACTGCCATTCCTGGGTCTGCATCCCAAGGGAATCATAGAGGAGGGAAAAGGACCCACATGGGCAAAAATGTAGCAGCTTTTTTGTGATAGCAAAGAATTGGAAAATGATTAGATGCCCATCAGTTGGGGAATGGCTGAACAAGTTGTGATACATGAAGGTAATGAAATATTATTTTTCTTTAAAAATGATGAACAAGCTGATTATAGAAAGGCCTAGAGAGATTTACATGAACTGATGCTGAGTGAAAAAAGCAGCACCAGTAATAAATTGAATACAATAACAACAAGGATGTGTGATAATCAGTTATTAGTTCAGGGATCCAAAACAACCCCAATAGACTTTGAACAGAAAATACCATTTACATCCAGAAAAAATAATTAAGATGACAATGAAAATAAACACATGCACTTCTTTTTTTCTGTTTTTTTCTCTCTCCCATTGTTTTTCCCTTTTGCTCTGATTTTTCTCTCCCAACATGGTTCATAAAGCAATGTATATTAAAAAAAAATAAATTTAGTAGAAAAAAGAAATATTGTGAAAATAAATCTGAACTAAGCTCTGATATAATGTAACATTTGCTATTTTCTTTTTTTTTAATAACTTTTTATTGATAGAACTCATGCCAGAGTAATTTTTTACAACATTATCCCTTGAATTCACTTCTGTTCCAATGTTTCCCCTCCCTTCCTCTACCCCCTCCCCCAGATGGCAAGCAATCCTTTTACATGTTGAATAGGTAAGATACAACTTGGATACAATATACGCATGCAGAACCGAAAAGTTTTCTTGTTGCACAGGGAGATTTGAATTTAGAAGGTACAAATAACCCGGGAAAAAAAACAAAAATGCAAGCAGTTTATATTCATCTCCCAGTGTTCTTTCTTTGGGTGTAGCTGTTTCTGCCCATCTTTGGTCAGTTGAAACTGAATTAGCTCTCTTTATCAAAGAGATCCACTTCCATTAGAATACATCCTCAAACAGTATCATTGTTGAGGTATATAATGATCTCCTGGTTCTGCTCATTTCACTTAGCATTAGTTCATGTAAGTCTCACCAGTCCTCTCTGTATTCATCCTGCTGTTCATTCCTTACAGAACAATAATATTCCATAATGTTCATATACCACAATTTACTCAACCATTCTCCAATTGATGGGCATCCATTCATTTTCCAGCTTCCAGCCACTACAAACAGGCCACAAACATTTTGGCACATACAGGTCCCTTTCCCTTCTTTAGTATCTCTTTGGGGTATAAAAGCCCAGTAGAAACACTGCTGGATCAAAGGGTATGCACAGTTTGATAACTTTTTGAGCATAGTTCCAAATTGCTCTCCAGAATGGCTGGATGTGTTCACAATTTCACCAACAATGTATCAGTGTCCCTGTTTTCCCACATCTCCTCCAACATTCCACATTATCTTTCCCTCTCACTCTAGCCAATCTGACAGGTGTGTAGTGGTATCTCAGAGTTATCTTAATTTGCATTTCTCTGATTAATAATGATTTGGAGCATATTTTCATATGTCTATAAATAGTTTCAATTTCTTCATCTGAGAATTGTCTGTTCATATCCTTTGTCCATTTATCAATTGGAGAATGGTTTGATTTCTTATAAATTAGAGTCAATTCTCTATATATTTTGGAAATGAGGCCTTTATCAGAACCTTTGATTGTAAAAATGTTTTCCCAGTTTATTGTTTCCCTTCTAATCTTGTCTGTATTTGTTTTGTTTGTACAAAAACTTTTCAATTTGATATAATCAAAATTTTCTATTTTGTGGTCAATAGTGATCTCTAGTTCTTCTTTGGTCATAAATTCCTCCCTCTTCCACAGGTCTGAGAAGTAAACTATCCTATGCTCTTCCAATTTATTTATAATCTCATTCTTTATGCCTAGGTCATGAACCCATTTTGACCTTATCTTGGTGTACGGTGTTAAGTGTGGGTCAAACATTTGCTATTTTCAATAAATAATTTTCATCTGCAAAAAAGAGAAAGATTAATTTGTCTCAGACCCTGATAATGAACATTTTTGAGGTATCCACTCACTTAATATTTTTTCCCTGCTTCCAGAAAAAAAGAAAGAAAAAGGAACTCCTCCTATCTATGTGACACAGGATACTTGCTTCCTCTAAGCTTTAGTGTATTCTTCTGTAATATGAAAATAACTATCATGTTGCATACTTTATATAATCCTTTTAACAAAAGTGTACTATTTTACAGAATTATGTGTGAAGAATTATGACGACCAAATTTTAGTCAATTAAAATGAACTTAACAAATATTGCTTATGGTCAAGTGATCTAAGATTTATGTTAATCTAGATCTCATTATCAATCAACAAGAGGAAGGGGATTGGGTATGTTATTTTAATGCTATCTTACTTGTATATCATGTTTCTTCCTCTGTCTCTTCCATCCCTACTTTCCATTGTAAAAAGAAATTCCATTATATTAAAAAAGAAAAAAAAAAGAAAAATCCATGTTAGCAAAAACAACCTACAGGTCAGCCACATTTTATGGTATATGCTTACTTATCATATCTTACTTTTTAAAAAGGATGGAGTGGAATATTTCTTCAACTTTTCTCTGGACTGAACTTGGTTACTGTAATTACAAAATAGTAAGTCTGGTTTTATCATTTTTCTAATTACCTAGTCGATGCATAAATTTCTTTTCTATTCCACTTACTAAATCAATTTATCTAACTGGAATAAGTGATGCTTCCTTTTTTTCTCATTCTTTTTAGGAGGTGGAATCAATCCCTTATAAAGATAACTATACTAATTTTAACTTGCATCTTTTTATTATTTTAACTCATACCTGGCTTTTAGAAAACTAAATTTTAATATTCAGTATGAACTTATGTAGGTATTGACACAGGAAACTCCTTGGTGAGGAGTGTTTTCCCTAGCATCATATATCTTGCATATGTCAGGACTTGAAATCAAGGTCTTCTTTATTTTGAGATTAGTTTTCCAAATATTTCACCCAATGGCTTTTAATTAACAAAACCTAACATGTATATGGTGAGATCATAAACCATAATTTCATTGATTTTTTACACATAAGGAAACTCAAGTTCAGGGAGTTTAAGTGAATTGTCCAAACAATAGCCAAACAATAAGAAAGTGAATGAAGTTGGTTTCAAACCATGTGTTTTTCCTGACTTTAAGTCTAAGTAATCTTTTCACTAATATAAAATATTATATTATATGGTATATAATATACCATAAATGTACAATAAAAAGTAATATATAATAATACAATATAATACAGTTTATGATACTATTGCATATATGATACAGAGCTCACATAGAACCTCCCACATAGAAAGAAAGAGACAGAGAAAAGAGAAAAGAGCAATATTTTTCAAAGATATATGATGGGGGAAGGTATATTTGGTGACAGTCTGTATGTAAATTAGTATGATATAGTACTTGGTTGTGTATTAATAACTATTGAGGTGAAAAAAATTAAATAGGCTATCTGTGTTCCTTAGGTTCCATAAGTATAGATTAGGAATTTAAGTTTGTTTGTTTTTTTCATAGACACCTATAAAATGAGGAAAATACTTTTGCTGACCTGACTTCAAATATGTTTGTTATTTCAGGTAATAAGACAACAAGGGATTGATGTATAAGACTAAGGAGTTCTAGCTTTCTAGTCTTGATATCAAATGACAGGTTTATGGGATCATAGATTTAGAATTGTAATAAATTTTAAAGGTCATCAAGTCCAAAAACAAAGTCCAAAAACAGATAAGAAAATTGAGGTACAATGAAGATAAAGTAACTTTTTTGGGGTCATACAACTATTAAGCATTTGAGGTGGGATTTTAGCATAAGCTTTCCTGACTTCAGGTTCACTATTTATCCACAATACCACAAAAACTATAATAATTATTTTCTAGAACTTTGACACAAAGTCATAAGCATTCTATATCAGAATCTTGGAGATGGAGTCACGTACTTCCCTCTCAACTCCTTCTCTCTCAACTTCTACTTTTTGGCAGGGAGGGGGGAGGGTGATGAGCTAATGCTTATGAATATAGGCAATGACTTTATTAAATTTTTACCTAGGTGTAAACAGAAATATGCATGCACACAAATATACATACATAAACATATATATATACATAAATATATGAACATGTGTGTTTAAACATATAATAGTGTGCTTACATAATAAACACATTTATATACACATACATATATAAACGCAGTACTTATATTCAGTGCATAGTAGCCAGTGACATTTTAACCTGAATGGGAATTTTGGTAGTTGTAAATTTAGTAACTTTGACTTGTTTATTCATCTTGCTGGGGACAGACTGTTTTTTTTTTTTTTTTTTGAATCTAGTTTGCCGGCACTGAATTCAATATCATTTCTTTTTCAATTCCTCATCAAAATGTCATTCTTTTATCCCTCTTCTCTTTTCTTTGCACCCAGGTTTGACCCAGAGCAAATAAGAATTTGCAACCCATTTCAACATTTCAGACACAAGTCAATACTTGCAAAGCAATTCTTTTAAAAAGTAGAAACATACGATTGTCTATTTTTTCCTTAAAAATAAAAGACAGACAGCACTAAAATTTATAATGTAGCTTGCTTTGAGAGCTCATCATAAAAATTGAGAGCACAGTAATCATGTTGTATGCTAAAGGAGACTTTTTGCTTTTGAGTTTTCTTCTGCTCGTTGATTCTCAGTGGATTGCTTGGCTCCTTTCTAGATCAGCATTCTTTGGAACCAAAAACCACAGTAGAGGTCAGGCTAGCAGAGCCTGCTGGGTAAAGAATGCAGGCTACAAAGGCAGTCATTGTCAATGGTGACGACTTACTGGTGTCCATGACTAAATTGGCAGGATCTCCTGCTTCCCCTAGAGTATGCTCATGAAATCCTAAACTCATCAGTTTTGAAAGGCATGAAACTAGGAAACAAGCAGCCCTTTAAGATACTCAAACCCTGAACCACAGAACAGCGACTAATCTCACACATTTAGGTGAAATCCCTCTGGTCAAGGAGCCCAGATCTGTGGTGGTCTTTGGCCAGGACCCATTTCTGTGTTTATTTTACTGTGGAACGAATAGCTCCTAAAGTTTCAGTGCTTAAATGAAACAAACTAGAATAATATTACCTTGGGAGTTATTAAGGCTCTTCCACTGGACAAGTAATTCCTTGCCTCCCCACTGCTCTTATTTCACACATTTAAAGCATGACCCTCATTTTTCCAATTACAGTGAATCTGTCATGGATCATAGCACTAAAGCAAGAAGGGACAGTAGAGATTATTGACTGTAAAACACTAATTTTGTAGATGAGGAAACTGAGGCCAGAAGGGTTTAGGCCACACATGCAGGTAGCATGTGACATAAATGGTATGCAAACACAAGATCCTTCATTACAAATATTGGGTTATTTTGTTTTTACTGTACTTTTATAGGTAAGGTAAAAATTAATTTGCTACTCTAAAAATGTTAGCTCTTTGACAAAATATTAGTATACCTATGAATCCATCATTATGTGGTATCCTCCTACCTGCAAGTTACAGAACTTAGAAACTTAAACACTTGACAGTGGAATGATCTCACTTGTCAGAGTATTTCATTAGAAGGAGTAATTCCAATTTTTCTGTAAAATCCCCTTTAAGCTTATTATAATGAGTGGGTAGGCTGTCATCTTGATTCTTTTTGGCATATTCAAATAGATTTTTCCCCTCCTCAATTTATAATTATTTATACTTGCTAAAGTGAATTCATGCAATATGGTCAATGTTATTCATGATGCCTAATATATAGGCATCTTTTTCAGAGTTAATACAAAACATTCTACAATAATTAGGAAGTTAACACTATTATTATTTTAAGGTAGAGAGGGAGTAGATATTTCAGCATTATTAGATAATAATTTAGATAGTATAAATTTAGTATATAGATATAGATAGTATAATTTAGATAACTAAATTTAAAAAAAACTGAGTAGTTGACAGCAGTATAAATCTATATCCATTAATTTATGCTAGAAGCTCAAATTCCTAATGTCTTCAGTGAAGAGAATAAGTAGTCACAAACTTTCTCAGTTTCTCTGATTATATACAGTTATTCTTGCTTAATGTTTCCCTCTTTAAGAAGTTACTCCATTACCTTAAAAGACATGGATAAAGTTGACTCTTCACTATATTTCAATCTTGAGTCTATTTCCATCAATAAAACCCATAAATGCATGAAACTAATAATGTAAACAAATGTGAACTGAAAACTCACTTGAAAATTACAGGTTCAAAATAATGTATGCAATGTGCCTGATTCCAAAGACAGAGAATTAGACAGCTGGGAGTTTGTTTATGCCCATTTCCCCTTTATTTAAGTAGGAAAGACTGAATCCTTGTCACTTTCAAAAAAAAAAAAAGATCACTAATATCTTTTGGCAATGTGTTAATAAAATTGAATTACAGGAAATTTTATTACATATGCTTTTGTTCTTTCAAGGAAATGAAAGAAAATTTTATTGTGAAATATAAAATTGTTGCTTATTTTTTCTGTAGCTGTTTTAAATGTATATATTTATAGAACAAGGACCAATTTTTAAATAAAAAAAGACAATTATTTACATGAAAGTTTTTTATTCATTCAGAGTCTGTTTAATAGCCTTATTTAATGTTATTTTCTTTGTTTTCGTTAGATATAAACTTTTAGCAATTTACAATAATTCCTCACATTCATATCTGCAGAGAGCAGTACAACCTAAGTCTAAATCATTACTTAGTTATCATAACAGTCCTAACCTACTTCTCATAACTTATTAAACAAGGTAGAAATATATGGTAAATCCAATATATGCATATATATTTATATAATCTTCTTGCTGTACAAGAAAAATCAAATCAAACCACGTATAGTATGGGCTAGCTTTGTGGAGGACCTCAGGGTCAGCCAGAGTCAGGATAAATCAAAATCCTTGGTCTTTAGGGGGAGAAGTGAAGGAGGAAGGCAAGCTGCCACATGGCTTGACAAAGATGTATCCTGGATTCTGTTGTCCAGAGTCTCCAACCTCTCTCCTCTTCGTCCTGTAGTCAAATGCCTCTCACTTATCTCCCTCTACACTCCAATCCTTGCCTACGATTATCTTACTAACAAACATTCAGCAAGCACTAATGGTGAGGAGAGCCATCATCCAAATATATGCCAATAGAGCCATTGTCTCACATCTAATAATTAGCATTAAGTACTCTTTTTTTCTTATTCAGAGTTTCAGCCCACTACAAAACCAAAAATTAATTAATTAATTAATTAATTAAATGAAGCAAAATAAAATGCAAACAAACAATAATAAAACGAGTGAAAATGCTATGTTGTGATCCACATTCAGTTCCCTCAGTCCTCTCTCTGAGTGTAGATGGCTCTCTTCATCACTAAACAATTGGAACTGGTTTGAATTATCTCATTGTTGAAAGGAGTCACATCCATGAGAACATAACATTCATATACCATAACTTATTCAGCCATTCTCCAATAGTTTCTCGCCACTACAAAAATGGCTACCTTAAACATTTTTGCACGTGTGGGATACTTTCCCTCCTTTAAATTATCTTTGGGTTATAAACCTAGTGGAAGACTGCTTGATCAAAGAGTATGTACAGTTGGATAACTTTTTGAGTATAGTTCCAAATTGTTCTCTAGAATGGTTGGATTTCTTCACAGATCCACTAACAGGATATGTGTATAAGTTTTCCCACATCCCTTCCAACATTCATCATTATCTTTTCCTGTCATCTTAGCCAATCTGGGAGGTATATAGTGATATCTCAGAGTTGCATTAATTTGTATTTCTCTGATTAATAGTGATCTAGAGTACTTTTTTCATATGACTACAAATTATTTCAATTCTTTTATGTGAAAATTGTCTATTCATAGATCCTTTGACCATTTATCAATCAGAGAAGGGCTTGAATTCTTATAAATTTGAGTCAATTCTCTATATATTTTAGCAATGAGGCCTATATCAGAACTTTTGAACATAAAAATGTTTTCCCAATTTATTGTTTGTATTAGTTTTGTTTGTACAAAAACTTTTCACATTAATATAATCAAAATTATCTATTTTGTGATTAAAATGATCTCCAGTTTTTCTTAGGTCACAGATTCCTTCCTCTTTCACAAATGTGAGGTCAACTAGCCTATGTTTTTCTAATTTGTTTATAATATCATTCTTTATATCTAGATTGTGAACCCATTTCAACTTCATCTTGATATATGGTTTTAGGTGTGGGTCAATGTCTAGTTTCTGCCATGCCAGTTTCCAATTTTCCCAGCAGTTTTTGTCAAATAGCAAATTTTTATCCCAAAAGCTGGGGTCTTTGGGTTTGTCAGATACTAGATTACTATAAACATTGACTATTTTGGCCTGTAAACCTAACTTATTTCACGAATTTAATATTGTCTCATTATTGTCATTCTCTTAGATAAAATTATTGATTGTGTCTCTTAGACACAATCTTTGCTGTTTCAATTATTCATTCTTTAGGATGAGATGATTTCATTTCCAATTACTTTTTGGTCTATTTTCCTTTGACCTAACGAATGTAATTTTTATCACATCATGATCTGAAAATTTGCATTTATTGGTTCTGCCTTTCTGCATTTGATTTTGACAACTTTATGCCCTAATACATGGTCAATTTTTGTATAGGTTCTATGAATGGCCAAGAAGAAAGTGTACTCCCTTCTGTCTCCATTGAATTTTTTTCCAAAGATCTATCATACCTAACTGTTCTAGTATTGTATTTACCTTCTTAACTTCTTTTTTATTTATTTTGTAGTTAAATTTATGTAGTTCTGAGAGAGCAAGGTTAAAATCTCCTATTATTCTAGTTTTGCTATATAGTTCTTCTTCCAGCTCTCTTAACTTCTCCTTCAAGAATTTAGATGCTATACCACTTGATGGATATATGTTTAATATTGATTGCTTCATTATCAATGGTACCTTTTAACAAGATATACTCTCTTTCCTTCTCTCTTTTAGTTAGATCTATTTTTTTTTTTATTTTTGCTTCATCTGATATCAGGATGGCTACCCCTGCCTTTTTTTTTTTACTTCACCTGAAGCATAATATATTCTGCTCCAAACTTTTGCATTTACTCTGAATGTATCGTTCTGCTTTAAATGTGTTTCTTGTAAACAATATTTTGTAAGGTTCTGGCTTTTAATCCAGTCTGCTATTCACTTCCATTTTAAGGGAGAGTCCACCCCATTCACATTTAATTAAAACTACTTATTCTGCATTTCTCACCAACTTAGTTACCCCAAATTATACTTTTCTCTTTCCTTTTTCCTCTTTCACTTCTCCCCAGTATTTTACTTATGAGTACCACTTACCTCAAGCAGCCCTCCCCCTTTAAAGCCGCTTTCCTTTTCTTGTATACATGCAGAGTAAAGGTAAAAGGTTGGAACAGAATCTACTATGCTTCACACGAAGTCAAAAAAGCAGGGGTAGCCATCCCAATCTCAGATCAAGCAAAAGAACAATTTGATCTAATTAAAAGAATTAAGGAAGAGCATTAGATCTTCCTAAAGGGTAGCATAGATAATGAAGCAATAACAATATTAAACATATATGCACCAAGTGGTGTAGCATCTAAATTTTTAAAAGAGAAATTAAGAGAGCTGCAAGAATAGACAGCAAAACTATAATAGTGGGAGATCTCAACCTTGTACTCTCAGAATTAGATAAATCAAACCACAAAATAAATAAGAAAGAAGTCAAAGAGGTAAATAGAATACTAAAAAAGTTAGATATGATAGATCTCTGGAGAAAACAAAATGGAGACAGAAAGGAGTACACTTTCTTTTCAGCAGTTCACAGAACATATACAAAAATTGACCATATATTAGGACATAAAAACCTCAAACTCAAATGCAGTAAGGCAGAAATAGTAAATGCATCCTTTTCAGACCACGATGCAATGAAAATTACATTCAACAAAAAGCCAAGGGAAAGTAGACCAAAAGATAATTGGAAACTAAATAATCTCATACTAAAGAATGATTGGGTGAAACAGCAAATCATAGACATAATTAATAACTTCACCCAAGAAAACAACAATAATGAGACATCATACCAAAATCTGTGGGATGCAGCCAAAGCGGTAATAAGGGCAAATTTCATATCTCTAGAGGCCTACTTGCATAAAATAGAGAAAGAGAAGGTCAATGAATTGGGCTTACAACTAAAAGTGCTAGAAAAGGAACAAATTAACCCCCACCCCCAGTCAAACACTAAACTTGAAATTCTAAAAATAAAAGGAGAGATCAATAAAATTGAAAGTAAAAAAAAACAAAAAACAAAAAACAAAAAAAAAAACAAAACAAAACCAAAAACTATTGAATTAATTAATAAACTAAGAGTTGGTTCTATGAAAAAGCCAACCAAATAGACAAACCCTTAGTAAATCTGATTTAAAAAAGGAAAGAGGAAAATCAAATTGTTAGTCTTTAAAATGAAAAGGGACAACTCACCACTAACGAAGAGGAAATTAGAGTAATAATTAGGAATTACTTTGCCCAACTTTATGCCAATAAATTTGACAACTTAAATCATATAGAAGAATACCTTCAAAAATATAGCTTGTCCAAACTAACAGAAGAAGAAGTCAATATCCTAAATAATCCCATCTCAGAAAAAGAAATAGAACAAGCTATTAACCAACTCCCTAAGAAAAAATCATCAGGACCAGATGGATTTACATGTGAATTCTACCAAACATTTAAACAATTAATTCCAATGCTATATAAACTCTTTGAAAAAATAGGGATTGAAGGAGTCCTACCAAACTCATTTTATGACACAGACATGGTACTGATACCTAAACTAGGTAAGCTGAAAACAGAGAAAGACAATTATAGACCAATCTCCCTAATGAATATTGATGCTAAAATCTTAAATAAAATATTAGCAAAAAGATTACAGAAAATCATCCCCAGGATAATACACTATGACCAAGTAGGATTTACACCAGGAATGCAAGGCTGGTTCAATATTAGGAAAACTATTAGCATAATCGACTATATCAATAACCAAACTAACAAAAACCATATGATCACCTCAATAGATGCAGAAAAAAGCATTTGATAAAATCCAACATCCATTCCTAATAAAAGCACTTGAGAGTACAAGAATAAATGGAGTTTTCCTTAAAATAGTCAGGAGCATATTTTTAAAACCATCAGTGAGCATCATATGCAATGGGGAAAAACTGGAATCTTTCCCAGTAAGATCTGGAGTGAAACAAGGCTGCCCACTATCACCATTATTATTCAATATTGTATTAGAAACACTAGCCTCTGCAATAAGAGTCGAGAAAGAGATTAAAGGAATTAGAGTAGGCAATGAGGAAACCAAACTATCACTCTTTGCAGATGATATGATGGTATACCTAGAGGACCCCAGAGAGTCTACTAAAAAGCTATTAGAAATAAGTCATAACTTTAGCAAAGTTGCAGGATACAAAATAAATCCCCATAAACCCTCAGCATTTTTATACATCATCAACAAAATCCAACAGCAAGAGATACAAAGAGAAATTCCATTCAAAATAACTATCAACAGTATAAAATATTTGAGAATCTATCTAACCAAAGGAAAGTCAGGAATTATTTGAGCAAAATTACAAAAAAAAACTTTTCACACAAATAAAGTCATGCTTAAATAATTGGAAAAATATTAATTGCTCTTGGATAGGCCGAGTGAATATAATAAAGATGACAATACTCCCTAAACTAATCTATTTATTTAGTGCTATACCAATCAGACTTCCAAGAAAATATTTTAATGATCTAGAAAAAATAACAAAAAAATTCATATGGAACAATAAGAGGTTGAGAATCTCAAGGGAATTAATGAAAAAAAAAATCAAATGAAGCTGGCCTAGCTGTACCTGATCTAAAACTATATTATAGAGCAGCAGTCACCAAAATCATTTGGTATTGGCTAAGAAATCAGTGGAATAGGTTAGGCTCACAAGACAGAATAGTCAACTATAGCAATCTAGTGTTTGACAAACCCAAAGATCCTAACTTTTGGGATAAGAATTCATTATTTGATAAAAACTGCTGGGATAACTGGAAATCAGTATGGCAGAAATTAAGCATGGACCCATACTTAACACTGTATGCCAAGATAAAATCAAAATGGGTCCATGATTTGGACATAAAGAACGAGATTATAAATAAATTAGAGGAACATAGGATGGTTTATCTCTCAGACTTGTGGGGGGAAAAGAAATTTGTGACCAAAGATGAACTAGAGACCATTACTGATCACAAAATAGAAAATTTTGATTATATCAAATTAAAAAGCCTTTGTACAAACAAAACTAATCCAAACAAGATTAGAAGGGAAGCAACAAAATGGGAAAACATCTTCACAGTTAAAGGTTCTGATAAAGGCCTCATTTCCAAAATATATAGAAAATTGACTCTTATTTATAAGAAATCAAGCCATTCTCCAATTGATAAATAGTCAAAGGATATGAACAGACAATTTTCAGATGATGGAATTGAAACTATTTCCACTCATATGAAAGAGTGTTCCCAAATCACTATTGATCAAAGAAATGCAAATTAAGACAACTCTGAGATATCACTACACATTTGTCAGCTTGGCTAAGATGACAGGAAAAAAATAATGATGAATGTTGAAGGGGATGCAGGAAAAAGGAGACACTGATGCATTGTTGGTGGAGTTGTGAACGAATTCAACCATTCTGGAGAGCAATCTGGAATTATGCCCAAAAAGTTATCAAACTGTGCATACCCTTTGATCCAGCAGTGTTATTTCTGGGCTTATATCCCAAAGAAATACTAAAGAAGGGAAAGGGACTTGTAAGTGCCAAAATGTTTGTGGCAGCCCTGTTTGTAGTGGCTAGAAACTGGAAATTGAATGGATGCCCATCAATTGAAGAATGGTTGGGTAAATTGTGGTATATGAATATTATGGAATATTATTGTTCTGTAAGAAATGACCAGCAGGATGAATACAGAGAGGCTTTGTGAGACTTACATGAACTGAAGCTAAGTGAAATGAGCAGAACCAGGAGATCATTATATACTTCAACATCGATACTGTATGAAGATGTATTCTGATGGAAGTGGATTTCTTTGACAAAGAGACCTAACTCAGTTTCAACTGATCAATGATAGATAGATATTTTCCTCAAAAAATAGCCTAATATTGGACACAAAGTAAACATTTAAATAAAGACTAGTTGGATCAAATTTTTAAAATGCCTTCTGTTTTCATTTTTCTTGTTGAGAGAATGAAATGATGGTAGCTACACCCAAAGAAAAAACACTGGGAAATGAATGTAAACTATTTGCAGTTTTGTTTTTCTTCCCGGGTTATTTTTACCTTCTGAATTCAATTCTCCCTGTACAACAAGAGAAATGTTTGGTACTGCATACATATATTGTATTTAGAATATATTGCAACATCTTTAATATATATAAGACTGCTTGCCATCTAGGGGAGAGGATGGAGGGAGGAAGGGGAAAAATCAGAACAGAAGTGACTGCAAGAGATAATGTTGTAAAAAATTACCCTGGCATGGGTTCTGTCAATAAAAAGTTATTATAAAATAAAAATTTTTTTAAAAGCCCCAGTCTGGTCCTTATATCTATATCTATCCTCAAAAAATAGCCTAATATTGGACACAAAGTAAACATTTAAATAAAGACTAGTTGGATCAAATTTTTAAAATGCCTTCTGTTTTCATTTTTCTTGTTGAGAGAATGAAATGATGGTTGCTGACTTTGAGATGAGTATTACTTTCAAATGAGCCCATATTTTGTATTAAAATAAAATCAGACTATGGGACAAAGATGGAAACCAGAAAATGCCAATTATAAATTTATAAGATTTGCATAAATATGCAATGAGCACCATCAAATATTAACCTAGTAGTTATAGAAAGATCACCTTTACTTTAATAGATAGGAGAATATGAAATTGTATATGAGATTAAAATATGAACTTATGTAAATGATTATTATCCTTTTCATAGAGAAGTAAATAGGAAAACAATTTATATTTATGATATAAAGGATATATAGTGTCTCATTTTTGTTTTCTTATTATAAGAACAATTTCCTTAAAACTGGCATGGTTATCCTGAAGAACAAAAGTCTTGTGAGATATGAGAGTATCTTCAAGTATCTTAAAGGCTGCCATGTGAAAGAAAGGGTTATCATGTCTATTTTGACTTCAGAGAGATGAAACAGAAGGATAGCAATGAGATGAATTTAGACTTAATGTCTGGAAGTGGTAATGATCAAACAACTTCCTAACAAAGTTATCTAGAAGTGGAAAGATCTGCCTTGAAAAGTGGTGGAGTCCTTTAATTTTGAGATCTTAAAGTAGAGGTCAGATAGCCACTGTCTGTGTATATTATGGAAGAGTGGTTGGAGTTTATATATGAGCTGAAGTTGATGGAATCCAACTTTTAGAATTTTGTGATTTTATAATAGTGAATTGATAATAAAAATGAAAAATCATATAGAATTTTTGTTTTGCAAAGCACTTTAAAAATCTTAATGAATCACACAAGTTTCCCCTCTGGGATCAAAGATTTTCAGAGTTGAAAGGAACCTTATAGTTCATCTAGACCACTACAAATATAAGAGGTATTTTTTTTATATTTTTCTTATGAGTGAAGATGGAAACTGTATTTGAAAACCTGAAGCAATAGATGATTCATTACCTCCCAAGATAACTAAAACCACTTTTGAATAGATTTATTTTTTTTTTCTTGTATAAAATCTACCTTCCTAAAATGTCTACCATTTTCTTCTGACTGTGCCCTTATTGAGCAAATATAAATAATAATATCAATGAGGAAAACAATAAATAGCATTAACATAGCAAGTTAACATTTGTATATAGCTTTGCATAGATTAACTCATTTAATATTTATAACATACTTTTACAATAGGCACAATTTTCATTCTTATTTACAAATGAAAAGAGAATGTAAGTTGAACAGATGCATACCACTCCTTGCCTGGAGTGAAACAGCATCTTCCTGACGTCAAATTCAGCACTGAAGTACTTAACTGCCTCCCCCTTCTAATAACCCATCAAATGTCTTTATATAGCATTCCAAGACACATTAACCTGTTAATTTTTTTATTTCCAGGATAGACATGTTCATTTCTTTCAAATATATTGCTAAATGCCATGGTTTATGTCTCTCTCCTATCCTTAAATATGTTATTCTTTACATGTGCTCTAAATTATTATTTTTACTTTTCCCAATTATATGTAAAAACAATTTTTGATCTTTTTTGAGAATTGTTTATGCATATATTTTACATATCATTTATACACTTTATACATGTGTATATTGTTTATGCATATATATTATACATATTTTGTTGAGTCATTTCAGTCAGAGTTAACTTTTTATGACTCTATTTGAGGTTTTTTTGACAAATATTTTTCTGCAATTCATTTTACAGATTTGGAAAATGAGGCAAATGGAATTGTTAGTTCAGGGTCAAAGAGAGAATGAGACTGATGACTTTGTACAACTCTGCCTCATCATATCCAATTCACATGCAAGTGAAGACATAATCTTCATAATATCATTGATCCTCTAAAAGAATAAAAGATGGCTAAAAATAGCAAGCAATGGTAGATTGACACACAGTAAGTGCTTGAGGCTGAATTTAACTTAGGAAGATGAGTCTTCTTGACTGCAGGTCAGGTTCTGTTAATTCCGGAGCATACAAATTTTAGAATATTCTTTAAAATTTATAACTTTTTTTCAAAAATGAGCTTTCTTATTATATTCCTCCCACTACCCCCTCCACATACCAATCACTATCACACAATAAAATTCTGGTCATTTTGAAATGACCAATTAATTTTATTCAATGTGATAGTGAAGAGTATATTACAAATTGCCCTTCTTTTCTTCCTTCCTTCTTTCCTCCTTCTTTCCCTCCATTCTTCCTTTCTTCCTTTCTTATTTCTTTCCTGATTCCCTTTTTCCTTTTTTTTCCTATGTATTTTTATATCTATATCCAGCCCAATGTACAGTCTTTCTGGTTCAATCAAAAAGCTCATTTCTAAAACAAAAACAGGCTTTTTGGTTTGTTGAAACCAATAATAGATGCTCATTTTAAAATTTTGGATGTTTTCAGGCAATTTCACCCTTTACTGTATAAAAATATATTGAAATAAAATAAGAATGATTTAAGTGGGTGAGCCAAATAGAATATAAAACAATTAAAGTGTTTCAAAAAAGCTAATATTTATTTTGGCTTCTATTCTTTTCCCTATGACACTCTCCTGCTAAAAATTTCAAATTATTTAAAAATAAGTTTTTAAAACTTCAATTTTCTTTTTAAAATTCACATTTTCAATTATTAATTTTTTTCTTGTCTTCACTACTTTTCAAGAAAAGCAAAAAATATAAGGAAATTATCCATTTTTCTAAAAGGAAAGATACAAAGAATTAAAAAAAAATCCCATATTCAAGCTTTCTATTCCTTCTGACATATTCCTGAAAAGGTGCATTTTATTTATTTATTTTACTTTCAGGAAGATAATTATTTTTATCATTAGTATTACTAGTAATAACTGCATTCTCATATTACAGAACTGTTTCCATGGATTTCTATGTTTATACAAAATAAGATATATCCCCAAAGTCTGATATATTTGTAAATTCATATTAAGTATCTTCCTCTTAGTTTGAAGTACATTTGTCTCAGTAAATCAGCAGGATTCAACCAGCATCATATTATTGTACCTGTGCTTTATTTTTCTATATATTTAAAAATATTTATTATTTTTCCCACATTATATGTTGAAACATTTTTTAACATTTGTTTTTAAAACTTTGAGTTCTAGATTTTCTTTTCTTCCTCTCTCTTTCATCATTGAGAATGCAAGCAGTTAGTCATAGATTATGCCTGTATATTCATGCAAAACATTTCCATAATAAGCCATGTTGTTTAAAAAAAAAAAAAACACAGACACACATAGACCAAAAAAATAAAAAGAAAAAATAAGTCAAGAAAAATTTTTTAAAAATATATGCTTCAATTTTTATCCAGACTCCATCAATTCTTTCTCTGCGGGATGGATAGCATTTTTCATCATAAGTTCTTCAGAGTTGTCTTGGATTATTGTGTTGTTAAAAATAGTTATGTCATTCATAGCTGATCATCTTATAATATTGTCATTACTTTGTACAAAGTATATTTCACATTGGACCATCTCATGAAAATGTTTTCCAATTTTTTCTGAGAAATTTGTTTGAATTTGCAATTCTCCAATCAATAGTAAGAGCTATTTTTTCCTCATAACTATAATTATTTCATCTGAAAACTATTCATATATTTTGATCATTTACCACTTGGGAAATACCTCTTATTTTAATAAATTTGACTTAGTTTTCTACATATTGAAGAAATAAGGTCTTCTGTAATGGGCTGAAGCTGAGTAGATGCACTGAGATCTGATCTGAGCACTTATGGCTAGTTAGAAATTGGACAATACTCAATTAATATATGTTGGGAGAAAGAATGGCCCTGCCCACTCTCTGTGCAAGTCTGATGTGTTGTATAGGAGATTGGATAAAGGATTAGGTGGGTGGAGTGTGAGAGCCAGAGGTACTGCTGGCTGGATTCATGTCATGATTGCTCTCATTTCATATCGCCATTCCCCTTCACCTCAACAAAGAATAAAGATCAAGGACTTTTGCTTATCCTGACTCCTGCTGATTTTAAAATACCTTGGGTGCTAAATGCAGTCATCACAGTCTTCATCATAGAAACTTGCTTTAATTTTTTCCACAATAACTCTAATTTTATACCCTCCTTTCCCATCCTATTTATTTTATTCTTTCTCTCATTTCACCCTGTTTTTCCTCAAAAGTGTTTTGCTTCTGACAATCTCATCACTCAATCTGCCCTTGCTTTTATCACACCCCCATTCACTTATCCTATTCCCCTACTAATTTCTGTAGCATAAGATAGATTTGATATGCCCAATTGTGGGTGTATTTTATTCCCTCTTTGAGCCAATTCTGATCCCCTTCCCCTCCATTATAAAAGCACTTTCAAGCCCCTTTTATAATTTATTCCATTCTACCTCTGCCTTCCCCTTTCTCTCAGTATATTGTTCTCTCATCCTTTAATTTAATTTTTTTTTTTTTATGTATCATCAACTCACATTCAACTAACATCTGTGTTCTGTCAATATATACTTCTTCTAATTTACCAATATTAGGGAAGTTCTTCTGAGTTTCAAGTATCATATTTCCATGTAGAAATGTAAACTATTTGTGCTTATCAAGTCCCCTATTATTTCTCTTTTCTGTTTACCTTTTTATGCTTCTCTATGGTTTTATATTTGAAATTCAAATTTTCTTTTCAGTTCTGGTTTTTCCATCAAGGATACTTGACAGTCCTTGATTTCATTGAATATCTATTTTCCTCCTGAAGGATTATTCTCACTTTTGCTGGATGTGTGATTCTTGGTTGTAATCCTAGCTCATTTATCCTCCAGAATGTCATATTCCAAGCACTCTAATCCTTTAAGGTAAAAGCTGCTAAATCTTGTCTTATTCTGACCATGGTTCTACAATATTTAAATTGCTTCTTTTTGGATGCTTGCAGTTTTTTTCTCCTTAACATGAAGCTTTGGGATTTGATTATAATATCCCTGGGAAATTGTTTTGGTATCTCTTTCAAGAGGTGATCAGTGCATTCTTTCAATTTCTATTTTACCCTCTTCTTTTAAGATATCATGAACATTCTCCTGTAATGGGCTGAGGCTTGAGTTGATGCACTGAGGTCCCAAGCACATGAGCCTAAATAGTAATTGGACCATACTCTATTAATATATAAGCTTGGAGAAAGAATGGCCCCCGCCCACTCTTTGTGCAAGTCCTGATGTGTTGTATAGGAAATGACGATTCTGGTGGGTGGAAGCAGGGGAGTGAAAAAGGAAGGGGAGAAGAGCTCAGACGTCTCTCGCTCTGCTAGCTGGCTTCCTGTCACAGCTGCCCTTATTGCTATCACAATCTTTTTTCACCTCTTCACTTCAATAAAGACTAAAGATTTTTCCCTTAACCTGAGTTCCTGACTCCGGCTGATTTTAAATATGCGGTCATTACATTTGGTGCCCAACATGGGGCTGTTTTTCAATTCCTGTGGCAAAACTGTCCATTCATATCTTTTATAAGGCTCAGCTAAGTTAACGCTGGGCACTGAAAAGGCAAATCTTTTCATATCCTCCTTATCCAGGGAGATAGAATAGAAACAATCCTTAATATCGATGACCCAAAGAGGCCACTCTCTAGGCAACTGAGTAGGAGATGGAAGTCTAGGCTGAAGAGTTCCCATAGTTTCCATCTGTTCATTCACTTTTCTTAAATCAGTGAGCATCCTCCATTTTCCCGATTTCTTTTTTACAATGAACACTGGGGAATTCCAAGGACTTAGAGAAGGTTGTAAATGCCCTTGTTCTAGCTACTCCTGTACTATATCTAATAAGGCCTGAATTTTATCGCTACTTAAGGACCACTGTTCTATCCACACTGGTGTATCAGTTTTCCATTGGATAGGAACAGGTGAAAGTGCTGGCAGGCCTTCAACAGCAGCCCTGCTTAAAAAACCGAAGTACTTATTTTTAACCCTAATTGTTGTAAAACGTCTCTTCCCCACAGATTGATGGGGATTTTTTCAACTATAAAAGGAGCAAAAACTCCTGTTTTGCCTTCAAAAGTCCATCTCATAGGGGCAGCACTAACTTCAGCTGCTATTGATCCTCCTACTCCAGACATATAGGTGTCTGCTTTAATCTTTTGCCAGTGACTGGACCAATTAGCACCTCTAATGACTGTACGATCTGCACCTGTGTCTACCAATCCTTCCAATGGTAGGTTATTTATATAGATCATGAGCATAGGTCGGTCAGCTGTTACCGCTACTGTCCAGTATATTTCTAGATTTTGTGGTCTGGAGTCAGAACCTGGGTGACTATCACCAGGTTGCTTATTAGGATTCTGTATGAGTAAACCTGATGCTACTACTTCTCCTGGGTGATAAGTCACACATTGTCTACCTGTATTAGTGACTGAGATATTATCTACACATTCCCCAGTTTCCCACATCAGTGTGTGGATGGACACTATTTTGTACATACAAAAAGGAGGTGAAATGATCAAGCCTACTGTACCTGGAGGTAAGGGATCCATAGACTGGAGAGGAACAGATTTCACCTCTCCAGGGGGTATCTCAGTTGTCCCAGCTGCATATAGCTCTATCCTCCCTAATTGTAATTCCTTTCTGCCATCAGGTTGCTTCCTGGCTGGTTGACTGTGTAATCCCCTTCTCCCATCATATGGCTTTCTGGCTGATCGGTCATGTCTGGGTACTGGACTTCTAGGCACTCTCTGGGTGCACCATTGGCTGCCATCATGCCCCAAGTGTTTTTTGCCTTGGGCCCTGGGGCTGGCCCCCTCATCCCGTTTCCCTGAATCTGTCTACATTCTGAAGCCCAGTGGAAGCCTCTGTTGCATTTTGGACATGGGGTAGTGGGTCTTGTTCTCCCACCCTGTTTTCCCATTCTATCTCTATACCAACATTGAGCTTTCAGATGTCCTACTTTTCCACACTGAAAGCATCTACGAGTCTCTCTGGAAGACCCTTTCCAGGAGGGACTCTGTCTTCCCATGTTTGGATTTTGGGAAGTCTGCATCATAGCCTGGCTATAAAAGGCACCTGTGCCCACTGTGGCACAGCATCTTATGAGCTTTTCTAAAGGAGCATCCTTGTGCAGTCCTAGTATAATTCTTCTGCAAACCTCATTAGAATTTTCCTTAGCAAGTTGCCTTATCAAAATGTCTGTTATTGCATTTTCTCCATTTGTTCTTGTGATAGCTGTCTGCAAACATCCCACAAAGTCAGCAAAGGGTTCATTTGGCCCTTGTGTTATTTTTGTGAAGGCCCCACCCTTGTCATCTTTATTGTGGAGAGAAGCCCATGCTTTGATAGCATTAGCAGCAATTTGCTGATATGCTGCTACAGAATAATTAATTTGTACTGCGACATCTGCATAAGGACCTACACATGTTAGTAGGTCACAGGTGATTGCAGTATGAACTCCACTTTGACTACTTTGTTGGGCTTGTATCCTACAGAGCTCACTATATTCAGAAAGCCGCAAGTAGTTGTGTCCAGGTTCCAGGCATATCCTTGCTATAGATTTCCAGTCATTAGGGGTCAAGATTTCAAAAGACAAATTTTGTAATAGCATCTTAACATAAGCTGATGTAGCCCCATAAAGAGTGCAAGCTTTTTTCAGGTCTTTGAGGATTTCTATATCAAAAGGAGAGTATCTTCTACTTTCTTGACCTGAAGAATTAAACTGTTGAATAACAGGAAAAATGTGGTGTTGAAATTCCAATACATTTCTCCCTTCCTCTTTGGCCTCAATTAGTCCCTTTTGTAATCTACTCAAAGGAGCAGCTCTGTGCAGGGGGGGAGGTGCTGGATGCTGGGGGGGAGGTGCTGGATGCTGAGGGGGAGGTACTGGTGCTGTCACTGCCCCCCCACTACCCCTCCTCCCTCCATCCTGGAGGGTGGAGTTGATGGAGGAGAGTCAATTACCTGCTCCTTAGGTGGGGCTGAAGCTGCCTCAGATTCACCACACCCTTGAACCTCAGTTAAGTCTCCATGCCCTGTGGGGATATGGCCATTAATCTGTTCTTTGTCTTCCTCCTTTATCTCAGGCTTCCCCATTTGGCTATTCCTAGAGTTTTTTTTTTTTTTTTTTCCTTTTCTCCTAGAACTTATATGGTATCTTAAGGGCAACTGTATCATATTGTATAAATAGAATGCCTCTATGGAAATTGAATGAGGACAGTTTTCATTGTTATATGCGGAGAGCTGTTGACCAACCAATGCCCAGTTATCTAGAGAGATTTGCTCTTCCTCTGTACAGCTTGCCTTCCTTTCCATGCTCCTACACTGCCTCCAGGGAAGAACCCTCGTGGTTTGAGACCCAATGAAATCTGGCAAATGGATGTGACCCATTATAAATCTTTCGGTCGTCTGTCTTTTATCCATATTGTGGTAGACACCTTTTCAGGATTCACTTTTGCCATACCAGCAGCAAAAGAGACACCCCGAGTGGTCACTGAATTCCTCCCGCAAGCATTTGCCATTATGGGAGTGCCACAAACAATAAAAACAGACAATGGTCCTGCATACAACTCCAAACATTTTGCACACTTTTGCGCACAGTATAAGATTTTACACACCACTGGCATACCCTTTAATCCTCAAGGACAGGCAATAGTAGAGAAGAGAAACAGAGATATTAAGACACTGCTCCAAAAACAAAAGAAAGGGGGAGCCACAGATAACCCCAGAGAGCTTCTAAATCTAGCTCTTTATACTATTAACTTCTTGATTTTTGACAAAGATGCACTGGTTCCGGCAGACAGGTTTTATAACCCACCAGAAGGGCAGTGTCCAGTGTGAGCAGCTCCACTATCTTTAGATAATTGCCAGGTGATGTGGAGAGACCCAGAAAGTGGTGAATGGAAGGGACCAGATAGGCTAACTGCTTGGGGGAGAGGGTTGGAGAAGGAATCAGATGGGTGCCAATGAGCCGTATTCGTCTTGTCCATCGCAGAGAGACAGAGCAGACCTGTGAAATGAAGGAGAAGACCCAAGAAACCTCGGGTGGTTCTGTTGCTGATTGTGCTCACCATTGAAAGAGTGTGGCAATTATGGTGTTTGATTCATGGACATAGAAAATCATTGGACTTCAAAACCCTCAGAAATCATTGGATTCTCTGAGACATTGGATTGTTGTAGGACTTTAAATCCCTCAGGAATCATTGGATTCTTTGAGACATAAGACTTGAAAGCCCTCAGGAATCATTGGATTCTCTGAGAAATGATATGATTGTTATAGGACTTCAAAATCTTCTGGAATCATTGGATTCCCTAAGACATAAAAAGACTTTTGCTGGACTTCAAAAACTTGGGGGGATCATTGGATTCCCTGATATGTGAAGCAATGGATAATAGATTGGATTTGGACTATCTCTTGGCTGCTGAAGAAGGTGTATGTGTGACTGCTGTTTACATACTCTCCTTCTAGGACTTCTGGCAATCTTTTACAACACAATGTTGATTTATATTGTTTGTTATAACATTACTTGGGTGTATAATTCATATTTGTTACACCACCATCAAGCCTGCACTGACTGTGGGGAGAGTCATCACTAATAGCCTCTGTGTTGTTGCTATGTGCTTGTGTAATACTTCCCATGCTGATGGGTTTGTGCATAATAAGACCCTTCAGCCCAGAAACCTGCTAGCAACCCCTACTTCCCTTTGGTGCTTTTCATCTCCCTTCCTGAGATGTCAGGGAGGGTGTGATCACCTCCCCTTGGGGGCTCTGACCTCCCTGAGGAGTCAGGGATTGCATGATCACCTGTGTTCTAAAACAAAAGAAAGCGGGAGATGTAATGGGCTGATGCTTGAGTTGATGTACTGTGGTCCCAAGCACATGAGGCTATTGGACCATACTCTATTGATATATAAGCTTGGAGAAAGAATGTCTCCTGCCCACTCTTTGTGCAAGTCCTGATGTGTTGTATAGGAAATGACGATTCTGGTGGGTGGAGGCAGGGGAGTGAAAAAGGAAAGGGAGGAGAGCTCAGACGTCTCTCGCTCTGCTAGCTGGCTTCCTGTCGCAGCTGCCCATATTGCTATCGCAATCTTTTTTCACCTCTTCACGTCAATAAAGACTAAAGATTTTCCCCTTAACCTGAGTTCCTGACTCCAGCTGATTTTAAATACGCGGTCATTACATTCTCCTGTTGATTTCTTGAGATGATATTTTAACATTTATTTGTATCTATCTCTATATTTATCTTTCTAATTTTTTTCATGGCTTTCAGGTAGTTTTATGTTTTAAATTATATCTTCCTAGACCTATTTTCTAGATCAGTTGTTTTTCCAATGAGATATTTCAGGTTGTCTTCATTTTTTTTAGTCTACTAATTTTGTTTTATTATTTTTAAATTTGTCATAAAGTCACTAACTTCCATGTCTTCAATTCTAATTTTTAAGGAATTATTTTCTTCACTGAGCTTTTGTATGTCCTTTTCCATTTGTTCACTTCTACATTTAAAGGAATTGTTTTACTAAATGATTTTCCCCTCAATTTGGCTAATTCTATCTTTAATGCATTTGCATTGTTTTTTTTTTTCCCTCAGTGAATTTTTTCACCTCTCTTTCCATTTGGCCAATTCTGTTTTTTTTTTTTTTTTTAAATAAATTCTGCTTATTTGCTTTTTGTACTTTCTTTATAATTTGGTTGGTTCTATTTTTCAAGGTATTATTTTTTCAGCATTGTGTGTTTGTGGGTTTGTGTGTGTGTTTGTGACTTCTTTACTGAGCTGTTGATTTGTTTGCATTACTCTCATTTATTTTCCTTCCCCTATGCTTTTTTTACTTAGTATTCAGTGTTTTTTTTTTTTTTTTGCACTGATATATGACTTAAGACCAATTCATATTTTTCTTGGAGGCTTTGGAGGTGGGAGCTTTGATTTTGTTATCTTTTAAGTGTGTATTTTAATCTTCCATGATATTATAGTAGCTATCTACTATGGTCAGATAATTTTTTCTATGGTTTGCTCATTTCCCCAGGCAATTACTAGACTTTTCACTCTTTGTTAAAATAAGGCTCTGCTTCTAGGGTAATTGGTGTCCTGTTCAAGCTTCAGGTGCAGCTGTTTTCAGAAATGTTTCTAAGCATCTATAATTTTTCAGTTCTTTCAAAGTGGCATGATCTAAAAGAAAGTGTGTTATTCTTCTGCTGTCCTGTGATCTGTTTTTTGATAAACCAGAAGCATTCTTTAGGATCCTGCAACTGTTAGTAGGATGGCTGCAAGCTTTGGTGTAATGGCTCCTTTTCATTTTGAGATGACCATTGCTTCCACTGATACAGTTGCCCCAAGACCTGATAGTGATGTGCTGAGACTGAGCTATGCTGTTGTGACCTCTCCTGGCCTATACTCTATTCTCACTCTGGTGCAACTGAACTTTCCTGCTGAACTTCTATATTGTCTTGGGTTAGAAAACTGTCTCACTCATTTTTTTTTCTGGGTACTCTAGAATTTGTTTAGAATCATTATTTAAAGGTATTTGGAAGATTTGTGGGAAAGTTCAGGCAAGTCCCTGCTTTAACTGCACCATCTTGGTTCTGCCCTCCCGCATGCTTTAAAATGTCCTGGGAATGTGCATTTTGAAAGACACATTGTTTCTCTTTACTTCCCCCTCATTTATCATTTTGTATCTTGAATAGGGAAGTAAAAAGGAAATGGATAGTCTTGCACAGTAAAGCTCACTAACCTATGAACTGCTATCAAAATGATTGTTTCTAGCAACTATGATCAAAGAAATATAATCAAAGTGATTTGAGACATTGCTTAATCATTTACTAAGAACTAGAGATAATAAATGTACAGTTCAAATGCAATGCTTACAGGCTAAAATATTAAAAGAGCTAGAGGAAAGATTCCAATAAGTTGGCTATATCTCTTTTGCAATTGCAATGAAAAATGCTTTGGTTACTATCATACATTCACTACTTTGAGAGGTGGTAGATACTTTAGATTTGAAGGCAATGGATCAGATAATCCAACTTCATAGATATGGAAACAAGAAGGCCACAGAATTGCAAGTAGGCAAACAAAAGATCATTATCGTTTTGTTTTTTTTTTTGTTTTTGTTTTTTGTTTTTTTTTCAGATGGTGAACCTGAGACTCAATGGCACTTGGAGATACCTCAGATTATAATTTAAGAAATAAATTTGCTAAAAACTGAGACTAGAGAATTTACACTATATGAATAGCAAGTAGCAGAACCAGGTTTAGAAACAAAGTCTCCTACTGGTGGGTCCATCTAAGCTGTGTATTTTTAGCACTGATCTGAGGCAATTCAGAAGAGTCATTGTCCTTTCCTTCCTTTTACAAGATTTAGAAGGAACACATGTACCCCTCTTGCTCAATTTTCTTAGAGAACCAGAGCCCTTTCTACCATTCAATAGTTGCTGTCAGAGTGTATGGTGTGTCCAAAGAGCAGTAGCACCTCTGCTGTGATGGCTTGCTGAGCTCTTTTCAGGGCTACTCATTCCCCTTTGATGTCTATCTGTCACCCAACTTTAATTTGTGGCTCCAAGGGACTGTAGCATTCACAGTGGCCTCGTCCCAGTAAAACTGTCTTATCAGACAGATTAGATTGAGAGTAACCAACAAGCCTCATATCCAATGGTGAGTTAGAAGGATGTCTATCCCCAGATATATGAAGTATTCCCCCAGAAGAATGGACAGATAAGAATAATTTGTTCCAGTGTCCATGAAGACAGCTAAAGCAAGTACTGTGGAGTGCTTAGAATAAATCAGACTTCAAGACACCAAGGTCATCCTATAACTCCCAGGCCAACATCAAAATCCCTGACTTTTGGCCTGGGCTGAATTTTGATGACTCTAGAAGAGAATAAGCATGATGACTGTGCAATTCTGCCTCTCTTGAATCCACCTGGGATGTCATTTGTACTCTCCAAAAAGGAAAGACAAATAAAAGAATGACAAAGGATGAGAAAACACAGAGAACTTAAAATGTATGTCAAGGGAATATATATCTGCATTGATGAATGTATAGAGTAAATATATTATACATTTTATTTGGTTTCTATGTCTGTATCTATATCTGTTTGTCTGGTATCTGTGTTTCTGTCTCTATTTCTCATTGTATCTCTGTCTCTGATTCTCTGGCTTTGTCTGTATCTCTGTCTCTCTCATTGACCAAGAAAGTATTCTGAAAAAAAAATAATAATTCAGAGATGAACAGTTCTGAATAAGCAAACATGATACACCTCAAATACTACATGATTTTTTTTTAAATGACCACTGGGATCATGAAGAATCATAAGACTGATATGACTGACAATGGACTATATATGTGTGTGATCTATCAATATGTAACTGTTTACAAAACATTATGACTCATGTTTCTTAGGAACCATTTGGAATGAAATATTGGCTCTTTGAAAACAATAGACAGTAGTCCCAAAATTACATAGGAGAAAATTTGTTTTACAGAGTTATAAACTGACTTTGTTTTTTAATGATAAGGTGCCTGTTCTTCAGTATCTTAAATTGTTAGGACATTTTAAATTTTCTCCCCTAAGTACCCCTGCTTCCAGTTAAAAAAAAATATGAAGAACTTAACCAAGTTCAAATCTATTTTTCAAATGTAATAAAGGAAAAGAATCAGTCTATTTGGATGAAATTCCACTTGGAAGATTATTATGTCTGTCCTTTCTTTTCTCTTCACACCACACACAAACTTCCTTTCACATATATTGTTGTTTTTCTTGAAAGATCTTTTCTCAGAAAAGATCAGAAAAAAAAATTCAAATACCAAAAAATAAATTATTGAAGTGAATTAACTTACTTTTTCATGCAGGAAAGAAGAAAAGTATGACAATTTTGGTAGAATTGATAAATTGTTTTCACTTTTCATCCTTTGATCTCTGTTGCTGAAATATGATACCAGATTGATTTTTTAAAATGTATTGATTAAACAATCTTGTTTTATGTCCTTATGGAAGGATATCCATAAAAACAGTTAAGATGTTTTATATTTGAATGTAAATCATTGAATTTAACTATATGGAATTCTGTCTTTTAGAAGATGTTTTGTAATGCTTTAAGTCTTTGATTTAAGTACATACTATGATACTAGTGAAAAGATGTTATAAACAATTCTGCCAAGTTGCATCAAGTACACATTGCCTAACATATAAAGGACTGCTTGCCATCTAGGGGAGGAGGTGGAGGGAGGGAGGGGAAAAAAATCGGAACAGAAACGAGTGCAAGGGATAATGTTGTAAAAAAAATTACCCTGGCATGGATTCTGTCAATATAAAGTAATTATTAAATAAAAATTTTAAAAAAAGTACACATTGCCTTCTATCATTTACAAGAAAAGGTTTAAAAAGATAATTTGAATCAAGGAGTTATAAAATAAGTTCAAACTGGAAACAGTAAAAATAAGAGGACTACATGGAGAAAAGATGTCACTTTCTAGAAAAAAATAAAATACTGAATGTTGGCTTGTGGCTTATTTTTATAAAATAGCTAAGGTATGTTATCTCCTATTGTTGAAATTTTAAGTTGAAGAAAATCCTTCAATTACTTTCACATATTAATTCCCCTATCAGCTGGCTGATGTTTGAAATTTTATATATTCAGGATAAAGCCTCTGTCAGAGATGTTTTTGGTCAGAGTCATTATTTCATCTGTGTAAGAAAACTCCCATCTCTGAAATACATAAGAAATGAATCTGTAATTTATAGCCTTAGAGAGTTCTCTGGGACAGTTAGAGATTCAGTGACTTAACCAAAGTTCCCATATAATGTATCAGAGACAATTATTGAATCTTGGATACTTGACTTTTTTACTGAATGTATTAACATATAATGTGCAAAGAATAATTCGAATAAAGACAGTATATTGGTGTGATAGTGTTGAAGACAATAGCCTTTGTATAATGGAAATAATACATGATTTGGACCCAAACAAACTTGTGTTCACATCTTGATGCTACTATTTACTGGGCAGTTAGGTGGTACAGTGCATAAAGTGTCAAGCTGCAAGTCAGGAAGACATCCTGAGTTCAAATATAGCCTCAACAATTCCTTTACCCATGTTTTCTTCAATTTTCTCATTTGTAAAATAAGCTGGGGAAGGAAATGATAAATCACTCCAATACCTTTGCTAAGAAAACCCCTAAAAGGTTCACAAAGTAACAGACCTAACTGAAAAAAAAATCTAAACAAACAAAAAAAGCTGTTTTCTACCTATGTGACACTAAGTTTTCTGATCTGTAAAATTATGGGTTGTATTAATTGACCATTGATATCCTTTTAAAAAAAATAGGAAGTTGTAAGACTGACCCTAGAATATTAAGTATCTGGTGGGATGTATGTATCTTTAAAGAGGAGATTAGGGGAATGAATCAAAACTGTCATCATTCAAAATTTCATCCATGGTTGACTCAATCTGGATGTTTAGCTGGTGGAACATAAGATAGATACTGTAGTATAGTCAATTGGTGATTGAAATTCTAAGTAACAATTTTTACAACTATGGGGCTTTTTGTTTTGTATTTTTTTATTTGCAAATGAATTTTTTCAACAACCCCCAAATGATTGTTATTTCTCTAAGTTCACATAGAGCCTAAGTAAGAATCAATATTTGAACCCAAGTCTTTGAAATTATATAAATGTAATGATACTTATGCTGCATTTCTCAGCTGTCTGAGTTCCCTCTCACCTTCAGTACCCATATTTTCTAGCTCTAAAGTTCTTTCAACTGATTACATATGGAATAACTGAGATATAGCAAAATTTTACAGGTAAATCAAGCTTATAAAATATATTCAGGAAATAGAGATAAAAAGTTGAAATAAGATTATATAAGGTTATTCTTTTAGAAATAATACCACATATATATATTCAAAATACACATAATCAAAATGGTGGAAATGTTGGCCAATTCTCATCTTGGAACAAAGCTGCAATGACAAAGGCCAAAACTGGAGTTTGGCTGAGAAACTGAGTCCAAGCTTACTCTGGTTCAAAAATTTTTAAGCACTCCATCTGGCTGTGTGGGGAAAAAAATCTGGAAAGTGCCAAATCAGAGGTTGTTCTTGGGGTGCTGATATGCCTTGGAGTGAAAAGACCTTAAGATGACCTTGGAGCCTTAGGCTTGTCAGGCAGTAACATTAAGAGGGATAGCCAGATACTCATTTAGTCATGGTTCACTTGGATACAGTTTGAACTATTGTTTATGTCAAAGTGAAGGAAAGGCAACCTGAATGCTTTAAAGTACTGTAGTCTAAAGAAAATAAAATTATATTTCTTTTTCTGTATATCATAAGGGACATGAGTATATAAAGTCTCCCAGTTGTAGAGTCAGAAACATGCAGAAGGATTTTTTTTTGAAGAGAATCTCTAAAAGGAATATGCTTAAGTTATCTGCAGTCATTGCAAATCTAGGGCCAGAAGGGAACTATGATTCAGTTTTTTAGTCCAAGGTAATTATTTAGAATTCTTGAGTCTGATTTAAACTTAACTTATATAATAGACATATGATCACTGTCTCCATAACATTCCAGGGAGGCATGAGCATTATTATCTCATTTTTAATAGAAAAAAATTAAGACTCAAAAAGCAAAAGTGACTCCAAATCCAGTGATTTGATTTTCTACTATCTTATGTGACAAACCCATGAAAATAAAGAATCCTTACTTTATTGGAAAGGAAGAGACAGGAATCAGCTAAATGCTGAAAGAACCTAGAAGACTTTAGTCTTTCAGAAAGATTCATTTTTGTTGTTGTTGTTGAGACATTTTAGTTGTGTCTCAGTCTCTGTCACTTCATTTGGTGTTTTCTTGGCTAAAATACTGGGAGTGGTTTGCCATTTCCTTCTCCAGATCATTGTACACATGAAGAAACTAAGGAAAACAAGTGTTAAGGGCCTGTGCAAGATCTCATGGCTACTAAATGTTAGAAGACAGGTTTGAACTCAGGGAGATGAGTTCTCCTGATTTCAGGCCAGTCACTCAATTGACTACAGCTAGTTACCCCAAAAGACTCTTTATTTATGTCAAATGATTTTGGGAAGGCCATAGTAATTAATGAGACATGGGTTATCCTAATTTAATGTTGCATTAATGATAATCACACTCCAAGTTCACCCTATTCTACCCCAAAAACTTTCATTAAGTTAATGGCAAAACGATAGTTAACAAAACTATATTATGTACCTCAAGGTTAAATATTCAGGCTCATTTTTCAATGGGACATGGGTTGCCTTTTAATAAGGAGGAAAATGATGGGGTTTTCTGAAAAGTCTTGTCATCCCACTTGTGAGACCACTGATCAAATTATGTCATAAAAGTAATGTTTATAAAATTATGCATAGGGCAGAAAAGGAGTAAAATCATAATATACACAATTAAAACAATGCAATGGAAAGAAATGCAGGTCACATTATATGGGGGATATTTATATCAAATTATAGAAGTTTAATTTGTGTTTTAAACTAGTGACAAATTCTAAATTTTCTAAATAAAATTGGTTCTTTTTTTTCAATTTTAAATATTATTTAACATTATTGTACTTAAAAATTCTATCTTTGACCCTGTTTCTGTGTGTCTCTCAATTCTTTTTTACCTTCTTTCATGTAAATGGATATAGATATGTGTATATTTGTTTCTGTATATATGTATACAGATGTATATGCTGATATCTAGAGTCAAATGACACCTGTATGTAAATGAGTGTGTCCGTAAGCATGTTATATACATATATAGAGATACACATACATTTATAAATATCTAGCATAGAAAATATTTAATGTCACATGGTGAACATTATAATAATACATGCATCTATGTATGCAAATATGCATGTTATTTTAGAGGCTTTGTGTGTTCTGAATGTAGTTGTTAACTTCCTAGAGATATTTTCTAAAATTAATCACACTCATCTGTGGATGAGGATGATTAGTACTTTCAACAACTGAAACTTAGAAAGAAGTAGTATAACACTCATTAGACATGTAGGCATGCACAAAAATACACATACGTACATATATATAGATATATAATGCATATATCTATCTGTATCTATCTGAGTATATATTCATACATATGCACACATAAACATGAACATGTATATGTATTGATATATAAATAAGATTGAGATAATGATAGAAAAAGGGATAGAGATAGAGGTAGAGTCAGAGATAAGAAAGAGATAGATAAATGTTATAGATTAAATTTTGATACTGATATAGATAGATGCTATGGTGACACAGGTAGATAGAGATTACATATATATATATATATATATATATATATATATGTGTGTGTGTGTGTGTGTGTATGTATGTGTGTGTGTGTGTATATATATATATATATATATTATAACCAGATACTGGGAGATATCTTAGTAGATATCCTATATGGATTTTTGCAATTGACGATTTTTGCCAAAAGGTTTGATACTGAAGTTTTATCAAATGACTCAATTTTGATCTTCATTTAGTCATTGAGTGATTTGTAGTTAAAGGAACTACACTCAAGGTCATTTTCAAATATTGAACTCTATGGAAGAATTTTGAAAACCCAAGTCCATACTTCATGTGATTAAAAAACAAATTAATAGGATTCAGTGTGTGTACTGTTTAATTTATAGGAGCAACAATAGAGCATTTCACGTGTCATTTTCCTCCTTTTTCAGAAATTAATGTTCAGAAATACTGAGACAGCCATTTTGTAGGGCTTTTGCTTGTTTTAAATTTATACTTTTTTTCAGTGGCATTAGAAGCTGCAAGAAAATAAACTATCAAGGCAAAATTGCAACTGCTCTGCAATTTTGTAGCCTGAGGAAGTGGCCAACGATGAGGAATTAATGATATTCCTATGGTCATCCAACTAATGTGTCAGAATCAGGTATTGAAACTATATCTATTTAGTTTCAAGGTCAGATTTCTATTGAATAATCAAAGCCCTTTATGTTCTTTTGTTGAGATTGTGATTATTTGTTTATCATCATCCTCTCTGCCAATCCTTACCTTTCACCCTTGGAATTTGAATCAAAGCTTAATGAAAACAAATGCTATGTTTTACTCATCTTTACATCAGCATGCAGCATGATTCTTTCCTATATAGTAGAAGTGATGTGACCAGATTACACAGTTCCTATGTTATAGACAGAACCTGTCTAGATCTTTCTGACTTTCTGGTTATACAACAATACACTAAGGCATATCAGCTCTTTTTGTGATGAATGTCAATTATCCCAGCAACATAAATATTATCTATTTTCAAGTATTTTTAAGGGTAGCAGGTGGAGAGAAATGACATTTATTCTGATCTTAAAGGGAAGAATCAGGAGCATGTTAACTTCTGAAAAATTGCATAAGCAAAGTACTTTGTCATAAGAAAGAGAAATACATCTGTGAGATTACAGATCCATCAAAGTATTAGAAATTGATAGTATTAAAGAACACGGAAAAGAAGCAAAATGAAAGAGGATTGTGGGAGATGATGGAGTAGATCAAAGAATTCTAAGCCCTTTAGATTTCTCCCACAAGCATAATAAAATTGAACCTCAGGGTGAATCTTGACCTGTGAAAAACAAATAAGATTTAGGAATCCTTAGAATTCCTCCTAGGACAACTGGAGAAGACATGGAGAAAGACCACAAAACTCAGAAATAACCAGTGTGCCCTATAAATGCCTTCAGGCTAGCTCCCCTAAAATAGCACCAGGAAGACCTAGCTGGGTTCAGAAGTAGTCTCAGCCTGAACCAGAAGAGTTTCATCCCTTCCCCCAGATAGTATGGGAAGTTGGGATCAGATCCAGAAATATTGAGGGAATCTCTGCTGATAAGGAACACAGGCCAAGCTGTGCTGCAGAGGTGTGGTCCTGGATGAGCAGGAATCAGTACACCTCTTTCAGCACACCTGTAAAGATTTATCAGGGACTCACAGATGTAAGTATAGCCAGAGACACCACCACCCCCCACCTCCCAAGACCAGCAGTAATTACACTAATAAGTTCTTATTTTAAAAAATGAATAAACCAAGATGAAAAAAAAAAGCTGCAAAAAGTTACTATGGAAATAGGGAAGGAGGGGCTCAGCTTTAAACTATAATACTGAAATAAAAAAAGCCTCCCCTATCCCAAAGATTAATATTTAATGGCCATGTGCCAAAAATAATTTGTAAAAGAACTCAAAAAGGACTTTAAAAATCACATGAAAGAGTCTGAATAAAAATAACTCTTTGAAAATTAGAATTGGACAATGAGAAACCAAGAAATAATAAAACAAAATATAAAGAATGAAATGAAAAAGAGGATGTGAAACATCATAATCACAAATAATAGATCAAAAAGAAAAATCATAAGAATAATGGGGCTATTTAAAAGCTATGACCAAAAAAATAAGAATCTTTACACAAAAATAAAAGAAAAAATTAAAGAAAATTATTCAGATATGATAGAACAAAAGAGCAAAGTAGAAATGGCAAAAAAAATCACCAATTACCATTTCAAAGAGTTTGTACAAAAATAAACAGAAATATCATTGCTAAATTTTCAACCTCCTCAGATCAAAGAAAAAAAATTAAAAGCAATAAAAAAAATTCAAATATTCTACAGCTACAATAAGAATTGCACAGGATTTATCAGCAATTACAACAAAAGACAACAAGTTCTATGCTACTATATATCAACAATCAAAGGAACAACATTTCAGCCAAAAATATTATATGAAGAAAAATTAGTATAATATTGAATTTTTAAAAAGACATTTAAGTAACAGTCAGATTTGTAGGATTTTGTCAAGAACAAACCTGAACTCAATAGAAAATTTAACCTGTAAGAGCCACAATCACAGACTAATTTCAAGGTGCTTAATAAGGACAAATTATTTATGTTTTATACATAAAAATGTAAACCATATGTCTAAGATCAATATTAGAAATTGTATAGTCCAAAAGAATGATTAGGATAGAAGTGAGTATGATATAACTCTAAATAGCAAAACTGTCTAGAAAAAGGCAAAAATAGTGATGAAGTTATATCCATGAGGTGCAATAGTAAGACTCACATGAGGGAAGGCTATTGATTCTGAAAACCTACTTGCATTGGAAATGGATTAAAAAGGGAACAATATCTTTATCTATATCCATCTATCTATTTATCTATCTATGCAATATGTATATTGCATAAAGATAAAGAAGGGGAGAAAGGGGGTAAAAAAAAAGTAATTTGGGTTACAAAAGAGTGTTTAAATTGATGTCAGTGGAATAAAGTGTGTAGAGTAAAAGGAATAAGATAAAAAGGGAGGAAAAAGATGTAGGGAATAAGATAAGGAAGACTTAGGTGTCTAGGGAGTTTAATATCAAAACACGTCAACAGGTAGAAGTAGAGTAGAAGAGTTAGCAGCCATAGGAAATAACAAATATATACAAAATGATAACAATGAACAGGACTAGAATTTATTAGGAAAAAAAAAGTAGGGGTAGTAATCTTTGATCTCAGAGAATCAAACATTATAAAGATATAATCAAGAGAGAAATCTACATTATATGTCAGCAATATTAATATTGATTTAGATGTATGTGTATGTGTTTTCCAAGCAGTCTGCTTGGAGTAAGGGGAGAGAGAGACGGGAAAAAGAACAAAGTAAAAAATGCACAACAGAGAACAAAAGAAAAGCAAAAGAATGATACATATTAATACAATATTATATATATTAGAAAGATGTAAACCAAAGTGTTATAGAAAATCCAAAATGAAGAATAATAAGTATTGAATTATGGAATCAAACTACTTTCTTGAGTAGTTATCATTTCAGTTAAGCTTTGAAAGATATGCAGAGGAAATTCCAGATGTAAAAGCTTAAACAAATCCAAGAAATCCAGATTTTATGTAGGGAATAAGTTATAATACAACTGACTGAATAAATGAATTAAACACATATTAAGAACTGACTGTGTCAGAGACTGCTAAGCACTTGGGTTATACACAAGAACATAAAAACAAAAATCCCTTGCATTCTAATAGAAAAAGATCAATTGTAGAATGGAGAGCAGAGAAATATGTAGGGTGGGAGTAGACTGTCATTTGCATTCATGGAATGAAAAAGGCCATAGAGCAACATAGAAGGTATTGAATAAATTATGTGGAAAGAAAGAGATTGTAGAAGATTTTGAGGGTCCAGGAGAAAGGAATACCAATGATAATATTGAACTAGAATGTTTGGACACATCAAGCTCATGCTTATCTTATGTACATGTTATATATCTCTACATAGAAAATCAGTTTCCTGTGGACAATGCTGATTTTCTTTTCTTTTTATCCCTAGCATCTTTAGGAATGTCTGATGCCAACACATTTTCTTGAGGGATTGATTTGGATAAAATGATGTTGTATAATATATATTTTTTTTAGTTTTCCATATTAGGATAAGGATGAAAATGAGGTACAGATAGCTCAAGTTATTGGAAATATTTGGGAATACATCCCAGATCCCCTAGGAATTTTAAATCATTCACTTTCCAATCCATCATTTATGCTCAAAGGTGTTCTGCTTTGTTCTTTTTAAATATAGTTATTTCTAGTCCTATTTCTACTAATAAGAACAATAGCATTCATGTAACAGTTAGTTTGCAAGACACTTTACAAATATCATTTCTATTTTTCTTCATGACAATCCTGGCATACAATGTTTATTCCCATTTTCCATATGAGGAAACTGAGATAAAGAAAGATTAAATGATTTACCTAAGATCACATAACCAACACATTTCTGAAGTACAAATTAAACTTGTTTTCCTGACTCTAATTCCTGTGCTATTCCTTGCTTCTTAACATATCCCAAATGTATCCTAGTCTCTAATATCACATTTTTTTTTTCAGTTTGTAAGATTTAGTCAGATAAGCAACATTTATTTTTATCTTTATATTCCTGTTAGTGAACATAGAACCTTAACCAAAGTAGGCATTCTATAAAATGTTTGTTAAATCATATTGCATTGGAAAATCTGTTTCTAGGTCAAGAAATAATCTCAGAAAGAAAGACTAGTGCAAAACTAAGAGATACTTTACTGATTTTTTTTTTGAAAAAAATACATTGCATGTATGTTCATGTATGATCATGCATGTTGAATTGAAAAAAAAAAGTAAGAATTATCCAAGCTGACCATTTCATTTTTTTTTTTTTTGAGAATACTGGGATTGGCCCAAGAAATTAACTTTTTTTTCTTTTTTATTTATGGAATATAATAAGCATTTATTTTAAATAGTATTTTTAGCTTTTTCCAATTACATACCAAGACAATTTTTGCATTAACTTTTATCAGATTTTGAGTTCCAAATTTTTCTTCTTCTTTTTTTTTTTACTTTCCCCTCTTTCAAAAATTTTTATGCAATTTGATGCATTATATTTACATATATGCTATAATGCAGAAGATATTTCATATTAATCAGTTAAAATAAACATTTATATAACAATGTAGTGAAAAGATTATTGCATATGAAAATGCAAACTGTTGCATACAACTTTGTCTTGCTTTTATATATGTAATATAGTTATACAAATTTCTTTCCCCCCATTTTTCCTTTCCCTCCACCCTAGAATGGGGATTATTAGAAATATGAATTTATATAGAAAATCATTCCCTATACATTTTAATTTCAAGTTATTTCTCCGGATGCAGATATGCATCCTTTCTTCATATGTCTTTTGTAGTCAATTTGGATTTTTATAATAGTCAAAATGACTTCTTCATTCAAAGTTGTTCTTAAAACAATATTGTTGCTACTGCACACAGTGTTCTCTTATTTTTTTCTTATTTCGTTCATCATTTTGTGCAAGTCAATACATGTTTTATAGCACAGTAGTATTTCATTACAATCATATGCCACAGTTCTGTTTGTAGTGGCTAGAAACTGGAAATTGAATGGATGTCCATCAATTGGAGAATGGCTGGGTAAATTGTGGTATATGAATGTTATGGAATATTATTGTTCCGTAAGAAATGACCAGCAGGATGAATACAAAGAGGCTTGGCGAGACTTACATGAACTGATGCTAAGTGAAATGAGCAGAACCAGGAGATCATTATACACTTCGACAACGATATTGTATGAGGATGTATTCTGATGGAAGTGGATTTCTTTGACAAAGAGACCTAACTGAACTTCAATTGATAAATGATAGACAGAAGCAGCTACACCCAAAGAAAGAACACTGGGAAATGAATGCGAACTATCTGCATTTTTGTTTTTCTTCCCAGGTTATTTTTACCTTCTGAATCCAATTTTCCCTGTGCAACAAGAGAACTGTTCAGTTCTGCAAACATATATTGTATCTAGGATATACTGCAACATGTCTAACATATATAGGACTGCTTGCCATCTAGAGGAGGGGGTGGAGGGAGGGAGGGGAAAAATCGGAACAGAAATGAGTGCAAGGGAAAAGGTTGTAAAAAAATTACCCTGGCATGGATTCTGTCAATATAAAGTTATTATTAAATAAAATTAAATAAAATATTAATTAAAAAAACAATCATATGCTACAACTTCTTTAGCAATTCCCCAATCAATGGGCATCACAACCAATTTCCAGTTCTTTGACACTAAAAAGAGATCTATTGGAAATATTTTAGAACATAATTATTTTTCTTTTCCCCTAATAATCTTTGGAAATAGATCTAATAGTTGTATTTCTGGGTCAAAGGTTATAGACACTTTAATAACTTTTTAAAGCCCAATTTCAGATTGCTCTACATAATGTTTGGATCAGTTCATATTTCCACCAATAATGAATAAATTTCTTATTTTTTCCATATCCTCTCCCACATTCTTCACTTTCTTCTTTAATCATTTTAGCCCATCTGATAGATGTAAAATAATAAAGCTCAACATTATTTTAATTTGCATTTCTCTAATCAATAATGACAAAACACTTTTATAGGACTAGAAGTTGTTTTGATATTTTTATCTAAAAACTTCCTCTTCATATCTTTTGACTATTTATCAATTGCAGAATGACTCATATTGTTGTATATTTTTAAAAGTACTTTATATATCTGAATTATGAGACCTTTATCTGATAAACTACGTGTAATGGGCTGAGGCTTGAGTTGATTCACTGAGGTCCCAAGCATGTGAGGCTAAATAGTAATTGGACCATACTCTATTAATATATATACTTGAAGAAAGAATGGCCCCCACCCACTCTTTGTGCAAATCCTGATGAGTTGTATAGGAAATGACGATTTTGGTGGGTAGAGGCAGGGGAGTGGAAAGGGAAACGGAAAGAGAGACTGCTGGCTGGTTTCTTGACACAGCTGCTCTTCAGTGGTGTCAGCACAGCTGACACAACGGCCCTTCACCTCCGATCCCCTTTCACCTGCAATTCCCCTTCACCTCTGCTAGCTGGCTTCCTGTCACAGCTGCCCACATTGCTGCAATCCCCCTTCACCTCAAAAAGAATAAAGATTGAAGATTTTTCCCTTAACCTGAATTCCTGACTCTGTCTGATTTTAAATATGCAGTCATCACAACTACTTATTATAAAAACAAAAACATTTTCTGTTTTTCTTCTCCAGTTAGCTAGCTACATTTGTTTCACTTGTACAAAACATTTTTAAATTAGCATATTTGAAATGATCTATATTATATCACATTCTGAGCTTTATTTCTTGATTGCTCACAAGTTTTTCAGCTATCTACAAATCTGATAAATAATATGTTCCATGGTTTTTTTTTCAAATTTTCTTGTAACATCTCTATATAAGTTATGCATCCATTTTGAATTTATCTTGATAAATAGTGTGAGATATTGGTTTATACCCAATTTCTGCCATATTCTTTTACAGTTTTCCCAAAGATTTTTGCAAAATGATCAGTTCTTATCATCTTTACACTTGCTAAATAAATAGTTACTTTATTTCTTAGCAGCAAATTATATAAATATATATATATATACTCTTTTTCTTTGATCTAGCTTTATATTTCTTAGTACCGGCCAATCCTTTTTCCTTTACTTTTTTCATTAATTCCTTTGATATTCTTGACTTTTTCTTTTCTGAATTAGTTCTGTTTTTTCTAATTTAGTAAAATAATTTTATGTGATTTAATTGGAATGGCATTAAATATATAAATCAGTTTACATAAATTATTGTTTTTTATTATGTTGATTTTTTTCAGTATCAGAAAGTTATCCAACAATAGAAGTAGTATTAAACCCCATATGCTCTGAATCTAAATTCAAGCATTTTTTCTGCATCTCACTGAATTAATAATTGGTTAATATTATGGGGTTTTTTTCCTGACTACATTTTAGAACATAAAAAGACATATTCAGAAACAGAATACTATGGATCAATAAATTCTACATATTTGAGAAGAAAGACCTGTAGTTTAGTAAATTCAACATGTTTAAAAGGAATTAGGTAACAGCAGGACTTATAAAGATTTTTGTGGTAGATTTAATAGTTAATGGTTTCTTTGCAGAAAAAGGAGTAATATCAAAGGTAAAATTGATTCAGAGCATATGGGGTTTAATACTATTTCTATTGTTGGATAACTTTCTGATACTGAAAAAAATCAACATAATAAAAAAACAATAATTTATGTAAACTGATTTATATATTTAATGCCATTCCAATTAAATTACATAAAATTATTTTACTAAATTAGAAAAAACAGAACTAATTCAGAAAAGAAAAAGTCAAGAATATCAAAGGAATTAATGAAAAAAGTAAAGGAAAAAGGATTGGCCGGTACTAAGAAATATAAAGATAGATCAAAGAAAAAGAATATATATATATATATATATATATATATATATATAATATATATATATATATACACACACATATATATATATATATATATATATATATATACATATATATATAATTTGCTGCTGCTAAGGACCCCAAGAACCCTGAAAGGTCCCCAAGAACCATCCAATCTACTCTATCATTTAATAGAAGTCAAGCTCTTGATGTTAAGTGATTGACCTGTGGTCACACATATTGTGAAACAAATCTGGATTTGAAACCAGGACTTCTGACTCCAATATTCATCTAATCATTTAAAAATTTTTCATACTCAAGTAATCACTCTGAATAAATAATTCTTCCCCATAATCCCATATGATCATCCCAAATCCTCCTGATCCCCCCCCAAAAATATATATATTTTTTAATTCCTGAGAAAATTTTGGAATTGTTCATTAAAAAACATAGTTGGTGAAAATCAAGAAAAGGTATTAGTAATGATAGGAAGCCAACACGACTAAGAAATGGTTAATTTGGAGTAACAAATTTCTTCTTTTTTAATAGTATTTTAAAATATGTAGACCATGTTGTTGTTTTTTAGTCATGTGTAATTTTTTGTGAAGTCATTTGAGATTTTCTTTCCCCAAATCATTTTATAGATAAGAAAAATGAGGCAAGGTGATTTTCTGGGCTCTATGAAGTCAAAACTATTTTCATATTAATGCTAAGAATTTTCCATTTCTAATAACATAAATATGGCAGATATAATTCCCATAAACAAAAGCTCTTTGGAACTTCAATAATTAAAAAAATTGAGAATCATACAGTTAGAGCATTGAATTGAGCCATATGAAACCCAACATAAATAAATGTAAAATTTTACCTGAGTTAAAAAAATTCAGTTTGGCAAATTCAGAATGGAGAAGAACAATTAGATTGCAGTTTGAATAACATAAGACCAGGGAAATATAGGAATATTTCCTATTCCTAGGAATAGGAAATTCCTAGGAATGAGTTTGTTTTCAAACTCATTCATGTTTTCAAAATTTTGAAGCTAAATGCAAAGAAGAAGATAGATACTGATAAATTCTTCATTCATCTTCTAAGATTCTAGGAAGGACTCCAATATGGTTTTGAAGTATTTTGAACTGGAAAATATAGTTTCCTAACATTTCATACCTGGGAGAATATGCATCAAAACATAACCATAAGAGAAAAGTCAGTTTTGAGGGAAATACACCATTGGATGTCATTTTTAAGACACAAATAATAATATGCACAGAGTGGTTAGGTATGAAAGAATATCAGTCAATATATACTATCAATTGTCTAAGTATGCAATATAATGCATAATAGGGATGGTCTAAAGAATACAATTAGGGAATTTCTAAAGGAATGAGAAATGGCATTTGTGAATTTATGAAAATTTATGTGTACTTTATTAGAATATGGTTCAACTAATTATTAATCCTATTGTCTAATAAATTCTGCCCTGACTAAGCAAATCCTGGATCTGAAATCAGGAAGACCTGAGATCAAATTGGACTCAGAAACTTACTAACTTTAAAATAAGTCTCTTTTGGCAAGACACTTAGCTTCTGTCTGCCTAGTGACTATTTCACAACATAGTCATGAGTATAAAATGTATTTGTAAAACAACACTGTTCCTGACACTTAGCATGTATTAATTAAATGCCTGTTCCCTATCATTATTTTCCTAACTCTAAGTATTCAAAATTACCCCTATCTCATACCCACCAAGAGAATATAAGCTGTTAGATTTCAATGTCTATTTTATTTCTCTCTTTTTTTATACCAAACCTACTAGATCATGTGGCAAATAGTTACTTCAATTTTTATACAAATGAATTTAATTGGAATACAGACTAACTGGAAAAAAAATATGGAACTTGATTTTTCCTTTGTGCAAGTTTGTCCTCAACCGTCCCTGTGAAACATTTCAGTTATCATCCAACTATCCAGAGTTATATTCATAAATATATATTATATTTCATAATATTTCATAAATATATTAATAAATATATATATATATATTAATTTTCACAGCGACTCGTTAATATAACCTCTTAACAGTTAAGAAGAGAAATAGTTTGAGGAAAGGTATAAATATTTTTCCTTTTGCTTTGGTAAACCTTGGTTTGTAATAGATATTGGATTAAAGCTGGAAGAGCACACTAAATCATCCAGCCCAGTCTCTTCATTTTATAAGCGAAAACACTGTAACAAAGATAGGGCAAATGACTTTTTAAACCTCATAGAGGAAGTAAATGGCAAACGTTGAAATTAAGGTGGGTTCTTTACCTTTAAATCCATTGCTTTTTTCCATTGTACCAGAATAGTGTTTAATAAATACTTTCTAATAATATGTCTAACTATTCTTCTTTTTCTTTGAGATAACAAACTTTTTTAGGCCTCACAAACATGAGATTAATTGGAGAATGTATCATATTGTCCAACTCTCTCTAAGGTCCCCTCATGGAGCTATAGAGAAAAATAATTTTATTTTTCAAAGCAGCTTGAATTATGAATGTTTCCTTAAGAAATGTTTGGAGAGATAGTAAATCAAAATATTTTACATACTTTCCACATTTCAGTAGGCTTTTATTAAACCAGGGCATCCACTAGCACATGCGAAATACATATTTTTGAACTCATAGAAGACCATGGAATGATATGCTTAGGTATAATGGGGAAAGCATTAAGTACATGGCAGCTGGTTGTGATTATGTGTTTCTGGTGAGCATGTGCTTGTGTGTCTGCCACGTGCATTGAAATATCCTTATCATCCTTCTTGGCTAGGTCCATATCCCAAGGTGTCCAAATTGTTCAAGGAATCAATTTTTAATAATACATAATTCAAAAAATTAAAGCCATTTAAAATAAATTAATACTGAAAATAAATTTTAATAAAACATATTACCAAATATAGCATTTTTCACCACATGTTTGGTGTGGAAAATGTCTGAAAAAAATTTAGCTGAACTAATTCATTGTTAAGTGTATCACTGTTCAATGAATGTTAAATGTTCAGTAAATGGTTCATTAGAAAGTTGGAGTTTAATGTCAGAGTTTAGCATTCTTCTCTGAATAGAAAATTTCATCCTTCAGCACATAGGTACCTCGAGACAGTACTTCACTCCATAAGACTAGCCTGGAAGTTTGCTGGCTTTGGTATTATCCACAAAGGTGTCTCAAAGCAACATCATGGGAGAGTTTGTCTCAGAAAACAACTGAAATGATTCTTCCTTAAAGAAACAAATCCTCCTTGGAATCATAGCACAATGAGGGTAGAAATGAAATTAAAGATCCTCAAGTTCAGTTCTCCCTCTTTTTTGTCCAGAAGAAAAAAGCAGGGCCCAGATGGGAGATTTGACTAGCTTGAGGTTACACATAATCAAGACTTGAATCTATGTCTCCTAATTCCCAGTCCATATTGTCTCTTTTTCTGAATTATATCCACTTGCAACCTTTTTTTTTTTTGTAAATTTCAAAGAACCACTGAAAATTATTTATTATATTTAGATACAGCTAAATAGTAAAGAAAGTTATATGGCACTAGTTTTTGGACTTTTATAACATTTATATGAATAGTTGATTTTCATATAGGGCTTGGTGGTTTTCAGAATGATATTCATCCGTTGTGTCATTGTTACATTGTTTAATGGATAAATAATCCTGGGAAGGAGGTAAAGTAGTTGATTGTAATAGTAATGATTCTGGGGTAAAAAAAAACAAAAAACAAAACTAGAGTTTTAAATTATATCTCTGATTTTCAATAGCTGTGTTGCTTACTTGTTACAATGCATTAACCAATTTAAGCCTAATTTACTCTCTTAAAAAGAAGAAAGTTGCACCATATGGCAATTGAGAGTCTTCTAGTTTTACATATACAATTCTGTTCTCAAATCTACTATAGGGTGAAAAATTGATATCCTGAAATGTTTTGTATATACACATATAAAACACTCCTTAAACAATCTGCTTTTTGAAATCCTTTTTCCCCTTCAAGGTACAACCCAGGTGCAATCTTCTTTCCTTCAATGAAAAATATTATTTTTCTCCTCAAACATATCATTGTGCTTAGCATGATTTTCATGGGACTCACATGTACTCTATACCAAGCTTCAATGTGCTTTTTTAAGTGGCTCTAATCTTCATCTCTAGTTCCCATCCCCTTATACATGATGTCTCCTATTAGAATGTAAGCTTCTGAAAGACAAGTATCATGCTTACTTTTCTTTCTTTCTTTTTTTAATCCATAGTACACAGAACAGTCTTTGAAATGTAGTATTGAAAATGCTTTTTTTATTTATGCCTTCTTCCTCCAATTATTAATGCATTTGGAAAAAACAGATTAATCTTTAGTTATCTTTTACATTATTTCCCTCTCTACTGTGCTTGTCCTAACATTCAGAAGCTGGTGTCAAAGATATGAAATTATATAATGTAACGTATTAGTATAAGTTTATACAAAGGACTAAAAGACTTATAGATGTGACAATTCCCAGAAACATACTCAAATTCTTCTACATTCTCTAATATTTTAACAAACATTTATTTGTTAAATAAATAATACAATACCAATAAATATTTTAAAAATCTTCTTAATATATGTTATTGCATTTTATTCACATCTCTGCCTTATACTTTATGCTTCTCCCAAATGCCTTCTTGACTCTCTTAATCTTTCTCTGTAATGTTCCAGAATTAGTTTCACATTGAAAGACCATATTCTATCCCTGGACTTTGAATATTACAAATATCGTCTATGTCTTTGGACTCTCCCTCTGATTGCTTAGTTCCTCCCAGAACCTAAGAATTTCCAGGCCATCCACATCTTCATTTTCTTTCAGCCTGCATCACTCACTCTCATAGATGTTCTTTACCATAACCATGTATTTTCATCTCCAATTCCCATTTCAATTTGTTTTTAGAAATTATCTTCTTTCAATATAATGAAAGTTCCTTGTAGGCATAGACTATCTGTTTATATTTGTGTTTTTAACCTTTATTCTGTCTGACACAAAGTTAATACTTAATAAGTGCTTGTTGATTTTATTGATTTGCATTTGTTAAAGCCTGCCTTGTATCATTAGTAGAATGTGGGAAAAATCAGGATTCAAAAACAAGTCGTTTATCTTCAGTTTCATTACACATTCAAGCCATAGAAATGAAACACAGTTTTTCCTGCTCCAAATCCATTTTCTATAACCAATGCCATACTTTTTTCCCCATAAATGCCTTATCTAATCTACTATAAAATCATAAATTTAAAGTTTAAAGCAATTTAGAAGTACTCAATTTTCATCTGCTTATTTTACAGGGGAACCAAAAGAGGCTCAAAGAACTGAAATAATGTTTTCTTAAGATCACACTTGTGGTAAAGTGGCAAAGTTTATATTTCCATCCAGATCCTTTGGATCCAAAATCAGTGATCTTTCTATGACTATGAGTTTCTTGGGTCCAAAAATCAGTTTATTGCTAAATTCCTATTGACATAGTGCATTGTTATGTGTCCTCTTTATACTTAGTTTTTTGTTGAATTTACTTTGTATTCTTCCTAATTTGAACTTCAGGGACTCCCAGGAGCGTCAGTATTTATCTATTTTGTTAATAACCTTATGAAAATGCACTGTGAAAGTGGAAGCAGTAATCTCAGATGTTGCTTTTCTGAAGATATGTAACATTTAAACAAATTCTTTTTTTTTTTATTTTGAAAAAATATTTCTATTTCAATTGAATTTAAGTTGCAGAATACATTGTCTGACCTAGCTTTAAATAATACTAATTTTTCATGTGAGATTTGTCTTCATATTTCCCCTTCTTCATGAGATGGTGTCTTTGTAACATGAACCTAATACTTTTGTGCCATCTCTGTATAATTATTACCGGTCAATTGTAATATATTACCTAGGTCAATTGGGTCTTCACTACTAGATATAGCTTTAACCAATTCTCCCTGGATTCTACTTCCAGATAATTGTCACTTACACAGAATAGTAGCATAATCTAATTTCCACTTTATTATTATTTGATTTAAAATCATTATAATCTTACCAGAAAAGTTTGACAATCCCACAAATGGTTCCTACTTAATAGATTTTTTTTTACATTACAGTTTTAAAGGGTTTTTTTTTAAGTCATATTAATTATATGTGTAAAAGGAATATCAAGTTGTACATAATTGATTTGCAATTTCATATATAATTATGTTTTTATTATACTGTTATGAAAAAAATAAAGTCCATAGAATTTAAAAAGAGGCAATATAGTGGACAGTGAGCCTCAATGCCAGAAAGATAAAAGTTCAAATTTTCCCTATACTATATATTAGTTGTGTGACCATGAACAAGTTACTTAGGCTGGCTCTCATTATTACTTTAATGTAATCTTAATGCTTCTGAGGCTTTAAGTTTCAGGGAAGGTGCCAATTTGAAATGGTGAAGAAAGAGCTCTCCATACTAATAAAGTCATACAAATAGTCTCTATCCCTGCTTTCTCCACATATCATAGATCCCCATCTATTCTTTGCAGTTTTCTTCATCCCTATACAAATGTATTGTATATTAACTTTTTTCTTTTGTACTTGTCTTATTTTCCTAAATAGTTTGCTAGTTTCTTTATTTTAATAGTATTTATTTTTCCCAATTATATGTTGAAACAAATTTTAGCATTTGTTTTCCCAGTATTTTGAGTTCAAAGTTTTCTTCCTTCTTCCCTCCCCTCCCCTCTTCTAAAATGTTAAGTGATTTGATATCAGATCATACATGTGCTATTGGGTAAAAAAATATATATATTTCCCTATTAGTCATAGTTGTGAAAGAAGAAACAAAATGAAAGAGGGAAAAAAAAAAAAACAAAGAACACAGAAAAGAACAAATAAGTGGGGAAAAAATGCTTAAATTGCATTCAGGGTCCATCAGTTCTTTATCTAGATGTGGATATCATTTTCCTTAAGGACTCCTTTATATTTGTTTTGCATCATTACATTGATGAGAAAAGCTGAGCATAGTATAGTTTGCAATTTTTTTTTGGTTCTGCTCATTTCACTTTGCATCAGTTCACGTAAGTCATTCCAAGTTTTTCTGAAATCTGCCCATTCATCATTTCATATTGCATAACATTATTCCATTACATTCATATACCACATCTTATTCAATAATTGCCTAAGTGATGAGCATCTCCTCAAGTTTCCAATATTTTGCCAACACGAAAAGCCTGATATATATTGGATAACTTTGATTTCTTCAATTAAATACTGCTTGTTCATATTTTTAACCATGTACAGATTGAGGAATTTAATCTTTTATAAATTTAACTCAATTCTCCATATATTTGAGAAATTCATCTATATCATTTTGAAACTATTGACAATAATGTCTAATTACATTTTTTCAAATGTTTCTTTGTGCATTTGTGGGTTTCCTTTTGGCACAGTACTTTAGAGTAAAAAAAAAAATAGGATTAGGTTTAAATAGAGAAACTTATTCTATTCCTATGGTAATCAGAATATTGGACCTATATGTGGATATTTTGAGGGAAAATTGCATCTAACTTCTGTTATTTGTTATGAGATCCATCAACTACTGATGAAAAGTGGTTTCATGATAGGCTAAGTACACTTTTCTGAAAATACAGTTCTGAGATTTTTCCTGTCTATGCCACCAAAATATTAAGGGGAAAAAGTGACAATTTTCCCCCTCAATTCCCAGCAAGTAATTTTACCAATAGCATCCTATTTTTAAAAGTATTTCAATATTATGCATGATGATACTATTAATTTGATGAATTTAAGAAGAGAATAGGCTGAATTATTCAAAATTAAACAATACTAAAAATAGTGGATTTAAAAAAAATATCTTGAAATAATTACCCAAGAGAAATTTTAAAAAGATAAATTGGATTGTGGCCACATTGTTGTTAAACTGGAGTATATCTAGAGCAAAACAACCAGAATGCCAAATAATGTTGAGATTTTATGGCATAAAGGGATCTGAAAGAAATTGAATATTTTCATTTAACTTTAGAGGTAAATGTCAGGCAAAAAAGTGAAGCTTATGAAGACCCAAATGTATAATTGACATAAGGAGAAACTTTCTAAGAATTATCAGCCTCTAAATGTGGAAAGGAATGTGTCTATAGATGATGCTATTTCCCAGAGCTATTAAATCAAGGACTGGAGGAACATTTGTTGGATATGTAGAGAATCTCAAGTGTAGATTGGAATAGATAGGAGCTCACTTCTCTTCAAATTGACAAATTCCAAGTTTCTCTAGTACGATACTACAAACATATCAGAAGAGGGATATGAATCCAAATCTCTAAGATTCACAGAAGTGGTATTCTATCCACTATGTCATGATGCCTCTTGAAAAGAAGTTACCATGCAGCATATTTGTGGAAATATGTGTAGAAGAATTGCATATGTTTAGCATATATTGGATCACTTGCCACTTAGGGGAGGGGGTTAGGAGAAGGGAGCGGGAAAATTAGAACACAAGGTTTTGTAAGGATGAATGTCAAAAATTATTCGTGTATATATTTTGAAAATAAAAGGCATCAATTTAAAAATAAAAGATACTATGAACAGGAGGGACAATTTCAATTGTGTATTTCAGTGATAGTGCTTAGAACAGAGAAAAATGTATGTGAGACATATTAGAGAGATAAAAATGATAGGCACAACTCCAGACTGTTGAGGGTATGGTATAGGGGATTCTAGATCTATCACTTATTGCATGTGTGAATGTGGGCAAATTGGCTAACCCTCAGTGCCTCAGTAACTTCATCTGTAAAATAAGGGAGCTAGACTAAATGATCTCTGATATCATTGTACTTCTATATGTAGGATGCTGAGAAATTAGATCCCAAGATATTTAGTGTGACTGAGGAATAGGTCAGGATTTAGGATCATGCTAATCATTGCTCTAGTAGTCACCTAGTTTGTAATTTTTATAGTTTCTAATTTCCCTCTCATTTCTCAATTTTCTCTGAATAATGAATTGTGTAATTCACAAATAATGTGAAATTTCCCTATAAATAATTAAATCAAGCAAGTTTTAAGTATTAATTATGTACTTATCAAATATTTGATAATAAATATACTTATGTCACCAATTTTACTAAGTGCTGAAGATAGAAAGACTGCCCATATGCTTAAAGAAATGATGTCTTCCAGTAGACTAGTACATCTTGTTGGAAGTAAAATTTCCCCAGCTTAGTACATATATTTAACTCTCTGTGCTCAATAAATAAGCATTTTATTTTTTAAGTAGAAAAGTATTATGTACTTTGTATATGTGATTGATTAATGACATTTGTAAAGATGCCAAAGTCGAAAGCATATATATTTTAGAATAAAATATTGTGAAGAAAAGATGCTGTGTTGGTAAAAAAAAAAAAAAGCTCCCTTTGAAATGGGGAAATTTTAGATGAAAAGTTTTGCTGGTAAAGTATTGGTAAGAAAAAAAAATGACATATGATTACTTTAATAGAGTCAGAAAAAGAGTTTTGATAAAATATAACATTTATTCCTATTAAAAAAAACTGTAGAAAGGACAGGTATAAATGTAACTTTCCTTAAAATAGTAAGTTCTATCTGTCAGCCAGCATAATGGAGATAAGGTCAGGAATGAAATAGGAATGCTAATTTCTACCACTTTTCTTCAATATTTTACTAGAAACACTAGTCATAGCAATGAGGAAAAATTTAAATAAATTAGGTGGGGCAGCTAGGTGGTGCAGTGGATAGAGCACAGACCTGAAGTCAGGAGGATCTGAGTTCAAATCTGATATCAGACACTTAACACTTCCTAGTTGTGCAACTCTGGGCAAGTTACAACCCCAATTGCCTCAGGAAAAAAGAAAAGAAAAGAAAAGAAAAGAAAAGAAGGAAAGAAAGAAATTAGGCAATAAGGAAACAAAACTATTACACTTTGTAGATAATAACAAGTGAACACAATATTTAGTGTTTTAAATAATCCAAAGAGCCAAGCATTGAAGAAAAAAAAAATCACTACTTGACAGAAATTACAAAAAGCAACAACAACAACAACAACAACAACAACAACAACAACAAAAAAAAAAAACTGAAGAGTAGTTTGGCAGAAACTAGATATAGATCAGCATAATGGGTACATGATTTAGAAATAAAGAGTGACAACATAAGCAAATTAGGGAAGCATGAAATATTTTACCAGTTATATCTATGGGAAAGGGAAAAGTTTGTCATCAAAGATGAGAGAGAGAACATCAGGGGATGTAAAATGGATCATTTTGATTACACGAATTAAAAAGGTTTTGTACAAAAAGAAAGAAACTGGGGTAATGGTGGGGAATAAAGGCTTCACTTCTCAAATATAGAACTGATTTAAATTTATAAGAATATGAGCCATTCCTCATTTTATAAGTGGTCAAAGAATATAAATAAGCAGTTTTCAGAAGAAATCAAAGCTACCTATAGTCATATAAAAAATGTTCTAAGTCACTATCAGAAAAATGCAAATTAAAATTAAAATTTTAAAAAAATCTTTTTTTCTCCTAACTGAGGAACCACTCAATCTCATCAGATTGGCTAATATGACAGAAAAGAAAAATAACAAATGTTGAGAGGAAAAAGAAGAGGAGAGAACAAAAAGGAAAATAGAGGAGAAAAAGGAGGAAATAAAGAAAAGGAAGGGAAAGGAAAGACAAAAAAAAAGAATAAGAAAGAGAAAGAGAAGGATGAAGACTGGGTCTATTAATAGGCAGAAGAGAAAGCATTAATGGAATGGGATTAATAGAAGATATAGAGACTAATAGTGAGAAAATTGGAAGAAAGATATTAGAGAAAGAAATGATAATTAAAATGATAGGGAGAAATAGCAACTGTTCTTCTAGCTGTTCCTCATATATGGCATCTCTCTCCCATCACCATGCCTTTGTATTGGGTACTCCAAAGTCTGAAATTAAATCCCCTCCCACATTTGTCTATTATAATATCTTGTTTTATTCAAAACTCATCTCAGCTTCCATATGATGTGTTTCTTGATCCCCTGAGGTCCTGCTATCCTCTTTCAAAATTAATTTGGAGTACACACACATATACACACATGTATGTATATACACATTTACACAGTGTATGTATATGTGCACATGCATAGATATGTGTACATATATATTTATATATGCATAAGTTTATATGTACACACATTTCATCTCCAGCAATAGATTTTGTTCTATTCTGCTGAATGCAGGTATTCTTTCTTAGAAAAAGTTAGATAGCTAGGACACTTTACCTAGAGTTGGAATTAGGAAGAGCTAAGTTCAAATTTAGGATCAAATCCTAGCCTTGTAAACCTGGGTAAGTATTTTAATCTTCATGTTTTTTTTTTTTTTAATTTTCTCATCATTAAGAAAGAAATAACTGGGACATTCAGGATTGTTGGGACAATGGAATGAAGCAATGCCTCAAAGTGTTCTTCCAATTTAAAACATTTTATAAATGTTATTTCTCCACCTTCTCCTCTTCTTTGTCTTCTTTCTCATCTTTTTATGCATGTTGACATATTATTAGCTTCACAATATACTTCTGTTTGATTGATCTATCAGTCAGTAGCATCATTAAATAAAATATCAGAAATTAGAATCAAGGAACTACAACAGTCATCCCATACCTGAACCATTCAACCTACAATCTATTTAAAAGGTATATACCTAATCTTCCTGTCATATTTCTGCCTCTCTGCAGCATATTACTCTTAGTTATTCCTTTTGAAATTAAATGAAAAACATTATCAAGTTTTTCCTCAAGGTATCTTTCACAAATTTGAATCATCACCCCCCCCCACCCCTGAAAGCCTTCTCCTAAAGCTAATGCTCGTTAGTTCTTTCAATACATGCAATAAACTCCAATCCCATCAAATTTGAAGGTTTCAGATTACCTGTATGAGCTTCCCTCTCAAGACATAAAAGAATCCCTTAAGGGCACATTTTATTTATTGAATTTTTCTCTTCTAATTTCCTTTATAAATCTTAAGATAGTTGATGGCATGAGTTTGATATATCCAGCTACATTCTATATATTCTTATCTCTGGCATACATATTCTATGAATATGGAAGTTTTTATAGCATGAATGTGAATGCTTTTTTTTTTTAAATTTTTGAAGCTAATATTAGAAGAGAAATAATCAAATGGGAGTGTTTTCCAACAAGCTTCTCTGATAAATGTATTTTCAAGTTGTATAAGGAATTGGTTAAATTTATGATAAGAATGACTTATCAATTAATAGAAAGTAAAAAAAAAAATGAACAAGGTATTCATAAGGGCAAAAATCTAAGTTACTTAGGCATAGAAAAAAAAAGATCCAAATCACTAATTAGAGAAATGCAAATTTAAGCAACTCAGAAGCTGTAGCTGTACATCAAATTGGAAAAATTAACCAAAAAGAAAGAGAAAGAAAGAAAAAGTAAGGGAAATTTTAAATGTTAGAGGAACTAGAGGAAGACAGACATCTTAATGGTGGAACTGTGAATTGTTATAGCTATTATGAACAAATATTTGGAATTTCCCCCAAAATTTGCCAAGTTCTTGAATATCATTGATACAGTTACTAGGCCTATATCCCAAAAGAAAAAAAAAAGAGTCTTCTATTTGTTTTATTATTTGTTTGAGCAAAGAATTGGAAACTAGAAATGTCTTTCTTTTGGAGAGTAGCTAAAAACAGTGGTATATAAATGTAAAGGAATAATAATGTGTCTTATGAAAAGAAGAAATGATTACAGAACAATCTAGGAAGGCTTATATGAATTGATGGAGAGTAAAGGAGAACAAGGTGATTAATTTATAGCTATATCACCAGGATAAAATAAACAGTTTTAAAAGGCTTAAGACAAGAGAATTACCACTCATCTTCTGACAGAGAGATGATGGACTAAAGGCGCAGATTGACACACTTATCTTTAGATATGGCTTGTATAGGAATGTTTCTCCTTGGCTTTGTTTATTTATTACAATGATTTATTTCTCCCTCCTTTCCTTTCTTTCTTCTTCCTTTCTTCTATCCATCCCTCCTTTTTTATCTTCCTTTTTCCTTCCCTTCTTCTCTCCCTCCCTTTCCCCCCTTCCTCCCTCCCTCTCTTTCCCTGCTTTCTCTCTGTGTCACATCAGTAGTTGAGAAGGGGTGAAAGGGAGGAAAATAAATTATTAATTGTTGGAATCTTTACAAAATGTAAAGTCATTAGAGTTGATAGAGACAATAATTACCTAATTTAGTATGGTTCAGTATGATTGATCTAATCCTAGAAGGAGATGTTATGGGCCAGAAGAAACAAGGCACTAAGTAGAACTGATAGACAATAATGCTTGTGTTCACACCTTTAGAGAGCTCAAATAAGCAAGAAGTTTTTAAGTATTCATTGGAATTCACAAGTATGGGAGATTCACAAAGTTAACTGTGTAACTTTGTGAATTCACACCTCCCTTGAAGCTCTTAGGGCCAGAGAGCACTCTGGGAGGAAGCCCATAATCCCACTTTCTAGTATCCCACAATCTCTCTCTCAGAGAAGGAGCATAAATAGAGCTTCAGTGAGCCAATCAAGAGAGTTCAGCTGAATTGGAGGCTGAAGAAAGCAGAGGCAGAAGCAAAGGAAAAAGCTGCAAGAGCTCTTGGAACCAAGGAGAGAGAGAGGCCTCTAAGAAAACTAACCAGGTTATATTGGAGACAATAAAAGATCTGAACTTTTAGCACCTGGCTGCATTTGGGTAATTATTACTTATTAACTGAAACTAAGGCTGCCTCCAGAAAACCTCCCTGAGAAACCTGCTCCCAGAGAGAATGATTATATTTTAAAGAAGAAAAACATCAAAATTAATTGTAATTATTATTTTTTTTGCTGAGGCAATTGGGGTTAAATAACTTGCCCAGGGTAACAGAAATAGAAAGTGTTAAGTATCTAAGGCCAGATTTGAACTCAGGTCCTCCTGACTTTAGGGCTGGTTCTCTAACCACTGCACCAGCTAGCTGTCCCTTTAATTGATTTTTAAGAAAAGGGAGAAGTTTAAAAGTTTAGTTTCATGTTAAAATCATGCCTTGACCACTAGATTATCTTTGGGTATTTTTCTGGGATCTTCAAATAATTAGTCAAGAGTGTGACAGACAAACCAAATATGCCTAAGGGGAAACACAAAATAAATGGTGATGGAGAGTATTCAATAGTATTCAAAAATTCCAGAAGGATACAGACATGGGACAAGCATATATTGGATTCAACAACAGAGACCATTTTTCCCCTCATCATGTGCATTTAATTTTTCTCTAATGACAGATTTATGGGGTCAATTTGGAGAGCATCAACCAACAACATCTGCTCCCCAGGACTTAAATATACTGATTAATTAAAGTGGTTTCTGAAATGGAAACATTAGTATTATTTTTGACCCTATAATAACAGTGCTTTCTTCCTTCCCTTATAAAATTTTAATTAAATTTTTAGTCCTAAAACAAAAGGTAATAGATGTATGCATATTGATTAATATAAAACATTGTATGCACTTTTCTTCATTGTTACAATTCTTTTTTTCTTCATAGAAAGTAGTACAACTCAGACTTCATAATGAAGTTTTTAATAGGGTCAGAGATTTAAAGTTGGAAGGTATGTTAGAAATTATCTAGTACAATCCTATCATTTTGCCAGCAAGGAGACCAAAACTTAGAGTGTTGGGTCATTAACAGTCCAGTAGCTCAAATTATAGTATTGAGACTTGAGTGATAAGGCAGAGTAAAAGATCTGAGTTAAAATTCTGCCTGTTTGCACCTTAGCAACAAACTTAACTATTCTGTCATCCTTAGCTTCCTTATCTTTAAAATGTGTCATAATAATGTTTACCTCATAAGACAATTATATAGATCCAAAGAGGATATTCATAGTACTTTTGTCAACCTTAAAGCTCTTTGTAAATATTAGAAAAATATTAATCCTTGTGACTTATCTAGGATCAGAAACAGGATTTGAATCTGGATATTCTTACTCCAAGTGTAGTTCTTAATTAAGTTAAATGTGTTTCCAAGGAAGCTAAAATTGATCATTATTGAAAATAATCACTTCTGATTATATCAAAAATAGTTTAAAATATAACCAGAGATGAAAACATATTTCATCTAAATATGTAGAGCACTGCTATGTGTACTCCAGCAAGTATAATCAGATTGAATCAAAAGCAAAATGGGAAAAAAAATGTAGTTTTGAGGGATTTTTTGCCATATCTTTAAGACTATAATTTCATTGCTGAAGTCTTAAGATTCGTGAAGTAATGTAAATTTAAACCAATAAGAAGTTATTGGTTTTACTTTGCTGAAATCTCATAACCTCAGTTTGTCCTCCAGCAATGCATTTTCATCCAAGTGTCTCATATTTTAAATGCTTGCCAGTGTTTCTTTAGTTACCTGTTTTCTATTAAGCAGTTAAGCTCAATCTATTTCATTCATGCTAATGTCAAAATTCCATCAGAGTCAAAATGTTTTCTGGACAAGGAATGTAGCAAAGTTTCCACCACATCAGGGTATCCAATAAAGTCATTCTTGAAATGCTATCCTGTGATCTGTATGTGTATAAATCAGCATGTTTTGAAGGCGTTTTGTATGTTCATGAGTGCTCTAGGGGTTTTTCCTTTCACCATCTCAAAGAAAGTACAATTTTCTCAGAGAATAAATAATTCCTTTTGGAAGCAAATTCAACCCAAGGTTGTTCATAGGAAAATAATTTATCTTTCTATTCATGCAAACTAAACCTTGCTTTCAAAATTGACAATTAATGGATTTATATAATTACTGATTTTGTTGCCTTGTTAAAATATGGCATAAATTTACAGTTGACCTTAGGAACGTAAATCCTGGGGCTTTTCCATGACTATACTTTATAAATGAAAGTTTAAGAGAGGAAAAATGTGAATTATTAGGAGAACAAATTATTCATATCCAGCACAGAAGAGGTTATAAGAATTGTTGAGCTTCAGAACAAATGAGAAAATTGTGCAGCTTCTGAGATCATATTGAAACATTTTATTCATACTATAAGAACATATGCTGTGGCATTATTAGACATAAACTTGGTTTTATGAACTTGAACTCACTCTAATGACTCTTTTGATTTTATGGCCTTTGTGGAAACAACAGAAAAACAATGCTGAGACAGTTGCTGGCATTAATAGACATAAAGGTAGAACCCAAGCTCAATCAATCTCATAGAGGGACAAGAGTCATTTTAGTCCTTTGATTAATTACAAGCACTAAAAGAACTATATGGAAATCATTTAGATAAGAAGTTATAGTTATGTTCTCAAGAAAATGGAATTTATTTCACCTATCTACTGAATACTGAATTTCACAATAAAAATTCTCGTTTGTTTATTTATTTCATTATGCATTTATTTGTTCAATCCTTTATTTATCCTATTTCATCTGGTAATTTCCTGTTATATAGCATGATGAAGTCTGTTGAAATGAATCCATTCATAGATGTTAAAAATTTAATTCTTTGGAGACTGGTATTCAAAGATTTATATTTGTGTTCTATCTTTGGGAGAATTTGAGTACTACAAAGATAGATCATTGCTTCAATAAGAAGATAAGAGCATTTACAGAACTGCATTTACAAAACTGTTCAAAGGCAATTCTTTTCTGTTTCATCCTTTTAATACCCAATCACAGATTTTTTTTTTATTATTCTATCTTTTGTCTTCACTTTTTGCAGTCCATTCTCTTATGGATTTATTCCTTCCTTAAACTGCCCCATCTTTCATTACTCTCATCTTCATCCCTTTCCTTACTACATCTCTGTCTAGTGAGATGTGTTTGTAGAGTCAACTATATATGTGTATGTGTGTATGTATATAGGTATGTGTATATGGATGGATGGATGGATGTGTGCCCTTCCCTTTCAATTTCCAAATCATGAACATATAACAAAACAATTACCAAAGTCTTTTCATAATTGGTAACTGCATATTATACTAGCAATAAGGCTATAGTGATTTTCAAGATTTAAAAACATTCTTTCTACTTGATCTACATCTCTAATATGTCCTACCTTAATTAATAATAGCTTATTAATTATAAACAATAATTAAATTATTAATGCAATTTATTAATAATATAATTATATTGCATCAAATATATACACTTAATATTGCATATTATTAATAATATGTAGTAATTATTACATTAATAATAACATATTTCCATAGGATACTAAGACATTCAATGTGTTTTTCTCTCAACTTGGCTAGTTAGGTAAAACAAGTATCTTTATAACTGTTTTGTACATGAAATAACTGAGATTTAGAAAGATAAACTGAAATTTTCATGTTAACACAATTAGATTAAAACGAGGATTACATGAATGATTTTTCTGATTCAAATCCACAATTTCACTGTTTTTTGTTGTTGTAATTAGAGCATGCAGATTCATTTAAAATCATTATTTGTCTGAAATCTCAATACTCTTTCATAGTTGGCTGATCATAGTACAAACATAATCTAAACCTTGGCTTGAATTAAAAATATAAGGCAATGAATCCTTTGAAAGATGTTTATGTAGCACATTTTAATAACTTCAATTTGATAACTTTGAAAAGGAGAGATGATATCATACATAAATAAAGGCTTTAAAAATCATTATTAATGGATTAAATGGTTAATAAAATCCTAGGCATGCTGTCAATGATTATGATATTAATATGATAGGTCAAATTTTATAATAGATTCATGTTTGTTCATCAGTTCACACAGTTCACTTTACCTTACTGGTTTTCACAATGACTTGAAGAGTATGGTCATTATTAACTCCATTTTACAGATGAAAACTATTAGATTGTGAAAGAACATTTTATCCAACATAATCACATGGATGTTAATAACAGAAGCTGGTTTTGAAAACATGACCTCAAGACTTCTTATCCAACACATTCTATTGCACTATCCTATCTCTCTACAATGCTTCAAATGTAGGAAAATTAATGACCAAAATTTCACATACAAAATGTAACATATACCAATGCATCACAGAAACATTATATTGAGAACTAGGGGACATCTTGACGATTGTCTGATATGATGCACAATTTTTAGAGGTGAGGAAAGATGTTAAGCAAGATGAAGTGATTTGTTCTTATTTCTAATATTTAGCAAAATTTAATTTAGTATTACTGATAGTATATTAACAAAAGATTCCTAGAACTCTCTTAAATAATTGTATTTTTTTTTAATATGTTGTGATCCAGAAATTTGGAAAGTTGAAATAATTGAGAAAATAAATTTGAAGTCAAGATAGCTTTAATTTCAAATTTAAAAAAAAAGTACAAAATATGCAAGGACTTATTAGCTAATTAGCCAACTGATTTAGCCCATTAACGAATGGAATTTATTAATCTCAAATATATCCAAGAGCATCTTACAATCATGTCCCAATTTCATATACTTCCAAAAATATGTAGGAGAGAAAGCAAAATGTATAAAATACAGTTTGAAAAATAAGAGATATTTTCAAAATAAAGGCTGAAGAATTTTAGAACTTTCAATTCTCTCAACATTCCACATGAAGTTTTCATTTTAAAAGTAAATAAAAATCAGAAAACAAAACACTTGTGAGAAATTTAAAGTGATTTAAAATTGGTAAATATATTCCACTCACTATTTTCTTTAATTATGTTTTCCTTAAATGAGTTCCAGTTTTTTAGATGTTTTTAAATATTATTTGGTGAACGGGTGAATGGGCATAAGACTCAATAAGAAATCTTAAATTTCTTCTAAAATGTTTTAAAATTGAAATAAATTTCTTTGAATGATTACATGAAAGAATCCTTAAAAAAATCATATTGAGTTTCAGTCACAAAATGAAAAACAGCACAGTGAACAAAGTAGAAGAAAAGGCTATGCAAAATATCTTGCTGAAGTTAATATTAAAAGGGTCTAAAGATTTAGCAGCAAAAAGCAAAAATAGAGATATGATACTGAATCCATTTCACCTTAAAATGTCAAAACTTTAGAGACAAGTTGGTACAATGAAACATTGAGTTTTGAAATTAGAATACCTGAGTTTTAGCTCAGTTCCCTATATATTAGTTATGTAAATATGGAAAATTATTTTAGTCATCCTGAGTCTCAATTTACTTGACACATAGCCAAAAGAGGCAGGTAAACTCTTTCTTTCTTATATGTGAAATAATTCTTTCACAATCCTCCTTAAGTTTCCTTTTTAAGATTATCTCCTATTTATCCTTTATTGGCCACATTTGCACATAGTAATTTGCAATTGTCTCCTCCTTTAGAATGTGAGTTACTAGACTGTAGGAACTATGACCTGTTTTTGTATGACTTGCTCCTACTCCAGAACATGGCATATAGGAGGGACTTGTACCCAAATAAAAATTCCCTCAGAAGTATGCCTCAGAATATCATTAAGCTATTTCTGGAAAATGAACTCACTATTATGGCAGACAATATTACTTTGAGATATCTTATGCGAAAATTTTTCCTCACCTCCAATTTAAATTGACTTCTTAGCAATTTTTACTCACTGTTTCCTGAATCTAAGAAGTCTACTTTTTTTTTTCAAATGACAAACCTTTAAATAGTGTAGATGGTCATCATTTTTCCCCTTAATATAAACCTTTTCAGTTCATTCTCAATGCTGATCATTATGTGTTTTGTAATATAATCTCAAACTGCATTATCTCTTTCTTTTGTTTATATCAATATTGATTTTTCTGCCTAGACACATTTCTTTCTTGGATTTGAAAAGGTGATATTTTAGCTCAAATGTAAGTTTTGATATGGAACTCTATTAAACTCTATTAAATTTTATCTTATTAAATTGAGTCACTTATCTAGACTATCATTGCATCCATCTATTTTATTATATCATATCTTTATCTCAGATAATTATATCATTACATCTTTAAATTCTGATCCTGAAATCCAATGTGTTTATTATCTGTCTCAGATTTTCAGGGCTGAGGAATGAGGAAAGATAACCAAGGAATAAGGAACAGCAAAACAACTAAAATTGAAAACTAGTTTAATTAAAATCAAACAACCTTTGCCACAATATACCCTGAAAACCAGGGCTCCTGACTCCTGAATTCAAAATATCAAAGGTTCTTGTCCAGTGCCTTCAGTCATCATCTTTGGACTCAATCCCTGTGTAGATGCAGCTTAGCAACTTACACATATGTATTCTACCAACAAAACATAAACTAAAGTTCTTAATATTGTAAAATGATAACTTTAAGAATTGGTATGTTTTTATTAGTCAAAATGTCATTAAAAAAGGGTTATTAACCCCTGATTTGATGTGATACCCTGTGAACTGGAATCTTTGTATTCAATTTACAGCAAAATAAGGTCAATAATGACTTGTTTGATTGATTTTTCTTAGATACTTGTTTAAGTAGTCTATTTTCTCTTCTGTTAATTTGAATATTTAATATTTTGTAAATATTCATTTGCTTCATTATAATTAAGCAAAAATATATTACTATAATTCCATCTTTATTGTTGGTTGCATTCACTTTTTTCATTTTTTATACTAATCATTTTTTTTTAGCAAATTGACCAGTTTATCTATTTAATTGCTCCCCCCATAAAATCAGCTCTGAGTATTATTTGTTCAATAGTGTGTAATTTTTTTTATGTTCACTTTATTTAATTTTCCCTTTGTCAAGACTTCTCTTTTGATTTCTACTTGAAAAAACAAACAAACAAACAAACAAATTTTTAAACTTACATGTGGGGCAGAGCAAAGATGGTGGAGAGGACACACATTTATTTCTGACCTTCTCCAATGATTTTCAGCTTATTAGTAAATTCAGCCTCTGAATTAGTTTTGGATGAATATTAAGAGTGTAGCAAATTATCAGCAGAAGATAATTTCTAAAATCACCAGAAAAGGTCTGTTTTGGTGGGGTAAAGGGGAGGCTGCCAGGCAAAAGCAGGTAGGCAGTGCAAGGAAGAGAGTGTGTACATTGTGCTGACAGGGTGGTGCAGACTCTGTACTCTGTATTGTGGAAAGTCTACAAGGAGGAATCTACAGCAGTGTTGGCCACTCTGCCTTGGTTGCAAACTGGTAGAAGTTATAAAAGTTTATAAAAGTATATAAAAGAAGTTATAAAACATCAGAGAAGTTATAAAACATCCAACATGAACACAAAAAGTAAATAGTGAACCCCAAAGCATGGGAGTCTCAAAAGACCTGGCCATGCCCACCAAGCACCTGGACCCAGTACTGCTGCTTCATTGCCAGTTGTACAGGAAACTTGAAAAACCTTCCTTGCCCTAAAAGTCCTAACATTTATTTTTTAAATAAGTAAAAAGGCAAAGAGAAGTCTAATCCTAGATAGATTTTATGGGGAAAGACAAGAACAGATGTCAAACCCTGAGAAGACTAAAAGCAGATTGTCTCCGGAGGAAGCCCTAAAAGGTTGTATAATCTGGTCTCCATCACATAAGGCTCTCCTAGAAGAAATTAAAAAGGACCTCAAAAGAGAGCTAGAAAGAAAATGAGGAAATAAAAGGAAAACTTTGCAAGAGGGTTTGGAAAAGGCATATAACTCATTAAAAGTTAGATTTGGCAAAATGGAAAAAGAAAACAACTTCCTGAAAAAAAGGATTTGTAAAATGGAAAAGGTAAATAACCACTCCCCAAAAAAAGAATTTGTAAATTGGAAAAAGTAAATAATTCCCAGGAAATCAGAATTTGTGAAATGGAAAAATAAATAATTCTTTAAAAACAAATTTGGGAAATGGAAAAAAATTCCATAAAACAAAACAATTCATTTAAAAACTCAATTGAACAAATACAAAAAGAAGTAAAAAAAAAAAAAGTAAATGAAGAAAGTAATTCAATAAAAATCAGAAATGAACAAATGGAATGAATGACTTGATGAGACATCAAAAATCAGTCAAGCAAAACAAAAAAAAAAGAAAAAGTAGAAAAAATGTAAAATACCTACTTTGGAAAACAATTGTCCAGGAAAATAGATCTAGGAGAGACAATCTAAGGATTATTGGACTCCCTGAAAACTATGATGAAAAAAAGAGCCTAGACACTATTTTTCAGAAAATCATCAAAGAGAACTGTTCTGGTGTCATAGAACCAGAAAGTAAAGTAAGTAAACACCTCCTGAAAGAGACCTCAAAATTAAAACTCCAAGGAATAGCATGGCTACATTTCAGAACTATTGGACCAAGGGAAAACATTACAAGCAGTCAGAAAAAAAATCAAGTACCAAGGAGCCACAATAAGGATTCCTCAGGATCTAGCAGCTTCCACCTGAAAGGATCTAAGGGTCTGTAATCTAATATTCTGAAAGGCAAAGGAAGTTGGAATGTGGCCAAGAATAAACTACCCTGCTAAAATGACCATTTTCTTCCAGGGAAGAAAATAGGCATTCAATGAAAGAGGTAAATTCCATTTATTTCTGATGAAAAGATCAGAACTAAACAAAAAAAAAATATTGACCTCCAAATATAGGACTCAAGAGAAGCATGTTTTGGGTGTACAAAGAAAATGCATGTATAATTTGATTTTATTGTTATAACATAAAAAAGGAGGTTGAGGTAGAAAGGAGATTGTACCAGAAAAAGGGAAAAGTGAAGATAAAAAGAGGGAAATTACATCTCATGAAGAGGCAAAGGAAACCTATTATATTTTTGGAGAATGGAAGGTGGAGGATGAACATTGTGTGACTCTTATTCTCATCAGATTTCACTCAAAGAGAAAATATTAATCATTTGGTTTACAGGGAAACTTCTCTCACCTTATTGAAAAGTGGAAGGGGAAAGGCAAAAAGGGAAGGGGTATGCTAAATAGAAGGGAATACAGATATAGTAGGATAAAGGTATAAGAAAGAGAGAGGGTCTCAAAACGGGGAGGACTGCTTGAGGCAAATGGTGTTCATGAGTTAAATACTGGAGAGGAGGGAAAAGAGAAAAGCAAAGAGAAACATAATTTGGGGATAATAAGATAAAACTTGAAATTCTAAAAATAAAAGGAGAAATTAATAAAATTGAATGTAAAAAATCTATTGAATTAATAAATAAAACTGAGTTGGTTTTATTAAAAAAACGAACAAAATATATAAAACTTTAGTTAATTTGATTAAAAAAGGAAAGAGAAAAATGAAATTGTAAGTCTTAAAAATAAAAAAGAATTATCCACCAATGAAGAAGAATGCATCCATTTTGGAGAGTAATTTGCAAATATGCTCAAAAAGTTATCAAACAGTGCATACTCTTTAACCCCTACTGGTCTTATATACCAAAGAGATCTTAATGAAGGGAAAGGGACTCACATGTACAAAAATGTTTTTGGTAGCCCTTTTCATAGTAGCTAGAAACTGGAAACTAAATGGATGCTCATCAGTTGGAGAATGGCTGAGTAAATTATGATATATGAATGTTGTGGAATATTATTGTTTTGTTAGAAATGACCAACAGGATGATTTCAGAGAGGTCTGGAGAGACTTACATGAATTGATGCTAAGTGAAATAAGCAGAACCAGGAGATCATTACACATGGCAAGAAGAAGACTATATGATGATTAATTCTGATGGGCATGGCTCTCTTCAACAACGAGGTGATTTAAACCAGTTCCAATTATTCAGTAATGAAGAGAATCATCTATACCCAGAGGGAGGTTTATGGGAAATGAGTGTGGACCACAACATAGCATTTTCACTCTTTTTTTTATTATTTCCTTGCATTTTTTTTTTCCTTCTGAGGTTTTTTTTTTCTTTCTATATCCAATTTTTCTTGTACAGTAGGATAACTATATATATGTATACATATATTGCTTTTAACATATTTAACATAACATTAACAATTTTAATCTATTTAACATGTATTGGATTACCTGCCATCTAGGGGAGGAAGTGGGGAGAAGGGGAAAATTTGGAACAGAAGGTTTTGAAGGGTCAGTGTTGAAAAATTACCCATGCATATGTTTTGTAAATAAAAAGCTATAATAATAATAATAAAAGCTTACATGTTCTATTAATTGATCTTTTTTTTTTCTTTTATGGATATTTATTTTAAAGACATATATATGTATTTTTCTCATAAAATGATTTAGCTGCATTGCACAAATTTTGGTGGGTGCATTCTCTTTTAACCCAAAACCCTTTCCTGAAAATAATTTGTATTGCATTATAACCTGAAAGGTACAATTAATATTTCTGCATATCTCCATTTGTTCATGTTTTATATACCCAAATACAAGATTAAATTTTTGTGAAGTTTCTAGCTACAGCTGAAAAAAATTTACTATCCTAGTTCTATACAATTTTCTCCAGAGGCCTATTATATCAAAGTTTTTTTAGAATTCTATTTGTCTTTTTTAACTTCTTTTTTAGATTTTTTTTTTATTTCTGAAATTTTTTTGTTTTTAATTTTGAGTTCCAAATTCTCTTTCTCCTTTCTACATTATTCACCACCCAATGAGAAATCAAGCACTATGACATCGATTGCCCAGATGAAATCAAGCAAAACATATTTCCATATTTAAAAAAGTATAGGAAAAATAAAGTGAAAAAATCATACTGAAATTTGCACTCAAATGTATAGCAGTTTTTCATCATGAGTACTTTGGAAATGTTCTGGATCATTGCATCATCAGAGTAGCCAGTTCTCTTACAGTAGATCCTCATTATGATATACTGTTACTGTGCATAATGGATTCCTGATTTTTATCCCTTCACTTTGCATTAATTCACATAGACCTTGACTTAGTTTTTTTTCTTCCTGAAACCCTCCTCAGCATTTCCTTTTTTCCCTCTTTTTCTTTTTTTTTCATTTTTTGACAAGGCAATTGGGATTAAGTGAGTTGCTTGTGATCCCACAGCTGGTAAGTATTAAGTGTCTGAGATGGGATTTGAACTCAGGTCTTTCTGACTTCAGGACCAGTGCTCTATCCATTGTGTAATGTAGCTGCCCCCCTCCTCCATATCATTATTTATTTCAGCATAATAGTACTTTATCACCACCATATAGTACAACTTATTTAGCTATTCCTCAAAATGATGAACATATGATTCTCTATTTTCTGCCACCACAAAAACGATGATACAAATATTTTCCCATAGGTTATTTTCCTTTGTAGTTGATCTTTTGGGGATACAGACTCAATAGTGGTATTTATGGATTAAGTTGTTTATATTTTATACTATAGGTTTATTTGTAGAAGATAAATTCCTTGAAGGCAGAGTGCATTTAAATTTTGTCATTGTATTCCTGGCACATAGCACCATACTCTGCACATATTAGGCACTTGATAAGGGATAATTCATAGATTGGTTTTATTTCCCTCAGTACTTAGGATTGTTTCCACCATAATAATTGTTGTTTCTTAATCTATACCAGAGATAACTAGGGAGTACAATGGACAGAGTACTTAGCCTGAAGTCAAAAAAAAAATATCAAATTTCAAATCCATCCTTAGACTCTGACTGTATGACCTGGAGGAAGTCATTTAATATTATTTTTCTCAGTTTCCTCATATATTATATGAGTTAGAGAAGAAATGGCAAACTTCTCAAAAATATTTGCCAAGAAAATACCAAAATGGGGTTGAAAGGGGCCATCTGCATCAAGAGACAACTATGGAGATTGAATGTCTATCAAAACAGTTTTTTCACCTTTGTTTTTGTTAATTTGCTTGTTTTGTTTTTTATTTTTTTCTTACCTTTGGATCTGATTTTTCTTGAGCAGCATGACAAATATGCAAATATGTTTAGAATTGGAAATGTTTAATCTATATTGGATTGCTTGCTATCTTTGGAAAGGCAGAAGGAAGAAGGAAGGAGAAAAATTTGGAACACAAGGTTTTACAAAGATCAGTGTTGAAAACTATCTTTGAATGTATTTGGAAAAATAAAATATTATTGAAGGAAAAAAAAATCCCAAAATGGATTCTGAGGAGTCAGATAGGACAGGAGTTATTGAACAAGCACAATGACTACTATTGATTTTAATTGAACTTAAGCTTTACTGTGGGACTTACCTCTGGATGTATAACCTCTTTGAATTCAGGAATATGAAAGAATTGGTTATGAATACTGCAATAGGAGAAGAAATGCATAAAGGAAGGAAGTATGATGCTTCTCAAGAGATCCAGTTAGTAACTCTTGGTAGGGCTTGTTTATTTCATAAATGTCCGTAAATTAAATCATGATTTTTCATCTCTCACTGATTATTTTTAGAGACTGTTAAGCCACTTCATTTATTCTTTAATTAAAACTTTTATAGTTTATGACATTATTAAAGTAGTCTAGATATTATATGTGAAGATGCAGCTGAAATGAAATTAGTATTTCTTGCGTACCATGCAATTTCAGGAACATTAATTCTTCAAAAATGGTAAGATTTGAAGATATAATTTTGTAGTTTAATTTTTTACTCTCAATATACTTATAATATCAATGGGTATTTACTGAACATCTTCAAAATACAAGGGAGTGTAGATGATGAAAAGAAATATCAGCATAAGTTGGAATTAAAGAGGTGATAACAGAAATAATTAAAGTATTTCCCTTGAGGAGTCATTTTGTGAATCACAGATTAAATATGAAACTGACTTTGGGAACTCCCAAGATAGCTCTGTTATCTTACTTATGAAAAAATTGGGGCCCAGAATGTTACTTAATTTATTCAAAGACACATAGCTCAAAGGTTTCAGATGCAAGATTTGAACCTAGTGATTCTGATTACAAATGTGGTATTCTTTCTTATGCACAATGATAATGTCATAAGTTGAGATAAAGTATAGAAAGTACTTTGCAAAGTTGGTAACTATAATGTTGTTTGAAATTGCTGGTTTTTTTCCTTCTAAATCCAGTTCATCCACTTGAAAAAAAGAAAGATTGAAGGGATGGAAATGTTTGTAAATTGCTATTAGTGTATAACCCACATGATAAGTAAGGAGGATGGTCCAGATCCAGCAAAAGAATGTATGGGAAGTTATTAAATTTGTACAAAGAAAAAAGTACAAAAGATTGGGCTTTGGGTGACATCTTTGAAACCAGTGAGATCTAAGATAAACTCTATGCTTCCCTTTCACTACTTTAAGCTACAAGTCAACTTCAGTCATGTAATGATTATGTGAGATTGAAATTACTTCAACAGTCTAATAACAGAAATGATTTAGAATGACTAGGATTGCCTCACAAGGGCTTTTAGAGAGATTCTAGAAAAAAATAAATTCCTCCCTCAGACCTTACAAAGCACTTTGTTCAACACTTCCTAATGAATTTGAAACTGAAGTACATTTTTAGATAATAATCTCCACTGGGGCAGGGACTGTCCAGTGCAATGTATAAAAGAGATTCTTAATAATGCTGACAATTCTTTATTTTAAAAGCTGCAGTGGCTCATTATTTCTTCTAGGATTAACCACAAACTTTTCCACATGGTATTCACTGACCTTCAGTATCTGATTTCATTATATCTTTTTTTTTTTTTTTTTTTTTTTTTAGGTTTAGAACTGGACAAGATTTCCGTGGCCTTTTTTTTTTTTTTCCACAAATGAAACAAAATTCTGTGGACTTGTTTAAAATCACAAAGGTAGTAAGCTACCAGAAATTGGCTTTGAAAGCTCAGTCTTGATTAGAATTAGTGTTCTTTCAAGTATTCTATAAGAAGTTTATATACCTTCCTAAATGTACACTATAGTGTAGGAAAACCATTTTTGCTATTTCTTTCATGACATTCTTTGAAACAGCTTTGTAAAATTTGACTCCTATTTTGTTATTGTAGAGTTGTTTCAACCATCCCCATCTCTTAACGACCCCATTTGGAGTTTTCTTGGCAAAGATACTAGAGAGGTTTGCAGTTTTCTTTTCCAGATCATTTTATTGATGAGGAATTGAGACAACTGGTTTAAATGATTTGAGGGTATTGCAATCAATAAGTATCTGAGACCAAATTTAAACTCAGGAAGGAGTCTCCTAGATTACAAGTGCTATATCTTCTTTTTACCTCATTGCTCCTGACTTCCATGCCTAGAATGCTGTCCTTCCTTGTTTCTGTGCCTTGAAATTCCCTATTCCTTTCACTTCTAAACTCAAATGACTCCTTTCATATTTCCTTTTCTCAGAATCTTCCTTTCCCCAGAAATTGTTAGTAATTTAATAGCAGTTCAAGACAACTACCCCAAAAGAATAGCATGACTATTATCCTCATAACTCAGGTGAATTGATTAGGCAAGGGAAAATTGATGAGAGAATTGAATTGAATCCTAAGGAATGACCATCTTTAAGTAATGGGAGCCGAAAGAGAAAGTAAAATGGATATTTGACATTTCTGTTCACAATCCTTGTTGATACCACCTTAATATCATTCCCTTGTATTAAAATGTTCGTTGGCCTTTCATTGTCTTTAGCATCAAATATAAACTCTTCAATATAGTATGTGCTATCCCAGGAGAAATTCCTATTTCTCATTCTACCTCTTAAATCACTGCTCCTGATTGGACTTATTTCGTGCCTCATTAGCCATATTCACAATCTGCAAAAACCTTCACTGAGAGGCTCTTTCTCTTTATTGGTGGATTCTGGCACACAAGTTCATGAAGACCCCCAAACAACTTCAATCTTTGATCAATTTGCTCTCTGAATTTTTCTGTCTTCTTACCAGCTGTTTAGGTTGCTTTCCTTCTTCCGGCTTTCCAAATTCTCTTTATATGTTGTCTTCCTTGAGTAGAATATAGAATAGAGGTTTCCTGGATTATATGTGTATACCAGGAACTGAAAATGGTACCTGGAATATTGTCTATCTATGTATGTCTATCATTGATCCTTTTCATTTTCTTCCTCCTCTGATTTTGTAAATCTTGAAATTCTCCAAGACTCAATTACTTTCTTTCTTCCCTTATTATCTATTTGTACTTTCTCTTTTGGTGATAGCATCTATTTCCATGTCTTCAATTTTTGCCTCCCTAAGGAAATTCAAAAAGCTAGAAGTGGACCCTAATTTCTCTTGAGTTGATTCATATTTCCAGCCATAAATTGGACACATTGATCTGGAAGTCTCTTCTCAATCTCAATCTATCTGAAACTGAATTCACAACAACATGGTTCTTTAGAACTGGAAATGACCTTTCATGATACCAGGCACAACCTCCTCATTTTATACATGACAAAAATAAAGCACAGAGTTGTTAAATTCACAAATTAGGCTCTGTGTCACTGACTCAGTTTGAACTTAGTTCTTCCTAACTCCAAGACTAACTGCTATTTTTTTTTCTTATGCCTTATACTTCCCTTTCTGTTTCTGATGGTGGCACTGTCATTCTCCTATTCAAGCATATTTATGATCTGAGCATCATCTTTGATTTCCTCCTCATCATAATTACCATAAACAACTGTTAACAAATATAATGTTCACAACTTTACCAAACTTGCAGTCATAATCCTAATCCTCACTTTCCCTCCAACATTTATTATTTTTCTTTTCTCTTCTATTAGCCAATCTAATAGGTATGAGATAGTATCTCAAAATTGTTATAATCTGCATTTCTCCAGTCAACAGTGAATTAAAGTATTAATTTACTTCACCTGAAAACTAGTAATATCTTTTAATCATTCATCAGTTGGAGAAAGGCTTTAATTTTTAAAGATTTGATTCTGTTCTCCATATATTTAAAAACTGAGGTCTTTATTAGAAAAAGGTGTCTTTTTTTTTTTACAAATTATTTTTGCTAACTGAATTTCCCTCTATCCTACAAAGTCTCCATTTATTATGTCTTATCTCTCTCTCCTTTCACCCTATCCCTCCTCAAAAATGTTTTGCTTGTGACTACCCTTTCCTAATTGGCCTTCCCTTCTTTCACCATTCCCTTCTTTTATCCCATTCAGTTCTTATTTTCCTATACAATAAAGTCAACTTCTATGTCCCAATGGAATGTGTTATTCCTTATATGAGCAAATTCTGATAAGAGTTAGGTTCACTCACTCCTTCTTACTTACTTCTTCTTCCCTTCTATCATAAAATGTTTTTCTTGCCTCTTTTATAATTTGCCCTCCTCTATCTCTCTTTTTCCCTTTCTTTCAGTACATTCCTTTCTCACTACTTAATTTTCATTTAATTTAATGTTATCTCTTCGTATTAAACTTATGGTTTGTTCCTACTCATATATAATGTGTTTATATATACATACATATATATCTCCTTCCATCTTCCCATGAGGAATGTAAACAGTTTAACCTTTTTAAGGTCCTTATAGTTTCCCTTTCTTATTTACGTCTTAATGTTTTTCTTGTATCTCTTATTTAAAAATCAAATTTTCTTTCAAGCTCTGATCTTTTCATCAAGAATGTTTGCAAATCCTTTATTTCACTGAATATCCATTTTTGTCCCTGAAGGATTATACTCATTTTTCTTGGTAGGAGGTTCTTGGTTGTAATCCTAGCTTATTTTGGAATGTCATATTGTTGTTTCTTCATTCTTTTTAATGTCACTAGCCTCCATTTACTCAATTCCAATTGATAATAAAATTATTTTCTTTAGTGAGCTTTGGTATTTCCTTTTTCATTTAGCTAATTCTACTCCCCCCCCCCTTTATTATAGCTTTTTACTTACAAAATATATGTATGGATAATTTTTTTTTTTTTTTTTACCATTGACCCTTGCAAAATCATCTGTTCAAATTTTCCCCTCCTTCCCCAACCTTCTCTCCTAGATGGTAGGTAGTCCAATATATGTTAAATATGTTAAAATATATGTTAAATGTAATATATGTATATGGACATATACAATTATCTTGCTGCCCAAGAAAATTTGGATCCAAAAAAAAAAAAAAAAAAACCTGGGAAGGAAAACAAAAATGCAAGCAAACAATAACAGGGAAATTGAAAATGCTATGTTGTGCATGTATAGGACTGCTTACCATCTCGGGGAGGGGGTGGAGGAAGAGAGGGGAAAAGTCGGAATAGAAGTGAGTGCAAGGGATAATGTTGCAAAAAATTACCCAGGCCTGGGTTCTGTCAATAAAAAATTATAAGTATTAAAAAAAATTGCTCATATACTGTCAATAAAAAAGTTATAATAAAAAAAATGCTATGTTGTGGTCCATACTCAGTTCCCATAGTCTTGGTGTATACGGCTTTATCAATTTGAGTTAATTCTGTATATATTTTGGAAATGAGACCTTCATCAGAACGTTTGAATGTAAAAATGTTTTCCCAGTTTATTGCTTCCCTTCTAATCTTGTCTGCATTAGTTTTGTTTATACAAAGGCTTTTTTAATTTGATATAATCAAAATTTTCTATTTTGTGATAAATAATGATCTCTAGTTCTTCTTTGGTCACAAATTCATTCTCCATCAGTCTGAGAGGTAAACTATCCTATGTTCTTCCAATTTATTTATAATATCATTCTTTATGTCTCAATCATGAACCCATTTTAACCTAATTTTGGTATACAGTCTTAAGTGTGGGTCAATGCCTAGTTTCTGCCCTACTAGTTTCCAATTTTCCCAGCAGTTTTAGTCAAATAAGGAATTCTTATCCCCAAAGCTGGGGTCTTTGGGTTGGTCAAAAACTAGATTGCTATAATTATTGATTTTTTTGTCTTGTGAACCTAACCTATTCCACTGATCAACTAGTCTATTTCTTAGCTAGTACCAAATGGTTTTGATGATCACTGCTTCATAATATAGTGCTAATTCTACTTTTAAAACAGTTGTTTTCTTCAGTGGAGTGTTATTACTTTCTTTTTCACCTATTTTGCTTTTAATGGCATTCTTCTCATCATTTTCATACCTCATTTAAATATTTGGCCCAGACTACTTTTTTTTTTTTAAATTAAAGGTTTTTATTTTCAAAACATATATATGGATAATTTTAAACATTCACCCTTGCAAAGTCTTGTGTTCTATTTTTTCCCCTTCCTTCCCTCCACCCTCTCCCCTAGACAGCAAGTAATTCAATATATGCTAAATATGTACAATAAGAAAAATTAGATCAAAAAGGGGAAAAAAAATGAGAAAGAAAATAAAATGCAAGCAAACAACAAAAAGAATTAAAATACTATGTTTTGTTTCCATAGTCAGTTCCTATAGTCCTCTCTCTATGCAGATGGTTCTCTTCATCATAAAATCATTAGAACTGGCCTGAATCATTTCTTTGTTGAAGAGCCATGTCATCAGAATTGATCATCATTTAATCTTGCTGTTGCCATGTATAATGATATCCTGACTCTGTTCATTTCACTTAGCATCAGTTTATGCAAGTCTCTCGAGGCCTCTCTGAAATCATCCTGCTGGTTTTTTCTTACAGAACAATATTTCATAACATTCATATACCACAACTTATTCAGACATTCTCCATCCAAAACATCCATTTTTCCAGTTCTTTGCCACTTACAAAATGGGATGCCACAAACATTTTTGCACATGTGGGTCCCTTTCCCTCCTTTATGATCTCTTTGGGATATAAACCTAGTAGAAACACTGCTGGATCAAAGAGTTTACACAATATGACAATCCTTTGGGCATAGTTCCAAATTGTACTCCAGAATGGTTAAATCAGTTCATAACTCCACCAACAATGTATTAATGCTAGACTTCTTTTAAGGTGCTATTTTCTGCAATATTTTTGTATCTCCTTTAACAAGCTACTGACTAGGTGTTTTTTATTATTTTCTTGCTTCATTCTCATTTCTCTTCCTACTTTTTCTTCTAGCTTTTTGACTTGATTATGAACATCCTCTTTGAGTTCTTCCATGGAGTGAGATGAGTCTGTTTTTTCATGGTTTCTTTGAATGTAGGAACTTTGATTTATTATCTTCTTCTCAGGATAAGTGACAAGATCAAAACTTGTCACCATATTAACTTTCTTTTTTTTTTTTCTTTACATATTTTATTTTATTTTATTTTATTTTTTTATATATGAAAATTTTTTTTAATTTAATGATTACTTTATAATGACAACATTATTCCTTGCACTCATTTCTTTTCCGATTTTTTTCCCCCTCCCTCCCTCCACCCCCTCCCCTAGATGGCAAGCAGTCCTTTATATGTTGGATATGTTGCAGTATATCCTAGATACAATATATGTTTGCAGAACCGAACAGTTCTCTTGTTGCATAGGGAGAATTGGATTCAGAAGGTATAAATAACCCGGGAAAAAAAACAAAAATGCAGATAGTTCACATTTGTTTCCCAGTGTTCGTTCTTTGGGTGTAGCTGCTTATGTCTGTCATTTATCAATTGAAACTTAGTTAGGTCTCTTTGTCAAAGAAATCCACTTCCATCAAAATATGTCCTCATACAATATTGTTGTCGAAGTGTATAATGATCTCCTGGTTCTGCTCATTTCACTTAGCATCAGTTCATGTAAGTCTCGCCAGTCCTCTCTGTATTCATCCTGCTGGTCATTTCTTACAGAACAATAATATTCCATAACATTCATATACCACAATTTACCCAGCCATTCTCCAATTGATGGGCATCCATTCATTTTCCAGTTTCTAGCCACTACAAATAGGGCTGCTACAAACATTTTGGCACATACAGATCCCTTTCCCTTCTTTAGTATTTCTTTGGGATATAAGCCCAATAGAAACACTGCTGGATCAAAGGGTATGCACAATTTGATAATTTTTTGGGCATAATTCCAGATTGCTCTCCAGAATGGTTGGATTCGTTCACAACTCCACCAACAATGCATTAGTGTCCCAGTTTTCCCGCATCCCCTCCAACATTCATCATTATTTTTTCCTGTCATCTTAGCCAATCTGACAGGTGTGTAGTGGTATCTCAGAGTTGTCTTAATTTGCATTTCTCTGATCAATAATGATTTGGAACACTCTTTCATATGAGTGGTAATAGTTTCAATTTCATCCTCTGAAAATTGTCTGTTCATATCCTTTGACCATTTATCAATTGGAGAATGGCTTGATTTCTTATAAATTTGAGTCAGTTCTCTATATATTTTAGAAATGAGGCCTTTATCAGAACCTTTAACCGTGAAGATGTTTTCCCAGTTTGTTGCTTCCCTTCTAATCTTGTTTGCATTAGTTTTGTTTGTACAAAGGCTTTTTAATTTTATGTAATCAAAATTTTCTATTTTGTGATCAGTAATGGTCTCTAGTTCATCTTTGGTCACAAATTTCTTTCTCCTCCACAAGTCTGAGAGATAAACTATTCTATGTTCCTCTAATTTATTTATAATCTCGTTCTTTATGCCTAGGTCATGGACCCATTTTGATCTTATCTTGGTATATGGTGTTAGGTGTGGGTCCATGCCTAATTTCTGCCATACTAATTTCCAATTATCCCAGCAGTTTTTATCAAATAATGAATTCTTTTCCCATAAGTTAGGGGCTTTGGGTTTGTCAAACACTAGATTGCTATAGTTGACTATTCTGTCTTGTGAACCTAACCTTTTCCACTGATCCACTAATCTATTTCTTAGCCAATACCAAATGGTTTTGGTGACTGCTGCTTTATAATATAATTTTAGATCAGGTACAGCTAGGACACCTTCATTTGATTTTTTTTTTTCATTAATTCCCTTGAGATTCTCGACTTTTTATTGTTCCATATGAATTTTGTTGTTATTTTTTCTAGATCATTAAAATATTTTCTTGGAAGTCTGATTGGTATAGCACTAAATAAATAGATTAGTTTAGGGAGTATTGTCATCTTTATTATGTTCGCTCGGCCGATCCAAGAGCACTTAATATTTTTCCAATCATTTAAGTCTGACTTTATTTGTGTGGGGACTTTTTTATAATTTTGCTCATATAATTCCTGACTTTCCTTTGGTAGATAGATTCCCAAATATTTTATGGTATCAACAGTTATTCTGAATGGAATTTCTCTTTGTATCTCTTGCTGTTGAGTTTTGTTGGAGATGTATAAAAATGCTGAGGATTTATGGGGATTTATTTTGTAGCCAGCTACTTTGCTAAAATTATGAATTATTTCTAATAGCTTTTTAGTAGAATCTCTGGGGTTCTCTAGGTATACCATCATATCATCTGCAAAGAGTGATAGTTTGGTTTCTTCATTGCCTACTCTAATTCCTTTAATATCTTTCTCGACTCTTATTGCCGAGGCTAGTGTTTCTAATACGATATTAAATAATAATGGTGATAGAGGGCAACCTTGCTTCACTCCAGATCTTACTGGGAAAGGTTCCAGTTTTTCTCCATTGCATATGATGCTTACTGATGGTTTTAAATATATGCTCCTGACTATTTTAAGGAAAAGTCCATTTATTCCTATGCTCTCAAGTGTTTTTATTAGGAATGGATGTTGGATTTTATCAAATGCTTTTTCTGCATCTATTGAGATGATCATATGGTTTTTGTTTGTTTGGTTATTGATATAGTCAATTATGCTAATAGTTTTCCTAATATTGAACCAGCCCTGCATTCCTGGTATAAATCCTACTTGGTCATAGTGTATTATCCTGGGGATGATTTTCTGTAATCTTTTTGCTAATATTTTATTTAAGATTTTAGCATCAATATTCATTAGGGAGATTGGTCTATAATTTTCTTTCTCTGTTTTCAGCCTACCTGGTTTAGGTATCAGTACCATGTCTGTGTCATAAAAGGAGTTTGGTAGGACTCCTTTGATCCCTATTTTTTCAAATAGTTTATTTAGCATTGGAGTTAATTGTTCTTTAAAGGTTTGGTAGAATTCACATGTAAATCCATTTGGTCCTGGGGATTTTTTCTTAGGGAGTTGATTGATAGTTTGTTCTATTTCTTTTTCTGAGATGGGACTGTTTAGGATATTTACTTCTTCCTCTGTTAGTTTGGGCAAGCTATATTTTTGGAGATATTTTTCTATTTCATTTAAGTTGTTGAATTTATTGGCATAAAGTTGAGCAAAGTAACTCCTAATTATTGCTCTAATTTCCTCTTCGTTACTGGTGAGTTCTCCCTTTTCATTTTTAAGACTAACAATTTGATTTTCCTCTTTCCTTTTTTTAATCAGATTTACTAAGGGTTTGTCTATTTTGTTGGTTTTTTCATAGAACCAACTCTTAGTTTTATTAATCATTTCAATAGTTTTTTTACTTTCAATTTTATTGATCTCTCCTTTTATTTTTAGAATTTCAAGTTTAGTGTTTGACTGGGGGTTTTTAATTTGTTCCTTTTCTAGCATTTTTAGTTGCAAACCCAATTCATTGATCTTCTCTTTCTCTATTTTATACAAATAGGCCTCTAGAGATATGAAATTTCCCCTTATTACCACTTTTGGCATCCCATACATTTTGGTATGATGTCTCATTATTATCGTTTTCTTGTGTGAAGTTTTTAATTATGTCTATGATTTGCTGTTTCACCCAATCATTCTTTAGCATGAGATTATTTAGTTTCCAATTATTTTTTGGTCTACTTCCCCCTGGTTTTTTGTTGAATGTAATTTTCATTGCATCGTGGTCTGAAAAGGATGCATTTACTATTTCTGCCTTACTTCATTTGAGTTTGAGGTTTTTATGTCCTAATACATGGTCAATTTTTGTATAGGTTCCATGAACTGCTGAAAAGAAAGTGTATTCCTTTCTGTCTCCATTACATTTTCTCCAGAGATCTATCATATCTAACTTTTCTAGTATTCTGTTTACCTCTTTGACTTTTTTCTTATTTATTTTGTGGTTTGATTTATCTAATTCTGAGAGTGCAAGGTTAAGATCTCCCACTATTATAGTTTTACTGTCTATTTCTTCTTGCAGCTCTCTTAGTTTCTCTTTTAAGAATTTAGATGCTACCCCACTTGGTGTATATATGTTTAATATAGATAGTGCTTCATTATCCATGCTGCCCTTTAGCAAGATATAGTGCCCTTCCTTATCTCTTTTAATTAGATCAATTTTTGCTTTAGCTTGATCTGAGATCAGGATGGCTACCCCTGCTTTTTTGACTTCACCTGAAGCATAGTAGATTTTGCTCCAACCTTTTACCTTTAACCTGCATGTATCTCCCCGCTTCAGGTGTGTTTCCTGTAAACAACATATTGTAGGATTCTGGCTTTTAATCCATTCTGCTAACCGCTTCCTCTTTATGGGGGAGTTTACCCCGTTCACATTTATGGTTAGAATGACCAATTCTGTATTGCTTGCCATCTTGTTAACCCCGGATTATGCTTTTCTCCCTTCTTTCCCCTTTCCCCCCCTTCCCAGTATTAAGCTTGTGAGCACCACTTGCTTCTCACAGCCTTCCCTTTTTTGTATCCCTCCCCCCGCCTTAGAGTTCCTCCCCCTATCTTACCCCTTTCCCTCCCAGTTCCCGTATTCCCTTCCGCTTAGCTTATTCCTTCCCTTTTCACTTTTCCCTTCTCACTTTTCAATGAGGTGGGAGAAGTTTCACCATAGATTGAATATGTCTTAAGATTTTTCACTTAAAGCCAATTCTGAAGGCAGTAAGATACCCACTATATTCATCCCCCTCCCTTCTTTCTCTCACATATAATGGGTTTCCTATGCCTCTTCATGAGATGTACTATCCCCACTTTACCCTTTTTCTGGTACAATGTCCTTTCCACATCAATTTCTAGAACAAGGTATACATGTATTCTTTATACATCTATATAGTCAAAGTATATTTCCCAAGATTAATCTTTACCTTTTTGATTTCTCTTGAGTTCTATATTTGTAGATCAAACTTTTTGTTAAGTTCTGGCTTTTTCATCAGAAATAGATGAAATTCGCTTACTTTGTTGAATGTCCATCTTCTTCCCTGGAAAAAGATGCTCATTCTTGCTGGGTAAGTTATTTTTGGTTGCATACCAAGTTCGTTAGCCTTTCGGAATATCATATTCCAGGCCTTTTGATCTTTTAATGTGGATGCTGCCAGATCCTGGGTGATCCTTATTGTGGCTCCTTGATCCTTGAATTGGGTTTTTCTAGCCGCTTGCAATATTTTTTCCTTCATCTGAGGGTTCTGGCATTTGGCCACTATATTCCTTGGTGTTTTGATTTTAGGATCCCTTTCAGTGGGTGATCGATGAATCCTTTCAATGTTTATTTTTTCCTCTGTTCCTATGACTTCTGGGCAGTTCTCTTTGATAATTTCCTGGAAAATAGTGTCCAGGCTATTTTTTTCATCATTCTTTTCTGGAAGTCCAATGATTCTCAGATTGTCTCTCCTGGATCTGTTTTCCAGGTCTGTTGTCTTCCCCAGAAGGTATTTCACATCCTTTTCCATTGTTTGATTTTTTTGGATTTGCTTGACTGATTCTTCTTGTCTCCTCGAGTCATTCAATTCCACTTGTTCAATTCTGATTTTCAGTGAGGTGTTTTCTTCACTCACTTTTTTAAGATCTTTTTCTAATTGTCCAATTGAATTCTTTTGTTCTGTGGAATTTTTTTTTCCATTTCGCCAATTTTGTTTTTTAGAGAGGTATTTTCTGTTTCCAGTTCACCAATCCAATTTTTCAAGGATTTTACTTCTTTATCCACTCTCTCTTTAACTGACTTCTCCAGGCTCTTTTGCCAAGCCTCCCTCTCCTTTTCCCATTTTTCTTCTAGCTCCCTTGTGAGAGCCTTTTTAATTACTTCTATGAGGTTCATCTGGGCTGAGGAACAGATGCTCTCCTCCTTTGGGGATTCACCTGGAGACAGTCTGTTTTTAGTCTCCTAAGGATTTAGAGTCTGCTCTCTATCTGTATAGAAGCTGTCAAGGGTTAAAGTCCTCTTCAGCTTCTTGCTCATTCTGTCTATTAATCAGAGACAAACTAGCAAAGAAAAACAGAAAAAAACTGGAGTCTTTCTTTGGGGGAAGGGCTGGGTATGTTACCGAGCTTCCTCTCCAGACTGCAGGAGGCAGCAGTGAGGCACTAGCAGGACTGTGTTGCGCCTGCGCGCTGAGATCCCAGAGCGTGCTGAGTCACTGGGGGGGGGGGGGGGGGGGGAAGGGGGGGGCGGCCAGGTCCCGAGAGACTCCAACTGTTTGGGGTTGTATTCTTCAGCCCCGGTATTTTTAGCTTCTCTGCTGGGCTGCTGACTTGCTGCCGGAGCAAAGTATCCAAACCTGTAGCGAAGCTCTCCCCGCAGAGACGGCTGCGATCACTCCCCACCCCCTCTCCAGTCTGCTCCCGTGCTCTCACTGCCGCTGCCTGCGCCCGATCTAAAACCATCCCAGCCCTTCAGTAAAGACAGACCTTTCTTGGCGAATCTCAAGGATGGCTTCTCTTGGTAACTATATGTGGGTTTTTTTTCAGTCAAGCATTGATTCAGAGGCTTGTAATGAAGTGGATAGTGAGAGAAAGCGCAGAGCTTATGCAGCTGTGAGCCTCCTCTCCGCCATCTTAACCTCCCATATTAACTTTCAAAGTTCAGTTTTTTCTGCTTTTTACTCATTTTCCCAGCCTATTACTTAACTTAATTCTTTATTAATATAAGGTTCTGCTTCCAGGATGGAAGGTGAACTATCTCAATTGACAAGGCTTTTTTGTGTGACTGTTTTCAAAGCTATTCCTAGGGACCTGTAAGTTTTCCATTCTTCCATGGTAGTATAATCAAAGGACATGTGCTTACTAATCTCTTGATCTGTGCTTTGATCTGTGAGTAACAATAAATATTTGTTTCTGCCCTGCAATTGTGAGAAGCATCCCTTCTTCACTATGGCTACAAACTGGTAAGTAACCGCACCTCCTGGTCCTGGGACTGCCAACAAAGACTGTGACCTGGGTACAAGTAGGAAAAGCAACATAGTCCAATTTTAATACTAGCAAAGAGAACCCTGTAAACTTCTAACCAGTTGTTTCACCTCCTTATTGTTTGTAGATTGAGAGCTCTGGAATCAATCCCTTCTAATTCAGTGGCTGTTCTGTGTTTTCTGCATCTGATATGGCTTGGGATGAACTGGGCTTTCCTGTCACTGATACATTGATGGTGTAACTGTCCTCTCCCTCCAACTTTCCAAGTTTTTTGACCTTGAAAATTGTTCCACTTCATCTTTTTGTTGGTCCTGCCAATCTAGAATTATTTAGGGTCATTATTTGAAAGAATTTGAAGGTATTTGGGAGAGATACCAGAGGAGTTGTTGCCTTAACTCTGCCATCTTCTCTCTGCCTTTTCAATTCACTTTTAGTATCAGTGTTACTACCCAATAACTTCTTTTTTCTCAAACTTCTTTTGAAACTAGGTAAAAAATACAACAGATTAAAAATGATCGTGACTATTAACTATGGGAAAAACACACAGAAACCAGTAAATCATAGACTTAGAAGTGAATTAATAGTATTTTTCTAATATAATTGCACAGGAATCATTTTTGGATAATCCAAGGAATATTCTTTCATGAACAACAAGGTATCTATAAATGTTTAAGATAATAGGCACTAAGATAATTTGAGAAACTGAAGTGACTGTAATGTTTAGGTAACTCCCCTGAAAATGAACCAAGTGTGGCTAAAAGTCCCTACTTGTAACAGTTTCCAGGTCTTTTTCATCCTACTCTCCACTTCTTTTTTGGCAAGAGTATGATCGTGAGTGCTACAAAAAACACAGATTATGTTGAAGTTTCCATATAATTACTTACATCTTGTTATCATCTCCGTGGCCTATTTCAATAGAGTATGGGATGTCAGCAGTTTCTGAATTGGGAACCAAGAACAGAGTGATGCAAATTCACCATATTAAGGACAATTGTTCAAATACTACCAAAATGGGTGAAAAAGACATCTAATCCAAAGAAACTGTGCTATCATTTTGACACATTTGCTTTCTGAATTTGATCCAATTTATCCTGTAATTTGCATTTTTTTTAGGAGAGTCATCACAGATATGTTATAGATATGTTATATACCAATTCTTCTTCTGGTACCATCTTAGTAAATGATGTTTTCTAAAAAGCAATAAATAAGTAAAAAAAAAAATGAATACTATTTAAGACATGGAAATGAGGCTGCCCTCAAACTTTTATGTAAAATTATAATTCAAGCCAATATTCCCAAAATGGTCAGACTAAGATACAATAAAGTAGGATTCTCACATCATTTAGTAGGCGTAATATTGTAAAGGGTCTCAAATTATAGGTTTAAGGTTTTACACATTAATCTAAATAAGAAAAAACCATTGAAGTGATGGCAAGACATGAAAATGAGGCAGCTTTTTAGAACAATTGGATTTAGGAATGGAAAGAATGAATTAGAGAAAAAAGAGGAATTAGAGGCGGAAGACTGATTGGGGATAAGAATGATGAGAATTTTGTTTTTTTCTTTGGGGGTGGCTCTTTAATGATGCCAACTTACATGTAATTGCCATGCCTTATTCAAAAGAGATTGTAGACAGACAATCCTCATCACTTGACCACTTGTCCCCACTATGACCTATCTTCGTATATTTCCACAGAGCTGTTCTGTGGTTTTGACAGCTAGCCTCCCTGTTCTGGCTTTCCCCATTTTCCTGTTTCAATTGGCTTAGTCTGCTTTTCTTGGTATTTTGCCTCAGTATTCTTGGCTTTTGCATTGTTCCTACTCATGCCTTTCCCTTTAGATTTAATGTTTTTAGCTTGTTCCCCAAATTCCCATGTAATCTTGTAGATCTGTTCACTGCTCAACATATGTTCCCTTCCTTCTCACCATTACCACTTTACCTCACAGGGAATTGGACATGTATTGAAATGAGTTCTGTGGAAATAGTGAATTGGTATTCAGACGACATTGCTTCAAGTTTTGCCACAGCCTTTTACTAATTAAATGATTCTAAAGTGATCTTTCAACTTGTTTGTTTTTGTGTGGCAATTGGGATTAAGTGACTTGATCAGGGTACAACTAGTAAGTGTCAAGAATCTGAGGCTGAATTTAAATTTAGGTCCTCCTGACTCCAGGAATGTTTTCTCACCTCTGTGCCATTTAGCTGCTCCATATCTTTTAAGTCCTAAAGACGTAATTTTCTTGATTTATAAGCTCAACTATTTGTTGGATCTGTGGTTTCCTACATATTTATACTCATTGTGAACCTTCCAAGAATTCTTATCTTGCGTTATCGTTGTCCATATTTATTGAATCTATAAAAAAGGAACTAATAATGGTGTCATCTACGTTATAGTGTTGAGAGTATCAAATAAAAAAAAATTTACACTTGGTAAACATTAATTATGCATCAATGGAAAGGCAAGGAAAAGAAGAATGTGATAGGATCTAGTCATGTGATGATATTGCTGGGGAAAGTTTGGGTTTAAAGGAAGAAACAGTTACAAGAGAAATTGTAAAGGAGATTAGATAGAAATTAGTGAATGGATGTGAGTATAAAGAAATGGAATAATCAAAGAATATTTATGTTTTCAGTTAAGAGAATGATGGTGATTTAAATAATAACAGAATATCAGAAACAAGAGTGACTTTTGGGGGATAATCCAAGACATGAAGAAACTTCTACATCCTGTCCCATCTAAAACCTTCTCTAGCATAGACCACCCACAATTGCCTTCAAGTTAGATTCCTTTATCTACTTTTCCTGTGAAGTGAGTCTGCTAGAAAGAGAAATTGCATCCTCACCTGCCTTAAGGTTGAATCATGAGGGAGAATCTGAGGCAGGATATGAACTCATGTTATCCTGATTATCCACTCTCTATCTATGTGGTTTACTCTTTTAAATATATTTATTAGTGAAATGAAAGAAAAGAACAGTTTAAAAATTCAGTAGTATTAAAAAGAGAAAAAAATCAGGAATTATTCATTACATTTCAATATGTACACAGTAAAGATAAAGATTTAAGTACACGAATAGAGTAATTAGCTGACAAATAGAGGAGGAACAAATCTCATATTGGAGAGAAGCTATCTAGGACAGAAGTAACAAGATAGAACACTGGATGAAAATCAGAAAGACCAAAAAACAAGATATGAGAGATGTTCTGATATATAGAGAGATAGAGTTAAGAAAACTAAGGCGAACCTGCTAGTGAACATAATGGCACTCTCTCTGCTCCTACTCCTGGGGGACCCTGATCTGATGGTGCAGAACCAATTTCTGCAGTTTTTCCCAGCTACTTTCTTCCCCACTGGCTAGCTTGCAGCCTGCCTCGGAGCTGAGGAGCTCTTCTTCATCCTCATCATCATCCAACTCCTCCTCTTTCTCTTTCTCCTCTTTTTCCTCTTCCTCCTTCTCCTCCTCCTCCTCGTCGTCGTCGTCGTTGTCTTCTTCTTCTTCGTAGTCACTGGATCTAACTCCAGCGACTCAGAGTCTTCCAGCCTCCCAAGTTAGCCTGAGGTGGCACTGAAAAGGGTCCCTAGCTCCTCCCCAGTCCCCAAGGAGGTTGTCCGAGAGGAGCGTCCCCCAGAGCCTACCCCAGCCAAGCAGAAACGGCGCTCTAGTAGCTCCAGTTCCAGCTCTTCATCTTCTTCATCTTCTTCTTTCTTCTCTTCCTCTTCTTTCTCCTCCTTTTCCTCTTCCTCCTCTTCTTCCTCCCCTGCCAAGCCTGGTTCCTAGACTTTGCCCAAACCTGCAAGTCCTAAGAAGCTGTCCCCTGGGGAGAGGAGATCGCGAAGCCCCTGAAGTCTATAGATTCCCTTAGGGATTCCCGTTCCCTTAGCTACTCACCTGCTGAGCGCCTGTGCCCTTAGCCACAGCCCACTCCGCGGAACCAGCATAGCAGTGAGGAGGGTTCCCGACGGGGCCCATGTGGGTATAACCGCTTCCCAGGCTACAAGCATAGGAGAGAAACATAGGCGAGAAAATCCTCCCCCTGTCCTCATCGCTCCTCCAGATCTTCATAGTTCTTTATGTAGTGAGGGAATCACTACAGGGAGCCACCCCTCTTATCTCCCTAACAGAGCCGCAGGGGATGAGGATCCCCATCTGCCTCCCTCTCCTTTGAACTCTGGCACCATCTTGGGGAGAAGCCCCTTTCTTCTCCCCCCTTTAATTTGTTTTCTTTCTTCCTTCCTGTGAAATGTTGATCTCTGTGAGTTTTTTTCCTGGTTCACGTGTTTTGGGGGGTTTGGGATGGGAAGGATAAATAGGAAAAGGTACAGTTTGGGGGTTCCCCAACCTTGAATTCACTATGACAGGAGGGAGCTGCCCTCTTGCCCCCTTAGACTCCTGAGTTTACCAGAGGCTGATGGTTTGCAATTTAAATGGAGGGAATTATTGGCAAACTCCCGGGGGGCAGGGTTAAATTGGAATGTGTTGGTTAGCTCCATGTGCAGTCCTCCCCTCCCCGCGGATTGGCCATAAACCCCTCCCCCAACCTTTTGTTGTGTTTCTTAAAGGCATTTTTTTTTAAAATCTGTACAGTGAGAGCGACTTTTTCTGTCGAATAAAAATGAGAAATTCAGAGGAAAAAAGAAAACTAAGGAGAATTCATGCTTCATGATCTCTACTTTTTCAGTAAATTAAAAGACAAAACTATTAGCATAAAGAAAGGGAAATTTTGGAAAATAATGAATGGTTTAGAAAAAGAGTTCTAGAATAGACTTTAGAAGATATAACTATAGGTGTTCCTCAACTATAGGTTTTTTCTCTCTCTTTCTCTCTCCACACACAATTTCCTCAAACTGATTTAATAGAGTGGAGACAGATGGATGTCAGATGCATACATACAACTCTAAACAATGAATTAGACACCTCCTCCTTAATGTCCTACATGAAACAAAAAATCTATATATGCAAACCGAAGCTGTTTTTCCTTCTAAACCCAAGCTAGTATGTAATTTTTTACTTCACTCTCCTTGCCCAGTCTGTTACCAAGATTTACTGGTTCTACTTTTATAACATTTCCTTTTATATCATTAGGTGATCCCCCATGTCCAGGCCTTCATCATTTCTCATCTAGATTATTTTAACAATATCCAAATTGTTTTTTCTGGTCCTTCTCCTTTCTAATTCATTTTCATGTTATTGTCAAAATAATTCCCACAGAGCAGATGGTCATTCACTTACTGAAAAATTTGTAGTAGTTATCTATTGCCTTAAAATTAAAGTATAAATTCTGTAGCCCATTTTTCCAGCTTTATTTCACATTGTCATGTTTCACATTCTCCAAGTTCCAAATAAACTGACCTAGTTTCTGTTTCTTGAACAAAATATTTTATCTTCCATAACCATGCCTTTATATGTCGCTTCCTTATTTCTATTCCTTTGCAACTTATCTTATAGTTATATATATAAGCCATCATTTAGTAAAATGTAAATTACTTGAGGGGTGATCAGTTTTAATTTTTTGTCTCCAGCCCTAATTTTATTAAAGTGTTCAATATAGTAGGTACTTAATAAAGTTGCCTGGTAGAATATTGGATTTGTAGTCATGAAGAACTGAATCTGAATCATGCCTCAGAAAATTTTAGCTAAGTAGCCCTGAAAAAGTCACTTCACCTCTCTGAAACTGTTTTCTTAACTGTAAAATGGGGACAATATAAGCAACTATGTCACTTGTTTATTGTGAGGTTCAAAGATGATAATGTTTGTAAATCACTTTTTAAAGCAAAACCTAAAAATATCATGAGTTTTTATTAATAGATACATCTTGAATTTAATATGCTAGACAATTAAAAAGGAATGAAAGCATTGTTGAGCTGCAGTACTAATGATTTTGCAATTATTTTAAAATAAGAATCAAAATAAATAAGAATTTTTTCTGATCATGTTATTCATATAGAATATCAAAGAAAAATTTGTGATTTATACAAATAATATGATTAGTAGGATTATGTTTCTGGAATAAATCACTGGATCTGGAATAAGGAAAGGGGAGATTCTAGTTTCAGATACTGTATATTTTGTCTATATAATTAGAGGCAAACAACTTAAATTCTCTTAATTTTAGTTTCCTTGGCTGTAAAATAGAGCTAATAAAACTTTCACTAAGCACCTCAGAGATTTGTGATGGAGAAAACTGTTTCATAAACTTTTAAGTGCTCTAAACAAATTATTTTGTATTCACTAGAAGGCTGAATTTTACTTCACTTTTTTTATGCTGCAAGAGTAAATATAAATGCCAAAAGACTTCTAGTGTTTGAAAATCTGAACTGAGAGAAAGAAAAGAATTATTCAAAATTTTGAGTAACAAGGATAGAAGAAAACAATTATTCATAATTTTAAATGACTAAAGTTCTACAACAGTACATTGGTATTAGTTGGTTTTCAGTTAATGATTGTATGCATGCATGCATGAATGAATGACCAGATGAACTAAATCAAGTATGCAATATGATTCCAGAGAAACTACTCAGTAACAAACTAAGTAATTGTTGGCTTTTTGAAGAAGTATTCTGCAGATGAAGGCTCAAAAGCAAACTTTGAGACCAAGGTCCTTGGAGCTCTCAGATTCTGATCTTATCTGCACTAATAAATAAAGTCTCTACTGAGGGGCACTGTTGTAGTAGGGAACATTTTGGTGTTTTTGAAGAAATGAAAACCCACCTCTATTCTCCTTTCCTCTATAGCCTTTCCATCACCTTCTCAGTTCCCTTTCCAATTAGCCATTGAAGGATTTAAGACTTAGCTGGTCCAAGGGAAAAAAATCTTACTTAAAACTTTCTCTGTAAGGGCTGGCTTTACCCCAAGCCACAGGAACTTTAAACTGTCTACTGGCACAGTCAGAATAGACAGGTTCAAGCATACAGTGGGATGAAAGCTGCTACTAGGCTTTTAATCTTATAAGTCGCTGAAAACTGTGATGTCTTTTTTAATTTCTTATTCTGTTTAAGATGCATTATTAGTGGATGAAATAAATTCAAGATTGTTTGCTTAAGTTATTTGCAAAGTTAGAATAAGGGAAAGAAGGAAGAAACAAAAGCCAAAGACACCATTCTGCTTTTAAGTCTTTACAGAGCATTCATGCAGCTAGACGGTAACAATGTTTGCAATCTTGATCTTCCATCCCTTTCAAAATTTATTGATAGTAATGGAATTTCTAAACATGAATTTGTATCAGCATCTTGCAAAAGATTGCTCCATTTTACTTAGCCACTGAAGTAAGCAGTGTGAGAAAGAAGTAGTAGTTCTAGATATCGTTCTGGAAGCCCCAGATTTGAATTCTAGCTCTTTGTGGACAGTAACTCCATTATAAAACATTCAAAATACAATCCCTCATCATAAGATCATAGGATAACACCTAAGTGATTCTTCAGATGCCATCTAGTTCAATTGCTTCATTTTACAGATGAATGAAGTAAAAAAAAAAAAGAGAAACAGAGAGCATAAGTGACAGATAATAAGCAAAAAAATATGAAAATTAAACCAAGATGACTGAAACACAAAGGGACCAGCCATTAATACTTTAGATGCATGTTGCCTATTGGAAAAAGGACAGGATTAATTCTCTCTGATTATTCATTTTACTCTACCATTGGCAAATCATTCCCTCTGTGTAACATATCTGTAACATAAAAAAGATTAAAGTAAAAGACTTCTGAGGTGTCTTTTACTTCTAAATCTATGATTCCATAAGTATAATCAATTTAGCTGGTTTTTATACATATTCAGGTAATGCATAGAAATGCATTGCTCATTTATAAGCCTCATTTTGGAAATGTATAATTAAAAGTATGATATATGTCCATCTATATTGAAACATTTATTCCATATAATTTCATTAGACTGGATAAATTTTTCCTACAAATGACATTTCCAGTTCTGATCTGGCATAATGCACCTTGTATTTGCTACAGAGTAGTGCTTGGTTATACCTCTAGATAGAACAAGAATCAGCAAACCACTAAGTTAAATAAGACAGAGAATATATGCAATTCTTGTTCCCAAAATCCTAAATCATGTTGCAGCAGATTACACATAGATTTTTGAAATAATGATTCATTCTGACAATGGATACTCAGAACTTTAGTGTAAACAGCTCCTTGCTTGCATAATCCCTTGGAAGACACTTTTTCCTAGCTAGAGTTGTTCACTTTTTTAGAAAGCCAATTTTCTATTTATTCTCTTTGGTTAAGGTCATTTGAACTTTGAGAAGAAAGAAAGCAACAACCTGAAACACTTTCATGTATGTCTCTTCCCTCCCCCCTTTTAATCAGTATCAAACACACAAATACCAGCATCACAGATTTGCCAGATTAAGGTAAAGGTACTTTATTTTTCCCAAGTTCTAAAAGAATGAAATAAATGAAAAGTCAATTATTTCAACTATTTCTAAAATGGTACAGAATTAGGAGCATTACTAATATATGACTCTATTACAGACATGTTGGATGTCATCAAAATCTTTCTTCAAATGGAACCTTGGATTGTGATCCTACAAACACTCTGAATTCTGACAGGTGAAGTTTCCTCGTAATTTAACTTGACCCCTATCTCTCTCTATGGACACCATTTCTTAGCCATATTACTATGCACCTAGCTTTTAAACTTTCTAGCTCCTTTTGATGGGCTATCTCTACCTATTAATATGCAAGTTCTTTAAGTGAAGAAACTCTCATTTATGTTTGTATTCCCAGAATTTAGAAAAGAAACTAGCTAATTAAGCACTTAATATAAGCTTATAATGTATCTCATATACAGGCACTAGTGTAAATAACAATAATATAATTATTGCATGTAGTCACAATGTTTAGAACAGGAAAGAACCTTAGAATGAGAGGGGAAAATTTTAACTGTCTGCTATCTGCCAGACACTACACTAAGCATTTACTAGTATTAAATCATTTGATATTCACAACAACTTTTAGAAGTGAGCAAGTGCTATTGTTGAGGCAAAAAGCAATTAGATGACTTGCTCAAGGTCACAGAACTACTATGTGTTAGAGTAAAGATCTGAACTCAAGTTTTCTTCACTTCAGGTCCAACCTTCTATTTACTGTACTACCTAGTTGCATAGAGGTTAACTTGTAAAGCCCTCTTATTTCTCAGATATAATCCAGTGAATTTAAGTGTCCAATTTGAGAATATACCAGTAGTAACAAAAAAACACATCATACCTTGCCTTTTGCCTACAAATCTAGGGTTTTTTATATTTGTTCTCCTTGCCAAAATTCCGAAGAGTTTATATGAGTTAAAGTTAGAAGATGATCTTAGAGGTCACTTAGTCTACCGTCTCATTTTATAGATGAGAAAAATAATGCCTACAGAAATGAAGTGACTTATCTGATATAATGCAATTATAAATATCCATGTTGGAATTTTAATTCAGATCTTATGACTCAGATACACTATTCTTTCTTTGTGTTAAGGGATCATATACATTTATACTTTCAAATTTCTTATGGTGATGGATAAGGTCAATAAATGTTTATAATGAAATTCATAAAACTGATAACCATGTAATTATTTTTTCTTTCTCTACCCTTTGTTTCTGTTCTTTTTATTACTCTATTTCTTCCCTCTTTCCCTTTTATTTTTCCTTTTCTTCCTTCCCCTTCTTTTTCTCTCATCCTCTTCTCTTTTCCTCCTTCTTTTCTTCTTCTTTTCTTCTTCTTCTTCTTCTTCTTCTTCTTCTTCTCTCTCTCTCTCTCTCTCTCTCTCTCTCTCTCTCTCTCTCTTTCTCTCTCTCTCTCTCTGGCTCTATTTGTCTCTGTCTTAGTCTCTGCCCGTCCTTTTAGAGTTTCATTAGCCTTTCTATTTATGGGTCATTTGAGTTTATTTGGCTAGAAAAGGAAATAGCAGGTGTGTTTCCTTAGGTTTCTGAAAGAATTATTGGGTGTATGTAGAAGTATGGAAGGACACTGGTGAGTTTATAAAGGATTGACGATTCTTTTGCCAAGTGGAAATGTTTGTAGATACACAGATATTTTAACTCACAATATAAAAAGAAAATACATCAATCATTTCCAATTTATTTCAGATTTGGAGAGATGAGAACTTGGTGTACATCTGGAAAAGGGCTGCCAGTTTTAGAGCAATAATTCAAGTTACAGGCATCCTTAAGATTTAAATGCTAAAGGAAAAAAAAAAGATTCTGGTCTCCACCCTTCCCTCCCTCAGTTCATTTCAATTCATCTGGCTTTTACTGATCATACACCAGAATTATGGCACTGAGTATGAGGCATGATGGGCAAAGCCACAGTCTAGTCATGAAGAAACCCAAACTTATACAACCTAAGAAAGCATTCTGTAGTCTACTTACCCAGAAGTAACTTAAAAATAGGAACTAGTTATGTTTGCACTTTTGAAATAAATATATTTTGACTATATTTGAATACATTTGCTATATTTTGTCACACTGATTTTTTTCCTCCTTTCCATACTCTATCTAATTAAGAGGAAGCACCACTTCCATCCCCAAGAGGAGCAATTTGTAACTTTGTCATATTTCTGTGCATGATAAGAGAAGAAAACTCCTTTGAAAGCTTCTTATAGGCAGGTAAAGAGAAGTTAATCATACTATTGACTGACAACAGAAGAAGTACTTAATCCACTACTCATAAATTTCTAGGTTTGTTTTCCCTTCCTATTAAACAGATAAAACAGGCAACTGACTCAGTAGCTTTAAGTAGTGTGTGTGTGTGTGTGTGTGTGTGTGTGTGTGTGTGTGTGTAGAATGTGTATCTACATATAAACTATTTATTATATGGGTTTTCTTGTAATGGGCTGAGGCTCTTATTGATGCACTGAGGTCCAAAGCACATGAGGCTAAATAATAATTGGACCATACTCTATTAATATGTAAGCTTGGAGAAAGAATGGCCGCCGCCCACTCTTTGTGCAAGTCCTGATGTGTTGTATAGGAAATAATGATTTTGGTGGGTGGAGGCAGGGAGTGGAAAAGGAAGGGGAAGGAGAGACTGCTCACATTGCCATTGCTACGGCCTTTCAGCTCAGGTCTCTCTCTGCTAGCTGGCTTCCTGTCACAGCTGCCCATATTGCTATGGCAATCCTTCTTGCCCATATTGCTATCGCAATCTTTTTTCATCTCTTTACTTCAATAAAGATTGAAGATTTTCCCTTAACCTGAATTCCTGACTCCGGCTGATTTTAAATACGCGGTCATTACATTTTCTCAATGTGTAGACAAAAAGTTCATAAATGGCATGGAAAGATATCTCAGGAATTTGATCTCTCTGTCTCCAAGAGAGTCTGTGATTTCTCTCGTGAAATCAGTAAAATCAGGGTTATGGTTACATGTTTACTCCTTACTCTATTCCCAACAACTGTTTCATTAACCAAATATTTTTAAGAATTGAATTTTGTTTCAAGCAAAAGAGGCTAGGGATTTATAAATATTGTAAGGATAATCTATAAGAAAGACAAAGAGAGACACAGAGAGAGGGAGAGAAAGAGGAGAGAGAAAGAGAGAGATGGAAACAGACAAAGAGACGGAGAGAAGGAGAGAGACAAACAGAGACAGAGATAGGCAGACTCCACAGTCTCTGCTAAATATTAGTTATTTTCATAATGGAGGGCTAGAAGTGAATGTGACTAGCACATTATTAGCTGTCTAAAATAAACTCCTAATGCTAAAGAACAGGGACAAACTTTGGAGATAATTTATTACTCCTTAAGGTTAAGATGAAATAATTATTGTAGCAGTGTGTTAGGCTTACCTCCTATGATTCTATAGTCAGTAAGATTTGGATTCAAGTTTAGTTTCAAATTAAAATGTGAAACTCTCTTAAATCTATAAGTTACAGATTTAAAGTTTCTGATTTGCATTAGCAGAGGAAATTCCTTATTGGACTCATGCTGATGAAATCACAGAATAAGATCATTCTTTAATTTCCCCAAACTAAAATAAACATTGCTTTTTGAAAGTAACTCCTTTTGTACTTTTATCTCTTCAAATGGGAAAAAAATTAAGCAAACACAAACTTCTCCAAAACTTGGAGAATGCCATGGAACTCTTGCTCTTCAAAAATGGGTGATCCCCATTCTAACTCAAAGCTCTATGACCTTGGGAAAAATCATTTAACCTCCTAGGGCCTCAGTCTTTTCATGTATAAAGGAAGTTTCTTGACTATATGATTTCTGTAGTTCAACTCAAATACTACATAGTTCTGTTTCTATGGATGGTAATATAGATTGAAGAATGAAGCATTAATATGATTGCCTGAAATAATTCTCTGTTCATGGAATGGAAGGGAGAAAGGAAAAGGTCAGATCTCTTCCCCCCTCAAAGTATTCTCCTGAGAGAGTCTGACTACACACATATATAAGGCTGCCTGTTTAATTTGTGTACTTTGTTATTGATCTGTACCTTTTACAAGCAAGGTTCACACTGGGGAGGTAAAAAGAAAAAGAAAGCTTTTGTACATAATGTGGTCCATTTTCCACACATAGATTCCCAATGTTCAACTCAAAGGTATTTCTAATAAGTACCAATCACAGAATCCATCTTTTTCACTTCTAATCCTGCCTTCTGAAATATGTGGAGGGGAGGAGGGAACTGCAAAACAGTATATATGTGTGTGTGTGTGTGTGTGTGTGTGTGTGTGTGTGTGTGTGTGTGTATTTCTTTATAGTAGCCCCATTTAACATTTCACTAGAAAAAGGTGAAATCATTAGCTGATATAAGAAAAGTCACAAAGTTCATTAATAAATACCATAAAGACTTTAAATAAATATTTGTGAAGTTTTATTAGGAAAATAACTTTGAATTGTGTCACATTCTGTGCCCAATAACATCAAGTGATTTTGATGCATAGCATGACATTTAATGGTCCGGGAGAATCAACAAAACCTTTTATTTAAAATAAATAACTTCTATGACCATGGAGAGGGTTCATTTGAGCATATACTCATCTAATCCTGATTTTGGTGGGTAAGGTAAGGTAATGCCATAAAATGAGTACCAAAAAAAAAAAAGTAGACATGCTAAGAGAAAGTTAAAGGACCAAGGTTATTAAAGCACTTCTGGTATCATTAATTCTTGTAAAGAATAGGAAAAGTTGTAAAAAGAATGATAAGAGTTTTTTACACTAGAAAGTGCATTAAGGATAAATGATGAATCAATAAATGATGAATCAAATAATATGACAGATTTTCTTTGTACTTTATGCAATTCTTTGACAATTATTTTTCATTTTCCTTTCACTCTATTTTCTCTTTTTCTCTTCTTTTCTTTTTCATTCTTTTTTTATTTTTTCCTTCTTTGTTATAAACTTGGCAAAGACCAAGCAAGATTAATATTTTCAAATACAAAGCACAGTAGAGGTATTGTTTATGCAACTATATATGCATGTGTGTATAAATACATATTTGTAAAGACAATTTCTTAAGCATATATTAGCATTCTTTTTAATTATGAACTTGAAATATCAAAAATTAAGATATTAATTTATAAAAGGGAACAAAAGGAATATATATGAAACAATGAATATATATTTTATACATACTTTAGTGTATGTTAAATTGAAAATTCATACAAATTATATTCTTTTTTTCTGTTATTTCTGCTCTTTTATTCTGTTTGCCATCAAAATCAATAGATCAATATTTTTGCTCTATTGTAAAATAATTTATTTTTGTTCTTTTTTGTTAAAAACTACTATCACTGTCTCACTATTAATTTCCCACAACTCACTTTATTCCTTTATAATGATCTTCTCTTTTAATAAATACAATCAAGCAAATTAGATTCACATATAGGTCATGTCTGAAAATGTCTTATTCTTCACCATTAGCCTATCATCTCTCTGCTAAAAGATACCCCTCTATAGTTGTAATTAGTTGTTGTATTAATCTGAAAGTGTATCTTTCACAATTGTTTTCCTTTCAAAGTCATTGAATGCATAAATTGTTTTCCTGACTTGCTCACTTCACTATACTAGTAAGTTTCCAAATAGTATTTTATTACATTCACACAACATATTTGCATTCATCCATTCCATAGCTGATGGCTATCCATTCAGTTTTGTGTATTTTGCTACAACAAAAGTGTTTTATAGATAGATAGATAGAAAGATCGATCTATATCTATCTATCTATATACATACCCACACACACATATATGTGTGTGTGTGTGTGTGTGTGTGTGTGTGTGTGTGTGTGTATCTTTCACTCCATGCTTGGTTTCTTACATCTATATCTATCTATCTATATACATACATATATATGTGTGTCTGCATATATATATATATATATATATATATATATATATATATATATATATATAATATATATACCAACCAAAAAGTTATTAGTTTGTCTGTTTTCCTCTTTCATCAGAAACTTTCCCCAACTGTAATTGTGAAAGATGCCAGCTCTTCTTGCCAATTTTCTTATATTATTATTAAAATAATAATAACTAATATTTATTTAGCACTTACTACATGCCAGGCACTGTGATAAATACAATTTACACATTTACATTACAAATTTACAATTGATAGCTCATTTGAACTTCTCTAGAACCCTAGGAATTATTGCTTTTTGCACAAAAAGAAATTTAGGCAAATAAAATTTTTGACTAGACAGGGTCAAGTAGTTTTTAAGTATCTAAAGTCAGATTTGCCCTCAGGCATTCTCTAGATTCCAAGCATGGTGTTCTATCCATTCTGTTGCCTAGATGCTCCTTACATTACAAATAAAGTCTATAATAAATTCCCCACTAGAGGAATCCTCCTGATTTCCTTATTGCTTTCAGGATACTTTGAACTGTTTTATTTTTTTACCACAAGAGTAGTCCATGTCTAATTTCAGTTATTCAAATTAAGTCATCATCACTAAGTGCCATTACACTGATATACATTTTAAGTTCTTGAGTCTCCATTTTTATAGTTTTTCTTTTTTTCTTTTATGTCAGTCTCTTGCCTCTCAGTTCTTGCCCTTGATCATAATACAGTGTGTCTAAAAGTCTTTCAAGGACATTTTAATTTTGTTTTTCCAATTTTCTAATGCCTGGAAAATCACTTAACCACGATTATTAGAGTTTTGTCTAAAATAAGAGAAAATGTACTCTGAATGCCTGAGAAAGGAGCTTGTGAATAAAGCCCTTAATCTTCTTAATTAATGTTGTGATACATATCTTTGAGCAACTCAGAGGTCTTTGGTAGAATAACTGTGTTGCATTTCTGGAGCTTTCTACCCTTAACTTTGTAAGTGCAATAAGTGTGAAATGACAATAAACAGATTAAATTAAAGCTTTCCACTTAGCTTTCAAATATTCTCTTTTTGGATAGCATTTATATATATGAATTACATGTGAACTGAATAAGCCTTCATTAAGCTTCTCAGATTGTAAAAACAAGTCAATAAGAATACAATCTATGTTTGAATATCCTTCCACTGGAAAACTATTATTTAATTAAACAATGTTGAAAATGGGCATGCTACTATTTAATAATTCTTTTTACCCATCATCCCAGTAATCTCAATAATTTAGAGTCCTAGTAATAATTTCAAATGTATCATTTCATAGCATCAAAGATAAAGAGCTGGAAAGACCTCAGAGACCATCTAATCCAACACCTTCATTTTATAGTCAAGAAAAATTTAGCACAAGGAGATTCATTGCAGGTAGTACAGAATATGAGTGGAAGTTGAACTTAGAAGTTTTGACTCTATAGCTACTTTTCCCCACATGTCATATTGCATCCTATAGTTTTTGTTCTTGTTGTTCTATTGTTTATGACTCTTCATGACTAGTTGAGGTTTTCTGGGCAGAAATACTGGAATGGTTTGACATTTCATTCTCCAGCTCACTTTACAAATGAGGAGATTGAAGCAAATAGGGTTAAATAACTTTCCCAGGGTCACAAAAATAGTAAATGTATAATGCCAGATTTGAAGTCAGATTTTTCTGATGCCAAGCCAACCATTCTATCTCCTATGCCATCTAACTGCCCATGCCATAGCATAAAAATTCCAGAAACCAGGAATTGAATTTTGGGGGGGGATGAATGAAGGTTGGAATATGTAACTATATAAAATAGTAAAATATCTAATGAGCTAGATAATAGATGCTATGTTTAGTTACATATATTCTATTGAGGGTATTAACTTTTTCCCTATTTTCAACATTTATTAATCATAAAAAACAGGATAGGGATTTTATAATGGATTAATCATACATGAACATATTTCTGGCTCAAGATTACATACATCTCTATTTTCTCATCTTAACTGCTACTTTATACCATAACTTATGGTTCTTCATAGCATACAATTAAACTTCAGAATTTTCAGAGACATATGTCCCCACCACTACATGTTAAACCTGAACTAAAACTTAATTACACTGTTCTTAATACTTTCTCCCTCACCTTTAGATTGTTTTTTGACACCTTCTCTTTCCTTGCCACTAAAAACAAACAACAACAAAAACTTGCATTAACACTAGCCATGATTCCTGCCAGTTAAAGCTCTTTAATATATATTCAGTATTTTGACTGAATACATTTATCAATATTTGAATGATTTAAAAACAAAAAGCAATATAGACAATATCCTAAGTACTTAATGTACTTTCATAAAGATGAAATCTCATTTATAATATTCCTGTGAGTTTGAAAGCCAGTACCCCTTCTACAGGTAGAAAACAACAGTGAATGGAACAACAACAATAACAAATCTAATAGGCATGAATCATGGAGTGGATTAAAAATATATCTCTATTTTACAGATATACCATATATCTGGAAAATAAAGGAATGTCAATCAATAAGAGAATGCCTAAATATATTATGGCATATGAATCTAATGAAATTATTGTGCTATAAAAAATGAAAACGTACTTCCAGAGAAACCTGGGAAAATGTGCATGAACCAATTCAGAACCAATTCAATGCACTAAGAATAACAAGAAATTTATATTAAATCATCAATAGTGTAATTTGTGTATTCATGAATATAATGTATATATTCACACACATTTGTATAATGTATATAATCAAGTATTCAATTATGCGTGTTTCCTTTAGCCTTCATGAAATATTAGGTAGCAGGAGCAAAACGAAATACTTCAGATTGAAAACAATATTGAAAAGAAGTGAGAGGGGACTTCTGGGGGTGGAGCCAAACTGGTGGAGAAGGCACACATGACTCTCTAAACTCTTCTCATTCCCCTCATAAGCAACTATTTAATCCAGCCTCAAAAATAACTCTTCACTGCTTAAATTCATGAAGATTAGAAGCACCACAATTTATCAGTCAATGCCAATCTGGAAGATCGCCATGAAAGGTTTGTCCTGAGGGGCCAGGAACAGACTAGCACAGGCAGCAAGAGGCTAGCATCCTGAGCAGACCAGGGGCAGGGGTGATCTCTGTGGCTAGAGAAGTTATAGAGACAACTCTGCTATAGGCTAACTGCTCTGCCTTGTCTACAAAGCAGTAAACTGGCAGAGAAATTAAAGTCTAAAACAGAGAGTACTCTAAAAAACATCAGAACCTAACAAGATCTGGCTGTAACCACTCAAACCCAGAAGTGACTCAGGCAGACTTTAATGAAGCCCTTCGGCCACATCCTGCAGTTCCCGGCTTTTGCAGGGGCAGTGACAAATGTGCACTGCAGGGAGGCTTACCCCGAGCAAAGGGGGGCTCTGCCTGGGGCAATAGAACTTCCCCAGCAGACTGTGCTTCTGGGGCAGACACTTCCTATCCCTGCAAATCCATTCACTGCTCAACTGCTAACACCCACAGCCCCAGGGCAGGCTTTGTTTTGGGGTAGTGAAACTGTCACTGCTAAGCGTCTAGCCCCAGGGCTATTTCACACAGCAGGGGGTTCTTTGCAGGGCACTTTCCCAGCTGTGCCCTGCAAGCCTGAGTTACTCCTGCATGGGGAACTCTTTCCCAGAGCACTCCAGTACCTGGCTGCTTTTTGTAGCTGATTGGCAGGACAGCTACCCTTCCATACACATTTCACTGCTCTGTAGAGGAAGCTGGTAACCTCCTGGCTCTGAAGGCAGAACTTACAGGCTTTAACAAAATGAGTAAAAAAATCAAGAGAACAATTGATAGTTTCTATACAGAAAGAGAACAGCTTTTCAACCCTGAAGAGACTAATAGCAGACAGTCTCCAGACAATTGTTGGTCTCCAATATAAAAGGCTCTCCTAGAAGAGACTATTAAAAACCTTGAAAGAAAACTAGAAGAAAAATGGGGAAAGGAAAGAGAAGCTATGCAAGAAAGCAACAACTTCCTAAAATGTGAATTGGAAAAGATAAAAAAAAAACTCCCAAGAAGTGCAGGGAAACAGAATTTGCAGATTGGAAAAAGGAAATAACTCCCTAAAAAAAAAAAAATTAATGAAATGGAAAAAAATTCCATAGAGCAAAACAACTCAATTGGACATATGCAAAAAGAAGTTAAAAAAAGCTAATGAAGAAAATAACTCACTAAAAATCAGAACTGAACAAATAGAAATGAATGATTCACTGAGACATCAAGAATCAGTCAAGCAAAACCAAAAAAATGAAAGATTGGAAAAAAAATGTCAAATATTTACTTGGAAAAACAACAGACCTGGAAAATAGATCTAGGAGAGATAACCTGAGGATCATTGGACTACCCAAAAATTATGATGAAAAAAAGAGCCTAGATACTATTTTACAGGAAATCATCAAAGAGAGCTGCCCAGAAGTAATAGAACCAGAAGGGACAATAGGTGTTGAAAGAATTCTTCGAACACCTTCTGAAAAAGACTCCTAGGAATACCAATAAAGACTAATAAAGACTCCAAGGAATATTGTGGCCAAACTTCAGAATTTTCAGAATAAAGAAAAATTTTTACAAGCAGCCAGGAAAAAACAATTCAAATACCAAGATGCCACAATAAGGGTCGCACAAGATCTAGCTGCCTCAACATTAAAGGTTTGAAGGGCCTGGAATCAGATATTCCAAAAGACAAAAGAGCTTGGAATGCAGCCAAGAATAAACTACCCAGCTAAGCTGAGTATTTTTTTCCCATGGAAGAAGATGGACATTTAATGAAATAGAGGAATTCCATGTGTTTCTAAGGAAAAAACCAGACTTAAACAAAAAATTTGATCTCCAACAACAGGAATCAAGAGAAGTAGAAAAAGGTAAAAGGAACTCTTGAGAACTGTATTTCTGTTGTGGATATACATAAAAACCATATGTATAATTTGATTCTACCAATATAACATAAAAAAGGGAAGTAGAAATGGAAAGGGGATAGTGTCAGAAAAAGGGAAGAGGGGATATAAAAAGAGGGAAACTACATGTGATAGTGAAGCAAAGGAAACCTATCATATATGAGGGAACTTAGAGAGGGGGAGGAATATTGTGTGAATCCTACTCTCATCAGAGTTGGCTCAAAGAGGAAACAATTGACATATTTGTTTTACAGAGATTCTTCTCTCACTTCATTAAAAAGTGGGAGAGGAAAAGGGAGAAGGAAAAAGAGTAATAAGGGAAGGGTACAAAAAAGGGGAAGGGATTCAAAGGGAGGAGGGAGGAATACTAAAGAGGGAGAGCTGCATGACATAAGTGGGACCAATAAGTTTAATACAAGGGAAGAAGGGAAGGAGGGCAAGAAAAAGAAAAGTATAATCTGGGGATATTAGGATGGCAGGAAATACAGAATTGGTTATTTTAACCATAAATGTGAATGGGATGAACTCTCTCATAAAGAGGAGGCAGATAGCAGACTGGATCAAAAGTCAGAACCCTACAATCTGTTGTTTACAGGAAACACATTTAAAACTGGGAGATACATACAGAGTAAAGGTAAAAGGCTGGAGCAGAATCTATTGTGCTTCAGGTGAAGTCAAAAAAGCAGAGGTAGCAATCCTTATCTCAGATAAAGTAAAAGCAAAGATTGATCTAATTAAAAGAGATAAGGAAGGAAACATATCTTGTTAAAGGGTACTATAGACAATGGAGCAATATCAGTATTAAACATATATGCACCAAGTGGTATAGCATCTAACTTCCTAAAGGAGAAGTTAAGAGAGTTGGGAGAAGAAATAGACAGCAAAACTATAATAGTGGGAGGTCTCAATCTTGCACTCTCAGATTTAGATAAATCAAATCACAAAACAAATAAGAAAAAATTAAAGAGGTAAATAGAATATTAGAAAAATTAGGTATGATAGATCTCTGGAGAAAACTGAATGGTGACAGAAAGGAGAATACTTTCTTCTCAGCAGTTCATAGAACCTACACAAAAATTGACCATATATTAGGACATAAAGACCTCAAAATTAAATGCAGGAAGGCAGAAATAGTAAATGCTTTTTTTTCAGATCACAATGCAATAAAAAGTACATTCAACAAAAAGTTAGATGTAAACAGACCAAAAAGTAATTGGAAACTAAATAATCTCATCTTAAAGAATGATTGGGTGAAACAGCAAATTATAGACACAATTAATAATTTCACTCAAGATAATGACAACGGTGAGACATCATATCAAAATTTATGGGATGCAGCCAAAGCAGTAATAAGGGGAAATTTTATATCCTTAGAGGCTTACTTGAATAAAATAGAGAAAGAGAAGATCAATGAATTGGGCCTGCAACTTAAAAAGCTAGAAAAAGACCAAATTAAAAATCTGCAATCAATTACTAAACTTGAAATTCTAAAATTAAAAGGATAAATTAATAATATAGAAAGTAAAAAAAAAAAAACTATTGAACTAATAAATAAAACTAAGAGTTGGTTTTATGAAAAAAACCAATAAAATTGATAAACCTTTGGTAAATCTGATTAGAAAAAGGAGAGAGGGAAATCAAATTAGTAGTCTTAAAAATGAAAAAGGAGAACTTTCCACTGATGAAGAGGAAATTAAAGAAATAATAAGGGGTTAATTTGCCCAACTTTATGCCAATAAATTTGATAACCAAAGTGAAGTGGATGACTACCTCCAAAAATATAGGCTTCCCAGATTATCAGAGGAGGAAGTAAATGGCTTAAACAGTCCCATTTCAGAAAAAGAAATAGAACAAGCTACTAATCAACTCCCTAAAAAAAATGCCCGGGACCAGATGGATTTATATGTGAATTCTATCAAACATTCAAAGAACAATTAGCCCCAATGCTTTATAAACTATTTGAAAAAATAGGGAATGAAGGAGTCCTACCAAATTCCTTTTATGACACAGACATGGTACTGATACCTAAACCAGGTAGGTTGAAAACAGAGAAAGAAAATTATAGACCAATCTCCCTAATGAATATTGATGCTAAAATCTTAAATAAGATATTAGCAAAAAGACTACAGAAAATCATCCCCAGGATAATACACCATGATCAAATAGGGTTTATACTAGGAATGCAGGACTGGTTCAATATTAGGAAAACTATCATTATAATTGGCCATATTAACAATCAAATTAACAAAAACCATATGATCATCTCAATAGATGCAGAAAAAGCATTTGATAAAATCCAACAGCCATTCAAATTAAAAGCTCTTGAGAGTATAGGAATAAATGGACTTTTCCATAAAATAATCAGTAGCATCTATTTACAACCAGCAGTAAGCATCATATGTAATGGGGACAAACTGCAACCATTCCCAATAAAATCAGGAGTGAAACAAGGTTGCCCACTATCACCATTACTATTTAAAATTGTATTAGAAATGCTAGCTTTGGCAATAAGAGTTGAGAAAGATATTAAAGGAATAAGAATAGGCAATGAGGAAACCAAATTATCATTCTTTGCTGATGATATGATGGTATACTTAGAGAACCCCAGAAACTCTACTAAAAAGTTATTAGAAACAATCCACACCTTCAGCAAAGTTGCAGGATACAAAATAAAGCCACATAAGTCATCAGCATTCTTATATATCACTAACAAAACCCAACAGTTAGAGTTACAAAAAGAAATTCCATTTAAAGTAACTACTGATTGTATAAAATATTTAGAAATCTATCTGCCAAGGGAAAATCAGAAATTTTATGAGCAAGACTACAAAATACTTTCCACACAAATTAAGTCTGATCTAACCAACTGGAAAAATATTAAATGCTCTTAGATTGGGAGAGCAAATATAATAAAGATGACAATACTACCTAAATTAATCTATTTATTTAGTGCTATACCAAACAGACTCCCAAAAAAGTACTTTGATGAACTAGAAAAAAATAACAACAAAGTTCATATGGAAAAACAAAAGGTCAAGAATTTCAAGGGAATTATGACCCATACTTAACACCGTACACCAAGATAAGGTCAAAATGGATTCATGACCTAGGCATAAAGAATGAGATTATAAATAAATTAGAAGAGTATAGGATAAATTATCTCTCAGACCTGTGGAAGAGGGAGGAATTTATGACCAAAGAAGAACTAGAGATCTCTATTGACCACAAAATAGGAAATTTTGATTATATTACATTGAAAAGTTTTTGTACAAACAAAACAAATGCAGATAAGATTAGAAGGGAAACAATAAACTGGGAAAACATTTTTACAGTCAAAGGTTGTGATAATGGCCTCATTTCCAAAATATATAGAACATTGACTCTAATTTATAAGAAATCAAACCATTCTCCAATTGATAAATGGTCAAAGGATATGAATATACAATTCTCAGATGAAGAAATTGAAATTATAGAAATATGAAAATATGCTCCAAATCATTATTAATCAGAGAAATGCAAATTAAGACAACTCTGAGATACCACTACACACCTGTCAGATTGGCTAGAGTGACAGAGAAAGATAATGTGGAATGTTGGAGGGGATGTGGGAAAACAGGGACACTGATACATTGTTGGTGGAATTGTGAACACATTCAGCCATTCTGGAGAGCAATTTGAAACTATGCTCAAAAATTTATCAAACTGCGCATACCTTTTGATCCAGCAGTGTTTCTACTGGGCTTATACGCCAAAGAGATATTAAAAAAGGGAAAGGGACCTGTATGTGCCAAAATGTTTGTGGCAGCCCTGTTTGTAGTGGCTAGAAGCTGGAAAATGAATGGATGCCCATCAATTGGAGAAGGATTGAGTAAATTGTGGTATATGAACGTTATGGAATATTATTATACTGTAAGAAATGACCAGCAGGATGAATACAGAGAGGACTGGTGAGACTTACATGAACTGATGCTAAGTGAAATGAGCAGAACCAGGAGATCATTATATATACCTCAACAACTATACTGTTTGAGGATGTATTCTGATGGAAGTGGATCTCTTCGATAACGAGAGCTAATTCAGTTTCAATTGATCAAGGATGGACAGAAGCAACTACACCCAAAGAAAGAACACTGGGAAATGAATATAAACTGCTTGCATTTTTGTTTTTCTTCCCGGGTTATTTATACCTTTCAAATACAATTCTCCCTGTGCAACAAGAAAACTGTTCGGTTTTGCACACATATATTGTATCTAGTATATACTGTATCCTATTCAACATGTAAAGGACTGCTTGCCATCTGGGGAAGGGAGTGGAGGGAGAGAGTGAGAAAATCGGAACAGAAGTGAGTGCAAGGGATAATGCTGTAAAAAATTACCCTGGCATGGGTTCTATCAATAAAACGTTATTTTAAAAAAAAGAAAGAAATGAAGTGAGAGAAGATAATAGTGAGAAAAAGAAGATGTAGAGAATTTTTTTAAATCATAACTGTGAAAGTGAATATGACTAGTTTACCCACGAAATGGAGGCAGATTAAAGAGTGGATTACTTTATGTAGAGTCAAACAGTGATACTTTATGCAAATTAGAGGAACATGAAATAGTTTACCTGTCAATCTATGGATAAGGGGAAAAAAATTATGATTAAAAAAAAGATGTAAACAGTATTACAGGATGTAAAATTATTAGTTTTATTTGCATCAAATTAGAAAAGGTATTTTAAAAAAACTAACAAAATACAATATAGTCAAAATTAAAAAGAAAGCAAAAAACTGGAAGAAATGAATACACCAAGTGTCAAACAAGTCATTCCTCAGTTGATAAATGGCCAAAATGATATGAACAGTCAGTTTTCAGGTGAAGAAATCAATACTATGCAAAATGATATAAAAAAGCTCTAAATCACTATTGATTAGAAAAATACAAATTACAACAATTCTTAGTTATCACATCCTACCTATCCATTGGTTTATATAAAATATAAATTATAGGGAAAGGAAATTATAAATATTAGAAGAGATTGAGAAAATTGGGGTACTAATGCACTGTTGATGGAATTTTGAGATCATCAAATCTAAGCCAAGCAATTTGGAACTATGCTTAAAGGGCTAAAGAACTGTATATACCCTTTGATCCAGCAGTACTAATATCTATAATCCAAGAAATATATATTTTTCTTTCTCATGTGTTTTTCACTTTTGATCCTATTTTTCTTGAGCAATATGATTGATATGGAAATATATTTTTACATGTTTAACTTATATCAGATTGCTTGCTGTCTTAGAGAGGAGGGAGAGGAAGAAAGAAATGGAACAGAAAGGTTTTGCAAAGTTGACTATTGATAACTATCTTTACTTGTATTTGTAAAAATAAAAAAGAATAAAAATTTTAAAAACACTAATAAGAAATATATTTTAATAAAATAATATATTCAAGCAAAAATATATTCATCACAGCTCCTTTGGAATTGACCAAAAAAATGGAAATTGAAGAATTAGTGAATGGCTGAACAATGCAGTATCTGTGATAGATCATTATAAGATACATTTTAAGGACTCAGAGCAGGATGCTTTCAGGAAAAAAAAAAAAAAAAACTGGCGTACTCAAGGTGAAGGAGAACATAGACACTTTAGCAGCAATTTTCTATGATGATCAACTGTGGATAATTTGAGAATTTTCAACAATACATTAATCTAAGACAAGGCCAAAGAACTACTGATGAAAACTGTTAAGACACCTTCAGAGACAGAACTGAAAGAATTTGCATGCAGATTGAAGCAAACTTTTTCTTATGTCTTTTTTCCTGGGATGGACAGAGGGAAAGGAAGGCATTTTGTTCAACAACATTACTAATATAGAAATATGTTTTGCATGACTGCACATATATGACTTTTAACATTTTTGGCCTTTTCAATGAAATGTCAATAAAGAGGAGAAGAGGATTTGAAATTATTTTTAAATGAATATAAAATTATTTTCTATGTAATTAGAAAATAAAATATTAATTTTATTCACAAATAATTTGAAGGCATTTGAAATATTTATTAATATATATTACTAATTCAATAAAGCTAAATCAAAAATAATTTCTGAAAAAACTAAAAACACATAATTTTGTTCTTGTAGAGAGTCAAGGAGGAAACTGCTGCCAGTGTTTTCCAAAATGACTTTTCCTTCTCTTAGCTCCAATTGATGTACATCTGCTTTTGTAGTCTAACAACATAACTGTATTTCTATATTTGTTCATATATGTTTTTAAGAAGGTATGAATCATGTATGCAAATATTTTATCTCCCATCTATGAGACTAGGATTAATACAGATATAGTCAATGTGTTTCTATCATCTCTTAACAATAACAAGAGTATTTTGAAAAAAAAATTTTCTATTCAGTTATAGAACAACTCATTCTTAGATATTTTTATAACAAGTCTGCTAAGCTTTTCAATCCAAGTGAATAAATCCTCAATAAATTGCTTGACATTTTCAAATGCTTAAATGTTTCAAATAGTTTCCCATATCCTGTATCCCTCCTCTTTTGAAAATGTCTCTTTCTACCACTAATTAATACCATCTTTTTATATTTGTTTGATTCTTCAAATTGGTAGGCTCTGAAAAAATTCCTCCAATAACTTTCTGTTACATGATTCAGAGTTTTACTATTATGTAGGTTAATTTGGCTGAGTTTCCCCCTGTATAGGAGGAATAATTGTTTTTTTTTGGGGGGGAACTATAAATTAAAATAGTTTAAATTTAGAATAAAGATACACGCATACTTAATGATATTTTGCAGTGCCATAAGTTTGTTGATATTTCAGACAAAAAAGGGAAATCAATCAGTGATATTTAATTTTCAATCTAACTATTTTCTTTTCACATAGGGTGAATCTGATTGTTGGCTATTTCTTATGATTTAGGAATAATGATCTATAGAAACCTAAAAAGTGAACTATTCATTCCATCCAGAAATTACCTTCACTGATAGAAATTGGGACTCTAAACATAATTTATAAATCTAGAGAAGTGCCACTGTCTTTATCAATTCCATTGACTTAACACCTTGTAAGAATCCTTGTTTCAGAGTTCTGCCCCATAACAGATCTCTACCTATATATTATTTCCTTATAAGTGTTTATACATTTATTAAGTGATATAAAATGTGAATGCTTTTTTCAAAGTGCATAAATATAAAAAAACAAAGAAGGAAAGAAGAAATAAATGAAGGAAGAACAAAAGGAAGGAAGGAAGGAGAAAGGGAAGGAACAAAGGAAAGAAGGAAGGAGGAAAGGAAGGAAAGAGGAAGAGAGGGAGGAAAGGAGAGAGAATGGGAGGGGAGGAAAAGCAAAGAAGGAAAGAAAGAAGGGAGAAAGAAAGGAAAGAAGGAAGGAAGGAACAGAGGGACAGACAAAGAAGGTCTGCATGATCAAATGCAAGACAAAATATCCTTCTTTTCATCTACTTGGCTTTCAGATACAAGTCAAAGAAGTTCTATTAAGGAAGAGGTAGATCTCCCTTTTGGTATCCATATTCAGAGTTCTGAATCATGAAACTCCAAGTCAATTGTTCATAAGCCATACCTGTCTATCAGAAAATTATTTGAAAAAATATTTTGTTAACATTTCTTTTACTCTTTAAAAATGTATTCATATTAATTTATTTTCTCCAATTATATGTTAAAATTGTTTTTTTTTACAATTTGTTTTTATTGTTGTTGTTGTTTTCAGTTCCAAATTCTATTCTTCCCCAAATTTCTTCCTTCCTGAAATGTTAACCAATCTGATATAGGTTTATATGTGCAATCATGTAAAATACTTCAATATTAGTAATTTTGTAGAGAAAAAGACAAATAAAGTAAAAAGATACATTGGGGACACAGCAAAGATGGTGGAGAGGACACACATTTATTTCTGACCATCTTCTACTACACTCACATTAATTAACACACCCAGCCTCTGAATTAGCTCGGGACTGCCAGAATCCACGAATATTGGGAGTGTAACAAATTACCAGCAGAAGGCAATTTCGAAGATTGCCAGAAAAGGTCTGTTTCAATTAGGCACAGACGAAGTAGGCCAAGTGCAAGCAGGCCAAACACAGACACTGAGCTCAGGCAGTGCAGGCCAGGGTGGCGGGAGTTTCCTCACAGCAGAGAATCTATGGGAAGGAATCTATGGCACTATTGACTACTGTGCCCTGCTTGCAAGCCTGTAGGTCAGCAGAGAAGGTATAAAACACTCAACACAAACACAAAAGCTAAATAGTAAACCTCAAATGCCAGAATCTTATGAAACCTGGCCATGTCCACCCAGCACCTGGAATGAGTCAGCACAGACTCAATGCAGCCGCTACTGCTTGCTGAGGAAGCCATTGCTGCTTGAATAGGAAGCTTGGACAACCTACACTGCCCTAAAAGTAGATCTTAACATTTTTTAAAAGGAATAAAAAAGTAGAAAGAGCTCTGAACATAAATAGGTTTTATTGTGAAAGAGAAGAAAAGATTTCAAACCCTGAGGAGACTAAAAACAGATTGTCTCCAGATGAAACCCCCAAAGGTAATATGTCCCCATCACACAAGGCTCTCCTAAAAGAACTTTTAAAAGATCTTATAAGAGAGCTAGAAGAAAAATGGGAAAAGGAAATGAAAACTTTGCAAGAGGCTTTGGAAAAGGTGACATAAAATAGACTTAGTGAAATTTTTAAAAAGCAAATAACACATTAAAAGACAGATTTGAGGACTTCCGGCCAAGATGGCAGAGAGGAGGCACATAGCTGTGTAAGCTCCGCATTTTCTCTCACTATCCATTTCATTACAAGCCTCTGAATTAATGCTTGACTGTAAAAAAAAAACACAAATAGTTACCAAGAGAAGACATCCTTGAAACTCGCCAAGAAAGGTCTGTTTTTGCTCGAGGGTGGGGACAGTTTTAGATCAGGCACAGGCTGAGGGCAGCGGCAGTAAGAGCACGGGAGCAGAGTGGAAAGGGGGTGGGGTGTGATCACAGCCATCTCTGTGGGGAGAGCTTTGCTACAGGACTGGATACTTTGCCCTGGCAGCAAGCCAGCAGCCCAGCAGAGAAGCTAAAAACACCAGGGGTGAAGAATACAACCCCAAACAACTGGAGTCTCTTGGGACCTGGCCACCCCTCCCCCACAGTGTCTCAGCACGCTCTAGGAGTCTCAGAGCGCAGGCGCAGCACAGCCCTGCTAGTGCCTCACTGCTGCCCCCGCAGTCTATAGAGGAAGCTCGGTAACATCACCCAGCCCCTCCCCCCCAAAAAAAGCAGACTCCATTTAGGGGTTCTTTCTTTTTTTTCTTTGCTAGTTTGTCTTTGATTCTTTGACACAATGAGCAAAAAAATGAAGAGGACTTTAACCCTTGACAGCTTCTATACGGATAGAGCAGACTCTAAATCCTGAGGAGACTAAAAACAGATTGTCTCCAAGTGAATCCCCAAAGGAGGAGATCATCTGTTCCTCAGCACAGGTGAACCTCATAGAAGAAGTTAAAAAGGCTCTCACAAGGGAGCTAGAAGAAAAATGGGAAAAGAGAGGGAGGCTTGGCAAGAGAGGCTGGAGAAGTCATCCCACTCATTTAAAGAGAGAGTGGATAAAAAAATAAAATCCTTGAAAAATAGGATTAGTGAACTGGAAACAGAAAATAGCTCTCTAAAAAACAAAATTGGCGAAATGGAAAAAAAATTCCATAGAACAAAAGAACTCAATTGGACAATTAGAAAAAGATTTTTTAAAAGTGAGTGAAGAAAATACTTCATTGAAAATCAGGTTCGAACAAATGGAATTGAATGACTTGAGGAGACAAGAAGAATCAGTCAAGCAAATCCAAAAAAATCAAACAATGGAAAAGAAAGTGAAATACCTTCTGGGGAAAACAACAGACCTGGAAAACAGATCCAGGAGAGACAATCTGAGAATCACTGGACTCCCAGAAAAGTATGATGAAAAAAAGAGCCTGGACACTATTTTCCAGGAAATTATCAAAGAGAACTGCCCAGAAGTCATAGAAACAGAAGGTAAAATAGACATTGAAAGAATTCATCGATCACCTACTAAAAGGGATCCTAAAATCAAATCACAAAGAAATATAGTGGCCAAATGCCAGAACTCTCAGATGAAGGAAAAAATATTGCAAGCGGCTAGAAAAACCCAATTCAAGTATAGAGGCGCCACTATAAGGATCACCCAGGATCTAGCAGCATCCACATTAAAGGATCGAAGTGCCTGGAATATGATATTCCGAAAGGCTAAGGAACTTGGTGTGCAACCAAAAATAACTTACCCAGCTAGAATGAGCATCTTTTTCCAGGGAAGAAGATGGATATTCAACAAAGTAAGTGAATTTCACCTATTTCTGATGAAAAAGCCATAACTTAACAAAAAGTTTGATCTACAAATATAGAACTCAAGAGAAACCTAAAAAGGTAAAGATTAATCTTGGGAACTATATTTCTGCTATAAAGATGTATAAAGAATACATGTATACCTTGTTCTAGAAACTAGATGTGGAAAGAACATTGTATCAGAAAAAGGGTAATGTGGAGCCACTACATCTCATGAAGAGGCAAAGGAAACCTATTATATCTGAGAGAAAGAATGGATGGGGATGAATATAGTGGGTATCTTAATGCCTTCAGAATTGGCTTTAAGAGAAAATTTTAGACATATTCTATTTATGGTGAAACTTCTCCCATCTCATTGAAAAGTGAGAAGGGAAAAGTGAAAAGGGAAGGAATAAGCTAAGTGGAAGGGAATACGGAAACTGGGAGGGAAATGGGTAAGATAGGGGGAGGAACTCTAAGGCAGGGGGAAGGATACTAAAAAGGGAGGGCTGTGAGAAGCAGTGAGAAGCAAGTGGTGCTCACAAGCTTAATACTGGGAAGGGGGGAAAGGGGGAAAGAAGGGAGAAAAGCATAAATAGGGGTTAACAACATGGCAAGTAATACAGAATTGGTCATTTTAACCATAAATGTGAACGGGGTAAACTCCCCCATAAAGAGGAAGTGGTTAGCAGAATGGATTAAAAGCCAGAATCCTACAATATGTTGGTTACAGGAAACACACCTGAAGCGGGGAGATACATGCAGGTTCAAGGTAAAAGGTTGGAGCAAAATCTACTATGCTTCAGGTGAAGTCAAAAAAGCAGGGGTAGCCATCCTGATCTCAGATCAAGCTAAAGCAAAAATTGATCTAATTAAAAGAGATAAGGAAGGGCACTATATCTTGCTAAAGGGTAGCATGGATAATGAAGCAATATCAGTATTGAACATATATGCACCAAGTGGTGTAGCATCTAAATTCTTAAAAGAAAAGTTAAGAGAGCTGCAAGAAGAAATAGACAGTAAAACTATAATAGTGGGAGATCTCAATCTTGCACTCTCAGAATTAGATAAATCAAACCACAAAATAAATAAGAAAGAAGTCAAAGACAGATTTTATAAAATGGAAAAAGAAAGCAACTCCCTAAAAAATAGAATTTGTGAAATGTTAAAAAAAAATCCATAGAACAAAAAGCTCATTTAAAATCTTCACAATATTTATTTAATATGTATTGGATTACCTGCCATCTAGGGGAAGGGGTGGGGGAAAGAAGCGGGGGGTAATTTGAAACAGAAGGCTTTGCAAAGGTCAATGCTGAAAAATTACCCATGCATATGTTTTGTAAATTATAAGCTTTAATACAAAAATATCAAATAAAAAGAATGAAATAGATATTGAAAAATAACAAGTTTCAATTTGTATTCAAACAATATCAGTTCCCACACCCACCTCTGGCGATATATCATATAATTCATCCTTAGCCTTTTGGCATTGCTGAGAAGTTATATTATTCATGATTTTTAAAATATTGCTGTTACTGTATACAATGCTCTTCTGGTTCTGTTCTCTTCATTTTGAAAGAGTTCATATAAGTCTTTCAAGGTTTTTCTGAAATGACTCACTTGTGATTTCTAACAGCATAATGATTTTCCATTACAATCATAAACTGATGAGCATCCCTTTAATTTCCACTTCTTTCTATCCATAGAAATAGCTGTTGTACGTATTTTTTGTACAAATAGGCCTTTTCTCTTTATTGTTTGATATCTTTGGAATATGGAATGTGTAGTAATATTGCTGAATCAAATGATATGCACATTTTAAAAGTCATATATCTATATTTGTAGCTATATCTATGTGTGTATATATATATATATATCATCTATATATAGACATAATTGTAAATGGCTCTCTAGAATGGTTGATAGCTTCACAGCAATGAATTAGTATTCTGCTTTTCCCACTTCCTCTCTAACATTCATCACTTTTTTTGGTCATATTAGCCAAGCTGATAGATATAAAGTGGTATATCAGAATTTTAACATTCATTACAAAAAAACAAAAAACAGAAACAAAAACAAAAACAAAAACCCTGGGACAGCTAGGTGTCACAGTGGGTAGAGTGCTGGCCCTGAAGTCAGGAGGATTTAAATTCAAATCTGGCCTCAGACATTTAACACTTCCTAGGTGTGTGACCCTGGGCAAGTCACTTAAGCCCTGAGTGGATGCCCATCAGCTGGAGAAAGGCTGAATAAGTTATGGTATATGACTGTTAGAGAATATTATTGTTCTATAAGAAAAAATAAGGAGAATGATTTCAGAGAGGCCTGGAGAGACTTACATGAACTGATGCTAAGTGAAATGAACAGGACCAGGAGATCATTATAACACAGCAACAGCAATATTATACGATGATCAATTTTGATAGACATGCCTCTCTTGAACAATAAGATGATTGTGGCCAGTTCCAATAGTTTTATGAGGAAGAGAGTCATCTACACCCAAAGAGAGGACTGTGGGAATTGAGTGTTGTTCACATCATAGCATTCTCACTCTTTTTTGTTGTTGTTTGCTTGCATTTTACTTTTTTCAAAATTTTCTTTTCTGGACTGATTTGCTTTCTTTGTACAGCAAGATAATTGTTAAAATGTGTTTATGTATACTGATTTTAAAATATATTTTAACATGTATAACATATATTTCATTACTTGACATCTAGGGGAAGGGGTTGGGGGAAGGAGAGGAAAATTTGGAGCTCAAGGTTTTGCAAGGGTCTATGTTGAAAAATTATCCATGCATATATTTTTTTTTAATTTTTTATTTAATAATTACTTTATATTGACACTCGTTTCTGTTCCGATTTTTTTCCCCTCCCTCCTTCCACCCCCTCCCCTAGATGGCAAGCAGTCCTTTATATGTTGGATATGTTGCAGTATATCCTAGATACAATATATGTTTGCAGAACCAAACAGTTCTCTTGTTGCTTAGGGAGAATTGGATTCAGAAGGTATAAATAACCTGGGAAGAAAAACAAAAAATGCAGATAGTTTACATTCGTTTCCCAGTGTTCTTTCTTTGGGTGTAGCTGCTTTTGTCCGTCATTTATCAATTGAAACTCAGGTCTCTTTGTCAAAGAAATCCACTTCCATCAAAATATGTCCTCATACAACATCGTTGTCGAAGTGTATAATGATCTCCTGGTTCTGCTCCTTTCACTTAGCATCAGTTCATGTAAGTCTCACCAGTCCTCTCTGTATTCATCCTGCTGGTCATTTCTTACAGAACAATAATATTCCATAACATTCATATACCACAATTTACCCAGCCATTCTCCAATTGATAGGCATCCATTCATTTTCCAGTTTCTAGCCACTACAAACAGGGCTGCTACAAACATTTTGGCACATACAGGTCCCTTTCCCTTCTTTAGTATTTCTTTGGGATATAAGCCCAATAGAAACACTGCTGGATCAAAGGGTATGCACAATTTGATAATTTTTTGGGCATAATTCCAGATTGCTCTCCAGAATGGTTGGATTCGTTCACAACTCCACCAACAATGCATTAGTGTCCCAGTTTTCCCGCATCCCCTCCAACATTCATCATTATTTTTTCCTGTCATCTTAGCCAATCTGACAGGTGTGTAGTGGTATCTCAGAGTTGTCTTAATTTGCATTTTTCTGATCAATAATGATTTGGAACACTCTTTCATATGAGTGGTAATAGTTTCAATCTCATCCTCTGAAAATTGTCTGTTCATATCCTTTGACCATTTATCAATTGGAGAATGGCTTGATTTCTTATAAATTTGAGTCAGTTCTCTATATATTTTGGAAATGAGGCCTTTATCAGAACCTTTAACTGTGAAAATGTTTTCCCAGTTTGTTGCTTCCCTTCTAATCTTGTTTGCATTAGTTTTATTTGTACAAAGGCTTTTTAATTTGATGTAATCGAAATTTTCTATTCTGTGATCAGTAATGGTCTCTAGTTCATCTTTGGTCACAAATTTCTTTCTCCTCCACAAGTCTGAGAGATAAACTATTCTATGTTCCTCTAATTTATTTATAATCTCGTTCTTTATGCCTAGGTCATAGACCTTATCTTATTTTGGTATTTTGATCTTATCTTGGTATATGGTGTTAAGTGTGGGTCCATGCCTAATTTCTGCCATACTAATTTCCAATTATCCCAGCAGTTTTTATCAAATAATGAATTCTTTTCCCAGAAGTTAGGGGCTTTCGGTTTGTCAAACACTAGATTGCTATAATTGACTATTCTGTCTTGTGAGCCTAGCCTTTTCCACTGATTCACTAATCTATTTCTTAGCCAATACCAAATGGTTTTGGTGACTGCTGCTTTATAATATAATTTTAGATCAGGTACAGCTAGGCCACCTTCATTTGATTTTTTTTTTCATTAATTCCCTTGAGATTCTCGACTTTTTATTGTTCCATATGAATTTTGTTGTTATTTTTTCTAGATCAATAAAATATTTTCTTGGAAGTCTGATTGGTATAGCACTAAATAAATAGATTAGTTTAGGGAGTATTGTCATCTTTATTATGTTCGCTCGGCCGATCCAAGAGCACTTAATATTTTTCCAATTATTTAAGTCTGACTTTATTTGTGTGGAGACTTTTTTTATAATTTTGCTCATATAGTTCCTGACTTTCCTTTGGTAGATAGATTCCCAAATATTTTATGGTATCAACAGTTATTCTGAATGGAATTTCTCTTTGTATCTCTTGCTGTTGGGTTTTGTTGGTGATGTATAAAAATGCTGAGGATTTATGGGGATTTATTTTGTAGCCAGCTACTTTGCTAAAATTATGAATTATTTCCAATAGCTTTTTGGTAGAATCTCTGGGGTTCTCTAGATATACCATCATATCATCTGCAAAGAGTGATAGTTTGGTTTCCTCATTGCCTACTCTAATTCCTTTAATATCTTTCTCGACTCTTATTGCCGAGGCTAGTGTTTCTAATATGATATTAAATAATAATGGTGATAGTGGGCAACCTTGCTTCACTCCAGATCTTACTGGGAAAGGTTCCAGTTTTTCCCCATTGCATATGATGCTTACTGATGGTTTTAAATATATGCTCCTGACTATTTTAAGGAAAAGTCCATTTATTCCTATGCTCTCAAGTGTTTTTATTAGGAATGGATGTTGGATTTTATCAAATGCTTTTTCTGCATCTATTGAGATGATCATGTGGTTTTTGTTTGTTTGGTTATTGATATAGTCAATTATGCTAATAGTTTTCCTAATATTGAACCAGCCCTGCATTCCTGGTATAAATCCTACTTGGTCATAGTGTATTATCCTGGTGATGATTTTCTGTAATCTTTTTGCTAATATTTTATTTAAGATTTTAGCATCAATATTCATTAGGGAGATTGGTCTATAATTTTCTTTCTCTGTTTTCAGCCTACCTGGTTTAGGTATCAGTACCATGTCTGTGTCATAAAAGGAGTTTGGTAGGACTCCTTCAATCCCTATTTTTTCAAATAGTTTATATAAAATTGGAGTTAATTGTTCTTTAAATGTTTGGTAGAATTCACATGTAAATCCATCTGGTCCTGGGGATTTTTTCTTAGGGAGTTGATTGATAGTTTGTTCTATTTCTTTTTCTGAGATGGGACTGTTTAGGATATTTACTTCTTCCCCTGTTAGTTTGGGCAAGCTGTATTTTTGGAGGTATTTTTCTATTTCATTTAAGTTGTCGAATTTATTGGCATAAAGTTGGGCAAAGTAACTCCTAATTATTGCTCTAATTTCCTCTTCGTTAGTGGTGAGTTCTCCCTTTTCATTTTTAAGACTAACAATTTGATTTTCCTCTTTCCTTTTTTTAATCAGATTTACTAAGGGTTTGTCTATTTTGTTGGTTTTTTCATAGAACCAACTCTTAGTTTTATTAATCAATTCAATAGTTTTTTTACTTTCAATTTTATTGATCTCACCTTTTATTTTTAGAATTTCAAGTTTAGTGTTTGACTGGGGGTTTTTAATTTGTTCCTTTTCTAGCATTTTTAATTGCAAACCCAATTCATTGACCTTCTCTTTCTCTATTTTATACAAATAGGCCTCTAGAGATATGAAATTTCCCCTTATTACCGCTTTGGCTGCATCCCATACATTTTGGTATGATGTCTCATTATTATCGTTTTCTTGTGTGAAGTTTTTAATTATGTCTATGATTTGCTGTTTCACCCAATCATTCTTTAGCATGAGATTATTTAGTTTCCAATTATTTTTTGGTCTACTTCCCCCTGGTTTTTTGTTGAATGTAATTTTCATTGCATCGTGGTCTGAAAAGGATGCATTTACTATTTCTGCCTTACTACATTTGAGTTTGAGGTTTTTATGTCCTAATATATGGTCAATTTTTGTATAGGTTCCATGAACTGCTGAAAAGAAAGTGTATTCCTTTCTGTCTCCATTACATTTTCTCCAGAGATCTATCATATCTAACTTTTCTAGTATTCTATTTACCTCTTTGACTTCTTTCTTATTTATTTTGTGGTTTGATTTATCTAATTCTGAGAGTGCAAGGTTAAGATCTCCCACTATTATAGTTTTACTGTCTATTTCTTCTTGCAGCTCTCTTAGTTTCTCTTTTAAGAATTTAGATGCTACCCCACTTGGTGCATATATGTTTAATATAGATAGTGCTTCATTATCCATGCTACCCTTTAGCAAGATATAGTGTCCTTCCTTATCTCTTTTAATTAGATCAATTTTTGCTTTAGCTTGATCTGAGATCAGGATGGCTACCCCTGCTTTTTTGACTTCACCTGAAGCATAGTAGATTTTGCTCCAACCTTTTACCTTGAACCTGCATGTATCTCCCCGCTTCAGGTGTGTTTCCTGTAAACAACATATTGTAGGATTCTGGCTTTTAATCCATTCTGCTAACCGCTTCCTCTTTATGGGGGAGTTTACCCCGTTCACGTTTATGGTTAGAATGACCAATTCTGTATTACTTGCCATCTTGTTAACCCCGGTTTATGCTTTCCTCCCTTCTTTCCCCTTTCCCCCCCTTCCCAGTATTAAGCTTGTGAGCACCACTTGCTTCTCACAGCCCTCCCTTTTTAGTAACCCTCCCCCCACCTTAGAGTTCCTCCACCTATCTTACCCCTTTCCCTCCCAGTTCCTGTATTCCCTTCCCCTTAGCTTATTCCTTCCCTTTTCACTTTTCCCTTCTCACTTTTCAATGAGATGGGAGACGTTTCACCATAGATTGAATATGTCTTAAGATTTTTCACTTAAAGCCAATTCTGAAGGCAGTAAGATACCCACTATATTCATCCCCCTCCTTTCTTTCTCTCAGATATAATAGGTTTCTTATGCCTCTTCATGAGATGTACTACCCCCACTTTACCCTTTTTCTGGTACAATGTCCTTTCCACATCAATTTCTAGAACAAGGTATACATGTATTCTTTATACATCTATATAGTCAAAATATAGTTCCCAAGATTAATCTTTACCTTTTTAGATTTCTCTTGAGTTCTATATTTGTAGATCAAACTTTTTGTTAAGTTCTGGTTTTTTCATCAGAAATAGATGAAATTCGCTTACTTCATTGAATGTCCATCTTCTTCCCTGGAAAAAGATGTTCATTCTCGCTGGGTAAGTTATTTTTGGTTGCATACCAAGTTCCTTAGCTTTTTGGAATATCATATTCCAGGCCCTTCGATCTTTTAATGTGGATGCTGCCAGATCCTGGGTGATCCTTATTGTGGCTCCTTGATACTTGAATTGGGTTTTTCTAGCCGCTTGCAATATTTTTTCCTTCATCTGAGGGTTCTGGCATTTGGCCACTATATTCCTTGGTGTTTTGATTTTAGGATCCCTTTCAGTGGGTGATCGATGAATCCTTTCAATGTTTATTTTTTCCTCTGTTCCTATGACTTCTGGGCAGTTCTCTTTGATAATTTCCTGGAAAATAGTGTCCAGGCTCTTTTTTTCATCATGTTTTTCTGGGAGTCCAATGATTCTCAGATTGTCTCTCCTGGATCTGTTTTCCAGGTCTGTTGTCTTCCCCAGAAGGTATTTCACATTTTTCTCCATTGTTTGATTTTTTTGGATTTGCTTGACTGATTCTTCTTGTCTCCTTGAGTCATTCAATTCCATTTGTTCAATTCTGATTTTCAGTGAAGTATTCTCTTCACTCACTTTTTTAAAATCTTTTTCTAATTGTCCAATTGAGTTCTTTTGTTCTGTGGAATTTTTGTCCATTTCGCCAATTTTGTTTTTTAGAGAGCTGTTTTCTGTTTCCAGTTCACTAATCCTATTTTTCAAGGATTTTACTTCTTTATCCACTCTCTCTTTAAGTGACTTCTCCAGGCTCTTTTGCCAAGCCTCCCTCTCCTTTTCCCATTTTTCTTCTAGCTCCCTTGTGAGAGCCTTTTTAATCACTTCTATGAGGTTCATCTGTGCTGAGGAACAGATGCTCTCCTCCTTTGGGGATTCACCTGGGGACTGCCTGTTTTTAGTCTCCTCAGGATTTAGAGTCTGCTCTCTATCTGTATAGAAGCTGTCAAGGGTTAAAGTCCTCTTCAGCTTCTTGCTCATTCTGTCTATTAATCAGAGACAAACTACCAAAGAAAAACAGAAAAAACTGGAGTCTTTCTTTGGGGGGGGGCTGGGTGTGTTATCGAGCTTCCTCTACAGACTGCAGGGGGCAGCAGTGAGGCACTAGCAGGACTGTGCTGTGCCTGCGCTCTGAGATCCCAAAGCGTGCTGAGTCACTGTGGGGGGGGAAGGAGGGGGCGGCCAGGTCCTGAGAGACTCCAGCTGTTTGGGGTTGTATTCTTCAGCCCCGGTGTTTTTAGCTTCTCTGCTGGGCTGCTGACTTGCTGCAGGTTCCAAACCTGTAGCGAAGCTCTCCCCGCAGAGACGGCTGCGATCACTCCCCACCCCCTCTCCAGTCTGCTCCCGTGCTTTCACTGCCGCTGCCTGCGCCCGATCTAAAACCGCCCCAGCCCTCCAGTAAAGACAGACCTTTCTTGGCAGATCTCAAGGATGGCTTCTCTTGGTAACTATATGTGGGTTTTTTTCAGTCAAGCATTGATTCAGAGGCTTGTAATGAAGTGGATAGTGAGAGAAAGCATGGAGCTTATGCAGCAGTGAGCCTCCTCTCCGCCATCTTAACCGGAAGTCCCATGCATATATTTTAAAAATAAAAAGGTTTAATAAAAAATTAACAAAGAACCCAAAATATATAATAAAAATGTTAATAGTTTCAACTTGTTTTTAATTTCTTGAGTTCTTCAAGAATATCATTAAATTATCTTTGTTTCCCTATTATTTATTTGCATCCCTTAATTATCTTTTATCTTATTACTAAAGCTAGCATTGCTTTTTTATTATTATAGCCTTTTATTGACAGAACATATGCATGGGTAATTTTTCAACATTCACCCTTGCAATCACTTCTCTTCCAACTTTTCTCTTCCTTCTCTCCATCCCCTCTCCTAGATGGCAGTCAGTCTCATACATGTTAAATATTTAAAGTATATCTAAAATACAATATGTACATATTTATACAGTTCTCTTGTTGCACAAAAAATATCATATTTAGAAAGGTAAAAATAACCTGGGAAGGAAAACAAAAATACAAGCAGTTCACACTCATTTCCCAATGTTCTTTAACTGGGTATAGCTGGTTCTGTCCATCGCTGATCAATTGAAACTGAATTGGATCCTCTCATTGCAGAAGATAGCCACTTCCATCAGAATTGATCCTCATATATAGCATTGTTGTTGAAGTGTATTACAATCTCCTGGTTCTTCTCATTTCACTTAGCATCAGTTCATGTATGTCTCTCCAAGCCTCTCTATATTCATCCTGCTGGTCATTTCTTACAGAACAGTAATATTGCATAACATTCATATACCACAATTTACCCAGCCATTCTCCAATTGATGGGTATCCATTCAATTTTCAGTTTATAGCCACTATGAAAAATGCTGCCACAAACATTTTTGCACATACAAGTCCCTTTCCCTTCTTTAATATCTCTGGGATAGAAGCCCAGTAATAACACTGCTGGATCAAAGGGTGTGCACAGTTGGATAACTTTTTGAGCATAGTTCCAAATTATAGAGCTAGGATTTCTAATAAAATATTGAAAGATAGTGATAATAATTAACAGATTTGCTTCACCCCTAATCTCATTGGGAAGGTTTCATTTTTTTTTTCAATTTCCTGTTGAGACTTGTATGTGATAATCAAATTTTCTAAATCAACTCTTTTTTGATTAATAATGCTTCAAACATCAGTATTTCATTAAATATCCATTTTTCTTCTGAAAGATTTACTCAATTTTTCTCAGTTACTTTCAGTTATAATTCTAGCTCTTTTTATCTTTTGTAACATCAAATTTAAAGCCTTCTGTTTGTTAAACATTATAGTTACTAGATCTTGTATAATACTGACTGTGGCTTTCTAATATTGAAGTGATTTCTTCCTGGCTTCTTGAGCACTGTGATCACTGCTCTCCTGAGCTTTCATTTGGATCTTACCCAGATCCCTTTGGAAATACAATTAGTAGATCCATTGGGCCCCTGCTCTTTTGTATTAACAAATTATAATTGTTCCTAAAGATCCTTATTCCTTTGTGACCAAAAATGCTTCAGAACTCTGCTTAAGAACTGTGAATTGGAAATAAGTATAGGCAATAGAATTGCTAGATGACATTTGGTCTTACACCCCAACTAATATAGGGGTTCCCTGTAATTTTTTTTTGCTGAGCAATTGCCAAATCCCCTCACCATCTTTAGTTTGAGAGTTCCCAAAGCCATCATTAAATCCCATCACTGATATTTAACCCATATGGAATCTGGGCAGTCTTTATGCAATGTCACGTTTCTCTCCTTCCAATCTTCTAAGCGGTCTTGAACTGGAAAAAAAAAAATGTCCTACTCGACATTTTGTTAGCTCTGTTGCTCCAGAATTTTATTTGAAACATTAAAATGTTTTTTGTTTGTTTGTTTATTTATTTATTTTTTTGGGGGGGGTGTGGGGTGTGGTTTGGAGTGGAATATTGGTAGAGATCAATTGCAATCCTTCCTGTGCTCCACTAACTTGACTCCATCCCTAGAAAACATTTATGTCATTGTATAACACAAGTCTCTCAGTCACAATGACTGAAAGCAGGCTACTTCCAAGTTACTACATGAATATTTGGACTATTTCTAGAATTAAATCCTATATATCAGTCAATTCCTATTAAAACTGGAGTAATTTATATTTAATTACATTTAACTGGACAATACTGTGTAGAAATTTTCTAGTGTTAATAGCAGTTATTTATTGATTTTTTCAGATACCTTTCTGTACATCTTCAATAATCCCTTCAAATAGTTTATGCCATAGTGGTGTTTTATTGCTTTTGCTTAAGGAAATTTTAAATAACGTCTCCTTCCCTCCTTTGGTTCTCATTATAACAATAGCTATTGCGTACACTGTTGTGCATAATTTTTGAAGTATTTTAAAATTTATGTCAAATATTATGAGATAAAATGTTCTTTAATAATGGCTAGCAGATATGTTAATTATTCTGTTTTATTATATTTTTCTATCAGTTGAATTCATGCTTACTAAATTCATTTCCCCAGTGAGATGGGAAGGAGAGAAAATTAATTTTTGTTAATTAAAAAATAAAATTTAATTTAAAATAATTGTTCCACTGATCAGATTCATGTTATTAAATTTAATTCAAAAACTGATTTTCAAAATTATATCTTCCACAAAATCACTAGAAACAATAATATTGTTTTTTGTCAACTGTTTCATTAAGTATATTTTTTGAAGTTCTCACTAAATATTTGTTTATAGAATGTCAAGTTCTTTGATTCTTGCTTCTTTTTATTTTAATAGCTCTTTATCTTCATGTCTTATTTCATATAATTCAAGTTTTGGCTAAAGTATTCATTCAATCCTATACACACACCTCTACCCTATATATGTAATTATTTCTCTACATTGGTCAGTAGTATATCGTGTTCTAACTTGAAGCTGAGTACATCAGTACACCAATGACAAAAAGGAAGGGAAAAAAAAATGGAAGCCCTTTTCCACAATTGGGAGTCCAATTTTTTTTCAACTTATCATTGGTGTATAATGAAAACATTCATTTTTTAGAATATTGTAAGTAATTTATTTTCTGTGCTTGTATGCCCAGCACCTAGTTCAATATTCTAAACATTCTATAACAATCTATTTATCATTTATTGATTCAGTTTATTTAATTCCTTAGTCCATTTCACCTGATCTTGAGTATTGCCTTTTGTAATAGTCAGTTCTGTTGACACTATATCATTTCTACCACATAGGGCATTTGTATTTCTGATTTGTTATGGTGCTTTTTGCCTTCTTGTGATGAGAGAGAGAGAGAGAGAGAGAGAGAGAGAGAGAGAAAGAGAGAGAGAGAGAGAGAGAAAGAGAGAGAGAGAGAGATCATAGTACTTTTTATACTCCTTTCTTAAGCTGATTATCATGATGATTTCAAATAGGACAGTCTGTACACCTCTGCCACCTCTTTTTTTTTTCTCTCTTTCAGGAGCAGTGATATCACACAGATTATAGTGCTCTCTCAACCTGTGATATGATTACAATCCCTCTGGCTAGTATTTGAAGGATGCTGCCAGGTTTTAAAAGTTATTATATCAAGTATCCTTCTCTGGATTGAGATACTCTATGCCATATATCGGTTTGACTGGCATTTCCCTAGTTTGATATTGCTCCCCTCTCACCTTTTCTAGTTGAAAAGTAGGTTGGACTTGAGGAAGTTTTCTTATAATTAATATTTTAATTGAGAAGAATATTAAGTACAGAGATACTGCTAAGTGACATTTAATCATATTTATGTTTCCATTGGTAAATTCTCAAAAAGTCCCAAAGAAATAAATCTTCTCATGCAATGATACTTTTCTACATGAAGTTTCTTGGAATGGATACATATTTTGTCCTGCATTAAGATTACACAGAATTTTTTTCAGACCCATAAGAAAGCCTCTTTCAATGACCTGAAGTAGCAATAGTTTCTATAATGGTTTCTCCATTCCATGCATAGTGAGTATTTCACTGTTAATGTTCAGGCTAGGAAAAGTTGCACAAAAGTCTTCTATCTTAAGGAAACCTCCATTCATTGGTGACCTGTGCCAGTACAAAAATAGTTAGTAGAATGAGTCATACAGGAGACTTCACACAGTCAATGGATACCAATGCTAAATGATTCAATGTTATGAATCAAAGCTTCAGAATTTAAAAGGGAACACAAAAAAATTAAATCCTCTAGATAAATTTGGTTATTTTGCTTTTATAAGCATATTCTGGCTTATCTGCTTTTTACATATTAGTGTAAACATGAAGAATTTAAATTAATTAGCCCTTAATACATTGTTGAAGTTTGGAAAGACTTTTGTAAAAATGAGCCAGGAAGATCTTTCAAAAAGAAAAACTTTTCACATATTTTATATTTGCTTCATTAAATATGTTGCTTTGCCTTCAGTAGACTGTAAGCTTCCTGAAGGCACAGACTATTTTAATTTCTATCCATGTGTTCCCAAGGCATGTTTCTGATATGTTAAGTTTTAATAAAATATTTTTTATTGATTAATACTGACATTATTTAATTTAAAAAGTATTGGAATGTGGAAAATGTAACTTTTTAAATATTCCTTTTCATTCCTTACCAAAAAAATGTGTATGACTACTTCTCTTGGTTACTTGTCTCACCATGTTAACTCCCTTAAAGACTATTGCTGTGTCCTTTACAATGGTTTCACTATTTAGTCAGAGCAATGAGGTGATACCTTAGAACCTCTAAATTAAAAGCTTCATTCAGGCCTTCTCTTGCTCCACTTATGCAACTTAAATATTTTTAGTGCTGAGGAGTTCAAAGCAGCTAATGTGTTGTGTTTCTGAATGACAAACAGAACATCCTAAAAATGGCACAAAACTGTTTTCCTAAGCATGTTTCAGGGAAATGTGGGTACACTTCTAAATGAAAGTCCACATTGCTTTTTGGCTGTTCAAGCATTTCCTTCCTAGTACTGAATGATTCATTGTGCCTCCTTATTCCTTGCACCAGCCCATCTGAAGTCCACTGTGACCAGGCAAAATAGATGCCAGCAAACAGAAGCTGATTTCAGACTCTGAAAGCCACCTACGACATGGAAGGAAAAGGAAACATTCCTTCTTGTGATTTATTGGTGATCTAAGCTCTAAATCCTGCCAGAAACAGATATCTGTCCTTGTAGCATCTTCACAGTTTGGCTCCAAAATCAAATGGTATTCAAGGAATTTCTACCAGGAGTTAGGTACCACATGAAAACAGCCCTTGAAGCCATTGACCAATTCCAGGATTCTGAGTTTCATGGAGGTGTAGAATGTGAGTAGAATGTTTTAATCAATCTGATGCGAAGGAACGTCTTAAAGGAACATTTTGAATCCAACTTTTGTTTTGGATTCTAATAATTTATTATTAGGAAATTGTGGTTTATTTTACATATGTAATTTATTTTAAAGTGACTGAAGAGGTAGATAATTTATTGCCTTAAGACTTTAAAAATGAGCATCTATTTAGGTACTGTTTTTTCTTTTTAGTTTGCTGCATTCAGTGTCATGTCATCTCATCAAATAAATACACTTTGTTCCTTCTTTAAGTCTTTATTTCATGAGAATTTTAATAACTTTAATATGAATAGTAAAGATTATTTGTAGAATGAATAAAGGGATAGGAAATTGAATTGAAAATTCTATTTTGGGGAAGAAAAAATTCCCTTCATTTGCTCATACTCCCATCCATTTATAAAGATTGCATTTTAAAAGCAGGAAAAGACCTCAGACATAATCTATTCAACTCTTCTGTTTTAAAGATATAGAATTAAAGGAACTTAAAATCTCTTGCCCAATGTCATAAAACCAGAAAAAAAATCAGTGGTGGGATTTGAATTTTGATCCTTTGACTTACTAATCTATAGTCTTTTCAGCATAATGCCTCAAAAAGCTTGTAGCTCAATCTCTTTATTTTGCAAATGAAAAAAACTGAATTATAGAAAGGGCACTTATCACAAGGCCTCAGAAAAAATTCTTAGAGTTAAGTACAAAATAGCTGACTCTTGTTCTTTCTTCTCTTTACAACTCTCTTTTTGGTAAAATAAGCCCATTTATAAAGGCAACAGCTAAGGCATCCCTGGTTGACATACATAGTTATCATTGATAACCTGTCATCATTCCATATGATAAATTTCTGTTGAGAAATTATAAAATATCCATCTATATAAATTACTTCCTGTTTAAATACATCTATATTAATTTGGACTCAAAAAAGAAAGATCAATATCCCATTAAATTAATTTAGTTAAATGCTAGAATGAATCACTGGTGAGTACTTTAGACTTCTCAAGGAAATAGAGGGTTGAAGCTGAATGAAAATGTATTTTCTTTACAATTATATAGAGCAAATGAAATAATATATATATAATATTTAATAAACTACAAAAATAACATTTGTTCAAGTTTGAATAAGTTGTTCCAGAAGTCTTAATACAGTTTTAGGCCTAAAAAAATTATATTATTTATATGTACATCTATGTCAATATCTATAAAATAGTCTTTATAAACTATATTACCACACTATGCATGTACACTATTCACATACCACAAAATTCATATATGTAAACATATATATGTGTATATATATATATAATATATATATATATATATATATATATATATATGTGTGTGTGTGTGTGTGTGTGTGTGTGTGTGTATATACAAACATGCTGGGTATTGTTAAATTATGTATTTTATTTGCATATATCTACATGCACATATTATTGGCATCACGATCAACTTTTATTTTGGTACAGATATGAGATTTCAATGAATTATCAAATTATATTTTTGGAGGCCATCTTGTGTAGTGCCTTTATTTTACATAAGAAGAATTGTGATTAAGAGAGATCAAACAACTTGCCCATTGTCCCTTATCAAACAATTCTATTTGAGTCTTAAATAGTTGCCCAGAGCACTTAGCTTTAGTGATTTATCAAACATCATAGATCTAGTATGTGAGGAAAGGGATGAACTCAAGTTGTCTTTGTTAAGAATTTGCTATCTACTCTCTTTCGCTATTGTTGCTATTACTAATTGTAATGGAATGTGAGAAATATTCATTTATTGATGGATCTTTTTTATTATATAAGTACAAAAAAAACTATGAAATATACTTTCCCAGAAGTAAAACAAACAAATAAATGAACAACCATTCCAGCCACAAATTGTTAACAATAGGAAGGAGACTGATAAGTAATAGTAAAAAAAAAAAAAAAAAAAAACCCTGTATATGTGGTAGGAGTAAAACTGACTAAAGTTCTTAATATGTAGACTTTCAATTTTTTTTTTCTCCTGAAATTCAGTGAAGCCATATGATACATTATTGGTCCAGTAGATTAAGGTTTGAGATGTAGATATGACTTTCTGGTGCTTGAGACATACAAGTCCAGTTTAGGAGGTTGGGGCTGCTCTGACATGACAGATATACCAGCATCCCTAACAGTTATAAAATACATCTAACTCCAGGATTGCTGGACCAGGATTGCTATTTCTACTTGAACAAAATCCTTTTTATTATTCAAGTAACTCAAGTAAATTTCCTTTTTAAAAAAAATACATGAAGTATAAGCTGCACATTTTATTCTGAATCAGGCCTAACACAAAAAAGTATGGAAGCTTAAGGCAGAAATCAAGTTAGGCAGAAAAAAATAAAGATTCAGGGGAAATGAGCATATTTATTGAATTGGCAACTTTATTGCTAACAGGAAAAGTCATTTGTCAGCTTGCCACCTATTAACAACATGGCATTGCTAACATCTTCTGTAATCAGAAGTCTAGACTAATTGCAAAGAGTAATTTCAGTAGCTTTACTTCCAATAAGTAATATGCTCTTTTCCTTGAAAACAGGGATTAAAATTATTGACACATTCAAGATAAAGTACACATATACTTTAATTATCCAGGCAAATTGGTACTTAAGAGAAACCAGATTAGCAAAATGAAAAGAGCAATGATTTGGAGTCAGAAGACCTGAGGCCATAACTCATCTCTGACCATTATGGTATTAAACAAAAGGGGAGAAAATTGAAAAGTTGTAAAGGAAATTGGGAAGGGAAGGGAAGGGAAGGGAAGGGAAGGGAAGGGAAGGGAAGGGAGGGAAGGGAAGGGAAGGGAAGGGAAGGGAAGGAAGGGAAGGGAAGGGAAGGGAAGGGAAGGGAAGGGAAGGGAAAGGAAAGAGCCATATGTATAATTCTACATCAAATATGCCATCCATATGTAGGAAATAAAGCTTAGAGTGAATTTTATCTATTGCCAGAGAAAAGACAATAGGAAGCATAGGTGATAAGGAAAGAAAGTCATGTTTTGCTCTTCTAGAAAAGCGAGAAATAGTACACCAGTGTAGTGGGCTGAAACTATTGAGTCAATGCACTGAGGTCAGGACTGCTGAGCACTATTGGACAATACTCTATGGGCATGTGCTTGGAAAATGGTCCTTCCCACTATCCTATGCTGGCTCAATGATTGGTGTATACAGAGGATTGTAGGAGGGACTAGGGGGTGGAGTAAGACTAGCCAGAGTCACATTTTGGTGGTAGATGAGGGAGAAGGTGTTTGTGGAGATTCTACTTCCATCCTGTTCAATCCTGTGTCTAAGGACCAAGAATAAAGACTACTTTGCTTATCCTGATTCCAGCTGATTCTGGAGTGTCTTGGGTGCTAGCACAGTCATCACACACCAGAAATGGCTTATATCTCAAGAGAGAAAGAGAGAGTTTTAATTTTGTCCTGCTTTGTCTTGTGCCTTGGAACTCAGAAGGTTTTTTCACATTGCTAGGTCTTAGAAACAACCAATTATAAATCTTTATGAAGTGTTTACTATGGCCCAGGTATCTTACTAAGCAGTAGTTATATAAAGAAAAAGGAAAAATGACCCCTGCCATCCAAAAGTTTACATTGTAATAGGATAAACAACAATACATAAATTGGGGCATGGAAGATGAATGTTCAAAAAATGGAAAGTGACCTTCTGAGGAAAACCACTACCAAATTCCTCCTGGTGGAAAAGGAACTCAAGTTAGTCTTGAAAGAAGCCAGGGATTTGAAGGAGATGATTCCAAAAATTAGAACATATAGTGCAAAATCATATAGAATGGAAGTGGAATAGTATGTGTAAAGGCCATCAAATAGACCAGCATAACTATCTTCAAGAAGTTGTGAGAAGAAAAATGGTTCAAGAGATTGGAAAGATAAAAAGAAGGCAAGTTATGAGGAATGTTAAATAGTATAATTGAAAGCTATAATGAACTTGGAGATAATTAAATGTCATTATAAAGTCTGACTTTTAAGGTCCCCAGAGATTTGATCCACCCTTATGCTATGATTATTGTTTTTATTAAAACTAACTACTTCATTAACTGTACTAACAACTTTACCTTATGGATCTCTTCCAAGAATTCAAGGGTATTTTTTTCAATACTATCCATAATAAATAAATTTATAGATTATATTTTTATGAAGCAGCAGACATATATTAAGCACCTAAAATGTATCAGGCATTATTATAGACATCAAGACTATAAAGAAAAACAAAACTCTCCTTGGTTTCAAAGAGCTTATGTTATTTCAAAGTAGACAATATGAGAACAAACACACACATACTCCCATAGAGAAACACAGAAACACACAGAGATACACATGCACACACATGTATGTGTCGATAAGAAAATAGGAAGATATAAAGATAGATAGAAAATCTGCCTCAGTTCTAGGAAATATATTTTTTTCTCTAGCCCAACGATAACCTTTTGTTATATTTTTTTGATTGTGCTGAACCTTTCTCTTGTAGACACTTCTCCCTTCACCTTGATGATATATAGACCATGAGCAATGTTTCAATTCAATCACAATGATGCCAATACATATCTGGTAAAACATCTCAAAAGTTTTTTTTTCCCAGATTTTATCCAAAAAATACTTTTTAATGGTCAAGTATGGTTTTGAATTCCTGAAATTCCTGATAATGAAAGAGAAAGTGCCTAATGGATCACTCAAACTCAGGAGTTCTGAAACTTCACTTCAACGTTAAATTGATCAGGTTTCTGCACCAAGTCTGGAAGTAATTCAGTAAGACCAAAGTATGGGGAGTCATCAGGCTATGTAAGAGTGATTAACTGGCAGGTCAAAAAGATAGTAGCTCAAATGCCCCCAATTGATAATGTAATAAAATATATGGATGGCCACAAATTTTCCTCACTGGGTTGTGACATAGGGGAACCAGTCTCAAAAAAATAAACAGATAAGCTGAAAAATATAAAAGAAGGAAAATGGAGGGAAAGGGGGAAGGGAAAGAAGGGCTGAGGAGGAAATGTACAGTCAGCATCTAATGCCTTGATATAATATTTACTTTTTTTTTTCTTTTTTATTATTTCTTTTTTTTTTTTACTTTTCAAAAAATATGCATAGATAATTCTGCCATATTAGTCCTTGCAAAACCATGTGTTCCAGGTTTTCCCCAACTTCTACCACTCCCCACTTCTAGATGGCAAGTAGTTCAGTATATGTTTACCACAGGAGAAATCTGTTAAATCCACTATATGCATATATATTTATACAATTATCTTGTTTTACAGGAAAAATTAAATCAAACCAGAAAAGAGAATGGTAAATAAAATAAAATGCAAGCAAACAACAACAAAATGAACAACAATGCTATGTTGCGAACCACACTCAGTTGCCACAGACCTCTCTCTGGGTGTAGATGGCTTTTTTGATCACAAGACCATTGGAACTGGCCTGAATAAGTTCATTGTTGAAGAGAGCCATGTCCATCAAAATTGATCATTGTATAATGATCTCCTGGTTCTGCTTTTTTCATGTGGCAGCAGTTCATTCAAGTCTCTCCAGATTTCTCTGAAACCATCCAGTTTATTGTTTCTTACAGAACAATAATGTTCCATAGCATTCATATATCATTACTTGTTCAGCCATTCTCCTCCAACTGATGGGCATCTACTCAGTTTCCAGTTTCTTGATACTATGAATAGGCCTGCCATATTTTGCACATACAGGTCCCTTTCCTTTCTTTAAGATCTCTTTGATCTATAAGCCTAGTAGAAACACTGCTGGATCAAAGGCTATGCAAAGGATCAAAGGTAATTCTTTGAGCATAATTCCAAATTGCTCTCCAGAATGTGTGAAGACTGTGTTAGCACCCTGGATACTTTAGAATCAGCCAGAGTCAGAATAAGAAAAAGTCCTTGATCTTTATTTTTTGTTGAAAGGAGAGGAGAGAGAGTGGACACAGGAATCTCCTCTTTCTTCAACCGCCCAGAGTTACACTCGCTTGTCCTACTCCACCCTTTAATCCCTACTCCAAATCTCCCTATACACCAACAGATGGAGCCAGCACAGAATGGTGGGGTGGGCCATATTCCAAGCAAATGCTAATAGAGTATTGTCCAATTGGTAATTAGCCTTAAGTGCTCGGACCTCAGTGCATCAACTCAGTTTCAGCCCATTACAAGAATGGTTACATTCCTTCACAGATCCACCAACAATGTATTAGTGCCCCAGTTTTCCCACATCCCCTCCATCGTTAGTCCTTGTCTTTTCCTGTCATCTTACCCAATCTGAGAAGTGTGTAGTGGTATTTCAGAGTTGGCTTATCTTGCATTTCTCTGATCAAAAGTGATTTAGAGCACCTTTTTATATGACTAGAAATAGTTTCAATTTCTTCATCTGAAAATTGGCTATTCATATCTTTTGACTATTTATCAATTGGAGAATGGCTTGAATCCTAATAAATTTGTTTCAATTCTCTATATATTTTAGAAATGAGGCCTTTATCAGAACCTTTAAATGTAAAAATCTATTCCCAGTTTATTTCTTCCCTTCTAATTTTGTCTGCATTAATTTTGTTTGTACAAAAAATTTAAACTTAATATAATCAAAATTATCTTTTTGTGATCAGTAATGATCTCTAATTCTTCTTTGATCACAAATTTCTTCCTCCTCCACAGATCTGAAAGGTAAACTATCCTAAGTTCTTCTAAATTGTTTATGATACCATTCTTTATATCTAGATGATGAACCCATTTTGACTTTACCTTAGTTTATGGTATTAGATGTGGATCAATGACCAGTTTCTGCCATACTAGTTTCAAAATTTCCCAGCTGTTTTTGTCAGATAGTGAATTTTTATCCCAAAACCAGGGTGTTTGTGTTTGTCAAACACTAGATGGCTATAGTTATTGCCTATTTTTATCCTGTGATCCTTAGCTATTCCAATAATTAACTGTGCTCTTTCTTACCCAATATCAAACAGTTTTAATGAACACTGCTTTATAATATAGTTTTAGATCTGGTACAATTAAGCCATCTTCATTTGCATTTTTTCATTAATTCCCTTGAAATTCTTGACCTTTTTGTTCTTCCAGATAAATGTTGTTATTATTTTTCCTAGATCTGTAAAATAATTTCTTGGGAGTATGATTGATATAGCACTAAATAAATATATTGATTTAGGCAGTGTTGCATTATAGGCAACATATAGGCAGTGTTGTATTATATTTGCTTGGTCTATACAAGAACACTTCATAATTGTCCAATTGTTTACATCTAACTTTGTGTGAGAAGTATTTTGCAGTTGTTTTTATATAGTTCCTGACTTTCCCTTGGTAGATAGATTCCCATATATTTTATACTGTCGATAGTTATTTTAAATGCCATTTAATCTTGTATCTCTTGTTGCTGGGCTTTGTTAGAAATATATAAAAATGCTGATGATTTATGTGGATTTCTTTTTTTTATATTTCTTCAGCAATTTTGCTGAAGTTGTCGATTATACTACATTTTTCAGTTGATTCTCTAGAGTTCTCTAAGTATACCATCATATCATCTGCAAAGAGTGATAATTTGGTGACCTCATAACCTGCTCTAATTCCTCTAATCTTTTTTTTCCTTGTCTTATTGCCAAATCTCACATTTCTAATACAATATGGAATGTAATGGCGATAATGGGCAATCTTGTTTCACTACTTATCTTACTCAAAATGGTTCTAATTTATCCTCATTATACATGATACTTGCTGATAGTTGTAAATAGATGCTACTGATTATTTTAAAGAAAAGTCCATTTATTCCTATACTCTCTCATGTTTTCAATAGGAATGAGTGTTGTATTTTATCAAATGTTTTTTTTTCTGCATCTATTGAGATAATCATATGATTTTTGTTAGTTTGTTATTGATGTAGTCAATAATGCTAATAGTTTTCCTAATATTGAACCAGTTCTGCATTCCTGGTATAAACCCTGCTTGGTCATAGTATATTATGCTGATGATGACTTTCTGTAATCTCTGCTAATGTTTTATTTAAGATTTTTGTATCAATATTCATTAGGGAGATAAGTCTATAATTTTCTTTCTCTGCTTTCATGCTATTGGGGTTAGCTATCAGTACCATGTCTGTGTCATAAAAGGAATTTGGTAAGAGTTCTTCTTTGCCTATTTTTTCAAATAGTTTATATAGTATTAGAATTATTTGTTCTTTAAATGTTTCCAAGAATTCACATGTTAAACCATCTGGTCTTGGAGATTTTTTAAGGCAATTGATTAATAACTTGTTCTATTTCTTTTTCTAAAATTGGACTATTGAAAACATTTATTTCCTCTTCTGTTAACCTGGGCAATTATATTTTTTTAGGTAATCCTCCATGTCACTTAGGTTATCAAATTTATTGGAGTAATGTAGGGCAAAATAACTTTTAATTATTGCTCTGATTTCCTCTTCATTGGGGAAAAATTCCCCTTTCCATTTTTGAGATTAACAATTTTAATTTCCTTTTTCCATTTTCTAATCAAATTAACTAAAGTTTAATATATTTTGTTAGTTTTTTCATAAAACCAGCTCTTAGTTTTCTTTATTTATTTTTTCTTTATTTTCAATTTTATTAATCTCCCCTTTTATTTTTAGAATTTCAAGTTCAGTAATTGATTGAGGGTTTTTAATATATTCTTTTTCTAATTTTTTTAGTCGCAAGCCCAATACATTGAGATTCTCTTTTTCTATTTTATGCAAGCACACATCTAGAGAAATAAAATCTCCCCTTATTACCACTTTGGCTGAATCTCACAATTGTGGTATGTTGTCTCATTATTGCCATTTACTTGAATGAAATTATTGATTAGGTGTATGATTTTAACCATTCATTTTTTAGGATGAGATTATTTACTTTACAATTAATTTTTCTTCTATTTTCCCCTGTCCTTTTATTGAATGTAATTTTTATTGCATTGTGATCTGAAAAAAGGCATTTACTATTTCTGCCTCACTGCATTTGATTTTGAGGTCTTTATGGTCCTAATATATGGTCAATTTTTGTATAGGGTCCATGAACTGTCAAGAAGAAAGTCTGCTTTCTGTCTTCATTCATTTTTCTCTGAAGATCTATCATACCTAAGTTTTCTTACATTCTGTTTACCTCCTTAAATTCTTTCCTATTTATTTTGTCTTTTGATTTATCTAATTCTGAGAGAGCAAGGTTGAGGTCCTTCAGTAGTATAATTTTGCTATTTATTTCATCTCGCAGCTCTCAATTCTCATTTAATAATTTAGATGCTATATCACTTGGTGCATATAAATTTAGTATTGACATTTCTTCATTATCTATGGTATCCTTTAGCAAGATATAGTTTCCTTCCTTATCTCTTTTTATTAGATCTAATTTTGACTTTTGCTTAATCTGAGATCAGGTTTGCTACCGCTGCTTTTTTTTTTTTTTAATTTCACCTGAAGCTTAATAGATTCTGTTCAGCCTTTTACCTTTTACTCTGCATGTATCACTTTGCTTTAAATGTATTTCTTGTAAATAACATATTGTAGTGTTCTGACTTTTAAGCCAGTCTGCTATCTGCTAAAGTTTTACAGGAGAATTCAACCCATTCACATTCACAGTTAAAATTACTAATTCAGTATTTCCTACCATCTTATTTAACCCAAATTTTGCTTTTCTCTTTCCTTCCCCCCTTTTCCTCATCCCTAGTATTTTGCTTATGAGCTCCACTAGACTCAAGGAGCTCTCCGCCTTTATAGCCCTTTCCCCTTTCTTATACTTTCCCTCCACTATTTCTCTTTTCACTTCTATTAGCCTTTCTCTTTCCTTTTCCTATTCTCCTCAAACTTCCCTATAAGGTAAAAAATGTTTCAGAGTGAAACCATATATATGTCTAAGATTCTTTCCTTGAGCCAAATCTGATGAGAGTAAGATTCACAGAATATTCACCACACTCCCTTCTTTCCCTCAATTATGTTTTCTTTGCCTCTTTCTGAGATGTAATTTCTCTCATTTTACCTTCACTTTTCCATTTTTTTAGTTACAATCCCCTTTTGATCTCTAGTTTCTTTTTTTACATTATAACAGCAAAATCAGATTATATATGTATTTTCAATGTATACCTATAACAGAAATATAATTCTCAAGAGTTTTTTTTTTTTTTTAACCTTGTTGTGCTTCTCTTGAGTTCTTTATTTGGAGGTCATTTTTTTTGTTTGTTTAACTCTTGTCTTTTCATCAAAAAATTTACAGTTTCATTGAATATCCATCTTCTTTCCTGAAAGAAAATATTCAGTCTAGCAGGATAATTTATTCTAGGCTGCATTCCAAGATCCTTCTCTTTTTGGAATATCAGATTTCAGGCCCTTTGATCCTTTAAAGTGGAAGCTGCTAGGTCCTGAGTAATCCTTATTGTCGCTCCTTATATTTGAATAGTTTCTTTCTGGCTGCTTATAATATTTTTTCCTTGGTCTGATAGTTCTCAAATTTAGCCACAATGTTCCTCGGGGTTTTAATTTTGGGATCTCTTTCAGGAGGCTTAGTAAATTCTTTCAATGGTCATTTTACCTTCTGTTTCTATGATACCTGGACAATTCTCTTTGATGATTTCCTGAAAGATAGTGTCTAGGCTCTTTTTTTCATCATGTATTTCAGGGAGTCCAATAATCCTTAGATAGTTTCTCCTAGATCTCTTTTCCAGGTCAGTTGTTTTCTCCATTAGGTATTTTACATTTTTTCTTTCCTTTTCCCCCCATTTTTTTTTGTTTTGCTTAATTGATTCTTGTTGTCTTATTGAGTCATTCATTTCTATTTGTTCAATTCTAAATTTCAGTGTTATTTTCTTCATTTATTTATTTTTTTTACTTCTTTTTGTATTTGTTCAATTGAATTTTTGAATGAGGTGTTTTGTTCTATAGATTTTTTTTCCATTTCAAAAATTCTGTTTTTTAAGAAGTTATTTTCTTGTTCTGTTTCACAAATTCTGTTTTTCTGGGAGTTGCTTTCTTTTTCCAGTTTATCAAATTTATCTTTTAATGAGTTATATGCTTTTTCCATTTCACTATGTCTATTTTGTTTTGCCTTTTCAAAACTCTCTTGCAAGGGTTTCATTTTCTTTCCCCATTTTTTTCTAACTCTCTTTTAAGCTCTGTTTTAAGTTTTTCTAGGAGAACTTTGTGTAATGGGGATCAGGTTATATCATCTTTTGGAACTTCATGTGGAGAAATCTGTTTTTAGTCTCCTCAGAATTTGAAATCTGTTCTTTTCTTTCGCCATAAAAGCTGTCAATTGTTACAGTCTTCTTTACTTTTTTATTCATTTTTTAAAAGTTAAGTTTAAGATCTGATTTTAGGGCAGGAGAGGTTTTCCAAGCAAGGGCAGATGCACTGGGTCAGTGCAGATTCACTCCTGGTGCTGATTTTGCCATGTGTAGTCTACAATGCTGGTGATGTCAGCAATGCCCCGGGGCTCTGTGCTATCTGTACTGGAGTTTGTGGTCAGAGTATGCAACCACTACCCTGAAACTGCATTCCTCCAGGACTCTGAGCTGTCTGTGCTGGCATTTGTGGTCACCTGCCCTGGCCTTGCTCTCTCTCTCTCCTCCTTCTGATTGAAACAGGCCTTCTCTGGTCCACTTCCTCCCTCAAACCCTCTGCCCCACCGAGGTCCCACTGCTACACTGAGACTGCTATACCCCGGGGCTCTGCTCTATCTGCACTGGCGTTTGTGGTCAACTGTTTGTGCTTTCCTTCCTCTTTCCCATTTCTTATTGAAATAGATCTTTTCCGGTCTGTTTCATCCTGTAAATTCTCTGCCCTAGAACTCTGAACTCTCTCTGAGCTGGCATTTGTACTGGTTGCCTTGGTTGCGTCCCTCCTGTATAGAAATTTTTTGGCAATCTTTGAAATTATCTTCTGTTGATAATTTATTTGTGGTTCTCCTTGTCCAGAGTTAATTCAGAGACTGGATTTTGTAATAATTGTGAGGGTTATTAAGGAGATCAGAGAAAAATGTGTGTCATCTCCACCATCTTGGCTCCACCCCACTCTCTAGTGTTTTTAATAAGAATGGGTGTTTGTTGGAATCCTTACTAACTGCTAACTAATTAGAGTTGATCTAATCTTACAAGAAGATGTTTTGGCCAGAACCTGAAACAAGGTACTAAGTAGAACTAATCAATACAAGGCTTGTGTTCACACCTTTACTCATTGGAGTTCAATGAGTTCACACCTCCCTTGAAGCTCTTTGGGCCAGAGAGCACTATGGGAGAAAACCCATAATCCCTCTCTCTGGAAGGAGCATAAATAGGCCAATGGGCCAGTCGAAGAAGTTCTTCAGAGTGAAGACGCTACAAGTCGGGATTTCAGCAGAATTACGCCAGAAGCCCTCTCTTCAAGGCAAGACAGATTCAACTTGGTACTGGCTCTGGAGGCTGAAGAAAGCAGAGGCAGAAGCAAAGGACAAAGTGGCAAGAGCTCTTGGAACCAAGCAGAGAGATAGGCCTCTAAGCTAACCGGGCTATATTGGAGATAATAAAAGATCTGAACTTTTATCACCTGGCTGCTTTTTGAGAAGAAAAAGATCACCACAGGTGTTGTATTTTATCAAATGCTTTTTTCTTCATCTATTGAGATAATCATATGATTTTTGTTAATTTGCTTATTGATATAGTCAATTATGCTAATAGTTTTCCTAATATTGAAACAGTGCTGCATTCCTGGTATAAATCCTATTTGGTCATGGTATATTATCCTGGGGATAATTTTCTGTAATCTCTTTACTAATATTTTATTTAAAGTTTTTGCATCAGTGTTCATTAGGGAAACTGATCTGTTATTTTTTTCTCTGTTTTCATCCTATCTGGTTTAGGTATCAGTACCATGTCTGTGTTATAAAAGAAATTTGGTAGGAGTCCTTCATTCCCTATTTTTTCAAATAGTTTTAATAGTATTGGAATTAATTGTTCTTTAAATGTTGATAGAAGTAAATCTATATGGTCCTGGGAATTTTTTCTTGGGAAGTTGATTAACAGCTTGTTCAATTTCTTTTTTTCTGGAATAGGACTATTTAAGTAATTTACTTCCTTCTCTATTAATCTGGGCAATCTATATTTTCGTAGATATTCCTCCCATTTCACTTATGTTATCAAATTTATTTGCATAAAATTGGGCACAGTAACTCCTAGTTATTGCTCCAATTTCCTCTTCATTGGTGAAAGGTTCTACATCTTCATTTTTGAAACTAACAATTTGATTTTCCCCAGAGTAAGAGTCACATAATCTTCATTCCCCTCCCTTCTTTCCTGAAAATGTAATAGATTTTCTTTGCCTTTTCATAATATGTGATTTCCCTCATTTTGCCTTTACTTTTCCCTTTTTCTGGTACAATCCCCTTTCCACCTCTAGTTCTTTTTTATATTATAACAGTAAAATCAAATTATACATGCACTCTCTATGCATACCCATATCAGAAATACAGTTTTCAAGAGTTTTTTTTTTTTTTTTAACCTTTGTATGCTTATCTTGAATCCTATATTTGAAGGTCATTTTTTTTTTTTTTTTAGCTCTGGTCTTTTCATTAGAAATAAATGGAATTCATCTGTTTCACTGAATGCCCATCTTCTTCTTTGGAAGAAAATACTCAGTTTAGCAGCATAGTTTATTCTTGGCTACATTCCAAGTTCATTTACTTTTAAGAATATCAGATTCCAGGCTCTTTGGTCCTTTAAGGTGGATGCTGCTAGATTCTGGATGATCCTTATTGTGACTCCTCAGTATCTGAATTTTTTTTTCTGGTTGCTTGTGATATTTTCTCATTAGTGTGATAGTTCTAAAATTTAGCCATGATATTTCTTGCAGTTTTAATTTTGGGGTCTCTTTTAGGAGGTGTTAGGTGAATTCTTTCTTTCTTTTTTCTTTTTTTTTTTTAATAAGTTTTTATTGATAGAACGCATGCCAGGGTAATTTTTTACAGCATTATCCCTTGCATTCACTTCTGTTCTGATTTTTCCCCTCCCTCCCTCCACCCCTTCCCCCAGATGGCAAGCAGTCCTTTACATGTTGAATGGGTTGCAGTATATCCTAGATACAATATATGTGTGCAGAACCGAACAGTTTTCTTGTTGCACAGGGAGAATTCAATTCAGAAGGTATAAATAACCCGGGAAGAAAAATAAAAATGCAAGCAGTTTATATTCATTTCCCAGTATTCTTTCTCTGGGTGTAGCTGCTTCTGTCCATCTTTGATCAATTAAGGCTCTCTTTATCAAAGAGATCCACTTCCATCAGAATACATCCTCAAACAGTATCGTTGTTGAGGTATATAATGATCTCCTGGTTCTGCTCATTTCACTTAGCATCAGTTCATGTAAGTCTCGCCAGTCCTCTCTGTATTCATCCTGCTGGTCATTCCTTACAGAACAATAATATTCCATAACATTCATATACCACAATTTACTCAACCATTCTCCAATTGATGGACATCCTTTCATTTTCCTTCTAGCCACTACAAACAGGGCTGCCACAAACATTTTGGCACATACAGGTCCCTTTCCTTTCTTTAGTATCTCTTTGGGGTATAAGCCCAGTAGAAACACTGCTGGATCAAAGAGTATGCACAGTTTGATAACTTTTTGAGCGTAGTTCCAAATTGCTCTCCAGAATGGCTGGATGTGTTCACAATTCCACCAACAATGTATCAGTGTTCCTGTTTTCCCATATCCCCTCTAACATTCCCCATTATCTTTCCCTGTCATTCTAGCCAATCTGACAGGTGTGTGGTGGTATCTCAGAGTTGTCTTAATTTGCATTTCTCTGATTAATAATGATTTGGAGCATATTTTCATATGTCTATAAATAGTTTCAATTTCTTCATCTGAGAATTGTCTGTTCATATCCTTTGACCATTTATCAATTGGGGAATGGTTTGATTTCTTATAGATTAGAGTCAATTCTCTATATATTCTCCAATTGATAAATGGTCAAAGCATATGAACAGACAATTTTCAGAGGATGAAATTGAAACTATTACCACTCATATGAAAGAGTGTTCCAAATCATTATTGATCAGAGAAATGCAAACTAAGACAACTCTGAGATACCACTACACACCTGTCAGATTGGCTAAGATGACAGGAAAAAATAATGATGAATGTTGGAGGGGATGCGGGAAAACTGGGACACTAATGCATTGTTGGTGGAGTTGTGAATGAATCCAACCATTCTGGAGAGCAATCTGGAATTATGCCCAAAAAATTATCAAATTGTGCATACCCTTTGATCCAGCAGTGTTTCTATTGGGCTTATATCCCAAAGAAATACTAAAGAAGGGAAAGGGACCTGTATGTGCCAAAATGTTTGTAGCAGCCTTATTTGTAGTGGCTAGGAACTGGAAAATGAATGGATGCCCATCAATTGGAGAATGGCTGGGTAAATTTGGTATATGAATGTTATGGAATATTATTGTTCTGTAAGAAATGACCAGCAGGATGAATACAGAGAGGACTGGCGAGACTTACATGAACTGATGCTAAGTGAAATGAGCAGAACCAGGAGATCATTATACACTTCGACAACGATATTGTATGAGGACATATTTTGATGGAAGTGGATTTCTTTGACAAAGAGACCTAACTGAGTTTCAATTGATAAATGACGGACAAAAGCAGCTACACCCAAAGAAAGAACACTGGGAAACGAATGTGAACCATCTGCATTTTTGTTTTTCTTCCCGGGTTATTTATACCTTCTGAATCCAATTCTCCCTATGCAACAAGAGAACTGTTCGGTTCTGCAAACATATATTGTATCTAGGATATACTGCAACATATCCAACATATAAAGGACTGCTTGCCATCTAGGGGTGGAGGAAGGGAGGGGAAAAAAATCGGAACAGAAACGAGTGCAAGGGATAATGTTGTTTAAAAAAAAAAAAAAAAAAAAAAAAAAAAAAAAAAAAAAAAAAAAAAAAAAAAACTACCCTGGCATGGATTCTGTCAATATAAAGTAATTATTAAATAAAAATTAAAAAAAAAAATTCTCTATATATTTTGGAAATGAGGCCTTTATCAGAACCTTTGATTGTAAAAATGTTTTCCCAGTTTATTGTTTCCCTTCTAATCTTGTTTGCATTTGTTTTGTTTGTACAAACCTTTTCAATTTGATATAATCAAAATTTTCTATGTTGTGGTCAATAGTGATCTCTAGTTCTTCTTTGGTCATAAATTCCTCCCTCTTCCACAGGTCTGCGAGGTCAACTATCCTATGCTCTTCCAATTAATTTATCATCTCATTCTTTATGCTTAGGTCATGAACCCATTTTGACCTTATCTTGGTATACGGTGTTAAGTGTGGGTCAATGCCTAGTTTCTGCCATACTGATTTCCAATTTTCCCAGCAATTTTTGTCAAATAATGCATTCTTATCCCAGAAACTGGTGTCTTTGGGTTTGTCAAACACTAGGTGAATTATTTCAATGGCTATTTTATCTTCTTATTCTATGACATCAGGGAAGTTCTCTTTGATGAATTCCTGGAAAAGTATCTAGGCTCTTTTTTCCATCATGATTTTCAGGGATTCCAATAATCCTTAGATTATCTCTCCTAGACTAGTTTACAAGTCAGTTGTTTTCTCAAGTAGGTGTTTTATATTTTTTTCATTTTTTTTTGTTTTGCTTGACTTATTCTTGATGTCTCATTGAGTCATGCATTTCCATTTGTTCAATTCAAATTTTTAGTGAATTATTTTCTTTATTTACTTTTTAAAACTTTTTTGTTGTATTTGTTCATTCGAGATTTTAAATAAGTTATTTTGCTTTATAGATTTTTTTTCATTTCACAATTTTGTTTCTTAAGGAATTATTTTCCTTTTCCATCTCACAAATTCTGTTTTCCTGGGATTGTTTTGTTTTCCCACTTCATCAAATCTATTTTTAATGAATTATGTACCTTTTACAAATCCTCTTGTAAAGTTTTCCTTTCTTTTCCCATTTTTCTTCTAGCACTCTTTTGAAATAATTTTTAATTTCTTCTAGGAGAGCCTTGTGTGATGGGGACCAGATATCACCCTTTGGGGTTTTCAACTGGGGACAATCTGCTTTTAGTCTCCTCAGGGTTTGAAATCTGTTCTCTTTCACCATAGAAACTATCTATAGTTAGAGTCCTCTTTGCCTTTTTACTTGCTTTTTTTTTTTCAAGTTGAAATCTGCTTTCAGGACAAGGGAGGTTTTCCATGCCTCTTCTACAGGCAGCATGAAGAACAATGGCTGCATTGGGATTGTGCTTACTCACTCCTGGTGCTGGCTGGGCATGGTCAGGTCCTGTGAGACTTTGGCACTTTAGGTTTCACTATCTACCTTTTGTTTTTCTGTTGGATGTTTTATAACTTCTCTGCTGATATATTGGCTTGCAATCAGGGCAGAGTAGCCAACACTGTGATAGAGTCCTCACCATAGATTCTCTGCCATGCAGAGCCTGCACCTCCCTATGGAGACCGCACCTCCCTATGGAGACCACACCACCCTCGGTCTCCACAGCATGCACTGCCCTCCTGTGCCTGGCCATCTTCCTGTGCCTAAGCAAAAAAAAAAAAAAAAAAAAAAAAAAAAACAAACAAACAAAAAAAAAACCTTTTCTGGCAATCAGGAAATTATTTTCTGCTGGTAATTTGCTGCACAACCTATATTCATGAATTCTGACAGTTTAGAACTAATTCAGAGGCTGAATTTCATAATTGATTGAGGATCCTGGAAGGAGATCAGAAAGAAGCATGTGTCTTCTCCCTCATTTTGGCTCCATCCACCTACCCCCATTTCTTTTTCTAAAATGTGAACTATTTAAGTAATTTATGTTCTCTTCTGTTAATCTGGATTATCTATATTTTTGTAGGTATTCCTCCATTTCACTTAGGTTATCAAATTTATTGGCATAAATTTGGGCAAAGCAGCTTTTGATAATTGTTCTAGTTTCCTCTTCATTGGTGGATAATTCTCCCTTTTCATTTTTGAGACTAATAATTTGATTTTCCTCTTTCCTTTTTCCTATCAAATTAACCAAAAGTTTATCTATTTTGTTATTTTTTTCATAAAACCAACTTTTAGTTTTATTTATTAATTCAATAGTTTTTTTTTTTTTACTTTCAATCTTATTAATCTCTCCTTTTATTTTTAGAATTACATGTTTGGTATGTGATTGGGGGATTTCAATTTGTACTTTTATTAGCTTTTTTGGTTGGAAGCCCAATTCATTCATCTTCTCTTTCTTTGTTTTATGCAAGTAAACATCTAAAGATATAAAATTTCCTTTTGTTGCAGTTTGGAACTATAGTCAAAAAGTTATCAAACTGTACATATCCTTTGATCCAGCGGTGTTACTAGTGGGCTTATATCTGAAAGATAATATAAGGCAAAAAGGCTTATATTCCTTTCTTATATTAACAAAGGGAAAGGGACCTGTATGTGTAAACATGTTTGTGGCAGCCCTTTTTATAGTGTCTAGAAACTGGAAATTGAATGGATGCCCATCAATTAGAGAATGATCAGGTAAATTGTGATATATGAATGTTATAGAATATTATTGTTCTGTAAGAAATGACCAGCAGGATGAATACAGAGAGGCTTGGAGAGACATATATGAACTGATGCTACATGAAATGAGCAGAACCACGAGATCATTATACACTTCAATAATGATAAGACAATCAATTCTGATGGATTTGTCTCTCTTCAATAGTGAGAAGATCCAAGTCAGTTCCAATTGACATGTAATGAACATTATCATCTACACCCAGAGAAAGAACACTGGGAAATGAGTATGGACCACAACATAACATTTTCACTCTTTCTGTTATTGTTTGCTTACATTGTTGTTTTTTCTTCTCAGGTTATTTTTACCTTCTTTCTAAATCCAATCTTTCTTGTGCAACAAGTGTTTAAATATGTATAAATATGTTGTATTTAAATATATTTTAACATATTTAACATGTATGGGACTACCTGCCATCTAGGGGAGGGGGTGGAAGGAAGGAGGGGAAAAGTTGAAACAAAAGTTTTTGCAAGGGTGAATGTTGAAAAATTACCCATGCTTATGTTTTGTATATAAAAAGTTACAATAAAAAAAAAAAAAAGAAATTACTGAGCAAGCTCCCCCCCCAAAAAACCAAACTATATTAGTGAGGGACCTCAACCTGCACCAAACAGAATCAGACAAATCTAACCACAAAATAAACAAGAAAAAAATTAGGATACTAGAAAACCTATATATGATAGACCTATGGAGAAAATGTAATTATTTTTTCAGTCAGCTTTTTTATCTCCATTTGCATTTGGCTAATTGAACTTTTAAATGAGATGTTTTGTTCATTGTATTGTTTTTCCATTTCACAAATTCTGGTTTTTTTTAATGAATCAGTTTCTTTTTCATATCTATTTTGCAAGGAGTTATATGTTTTTTTCCTTTTTTATAAAAACTAAGTTTTAAGGAATTTTCTTTAGATGATTTAAGTTTTTTTTTTTTCTTTTTCAAATTATCTTGCAAAGCTTCATTTACTTTCCCCATTTTTCTTTTAACTGTCTCTTAAGATTCTCTTTGAATTCTTCTAAGAGAGACTTGTGAGATGGGAGTCAAATCATATAACCCTTTGGGATTTCATCTGGAGATCATATGCCTTTCAGATCCTCAGGATTTGAAGTTTTTTCTTTTCCTTCTCCATAAACGCTATCTATTGGAAAAGTTCTTTTTGGATTTTATTTTTTGCTCATTTTTTTAAAGATTAAGGTCTGCTCAAAAAAAAAAAAGGCAGCTAGGTGGCACAGCAGTTAGAGCACCAGCCCTGAAGTCTAGAGGACCTACATTCAAATCTGGCCTCAGACACTTAATACTTTCTACCTGTGTTTCCCTGGGCAAGTCACTTAATTCCAACTGTCTCAGCCAAAAAGAAATGAAGTTTGCTGTTATGAAAAAAGGAAGATTGTTTCAAGCTTCCTCCACAGGTGACATCTGTTTTAGGTTGTCCTGGAACTAGTGCTGCTTACTGAATTCTGGTGCTGGGTAGGCATTGCCAGGACCCACATTTTTCTGGAGTTCAGAGGCTTACTTGTATTTGCCTTGGCTGCCTCACAGTTAATCTCCTGATCCACAGGCTCTAACCAGGACAGAATAGCCTAAGAGCTTTCCAGTAGATTTTCCCAGTGAATAGATACCACAATGCCCTGGCTCTGTGCATGGTGCATCTACACTTGGTTTTCTCTTCCCCTCCCTGATTGAAAGAAACTTTTTCTGAAGTTCTTCCAAATTATCTCCTATTGGAAATTTATTACACTCCAAATATCTGTCAGTTCTGTCACTCCAAAACAGGGTCAAAGGCTTGATCTCTTGGTAATCTGAGGGACACCAGGAGGAGTTCAGATAAAGACATGTCTACTCTCTACTATTTTGGCCCCAGCATTCTCTGGAGAAAACAAGAAGAGAAAGAAATACATCATTTTCTCAGCAGTACATGGCACCTATACAAAAATTGACCATGTTTTATGGCATAAAAATCTCAACTCAAATTCAAAAAGGCAGAAATACTAAATGCTTCCTTTAAGATCACAATGCAACCAAAATTATATTCAATGAAGGGCTAGGGAAATATAGATTAAAAACAATTGGAAATTAAATAATCTAAAGAATGATTGGGTCAGACAAAAAATCACATAAACAATGCATAATTTCATTCAAGAAGATGAAAATAATGAGACAACATACCAAAACTTATAGGATGCTGACAAAGCAGTTCTTGAGGAAAATTTTATATCTCAAAATAGCTACATAAATAAAATAGAGAAATAGATCAGTGAATTAGGAATGCAACTAAAACAGTTAGAAAAAGAACAAATTAAAATCCTCACCCAAATTAGAAATTTTAAAACTCAAGGGAGAAATTAATAAAATAGAAACTAATAAAACTATTGAACTAATAAATAAAACTAAGAGTTGGTTTTGTGAAAAAAACCTAATAAAATAGAGATAAAATTTTGGTTAATTTGATCAGAAAAGAGAAAGAAAAAAAAATAAGTCACCAGTATCAAAAATGAAAAAGGTGAACTTACCATCTATGAAAAAGAAATTAAGCAATAATTAAAACTATTTTGCTCAATTCAATGAGATCAAGCCTGGCAATCTTTTTTTTCTCTTTTTTAAATTTATTTTTAAATTTTTTAAAAATAATAACTTTTTATTGACAGAACCTATGCCAGGGTAATTTTTTACAACATTATCCCTTGCACTCACTTCTGTTCCGATTTTTCCCTCCACCCCTTTACCCCCTCCCCCAGATGGCAAGCAGTCCTATATATGTTAAATATGTCCCAGTATTTCCTAGATACAATATTTGTGTGCAGAACCAAATAGTTCTCTTGTTGCACAGGAAGAATTGGATTAACTGGGAAGAAAAACCAAAATGCAAACAGTTTACATTCATTTCCCAGTTTTCTTTCTTTGGGTGTAGCTGCTTCTGTCCATCATTGATCATTTGGAACTGAGTTAGATCTCTTTGTCAAAGAAAACCACTTCCATCAGAATACATCTTCATACAGTGTTGTTGTTGAAGTATATAATGATCTCTTGGTTCTGCTTATTTCACTTAGCATCAGTTCATGTAAATCTTGCCAATCCTCTCTGTAGTCATCCTGCTGGTCATTTCTTTTCTTTTCTTTTTTCTTTTTCTTTTTTCTTTTTAACTATTTCCATATGAATCATGTTGAGAGAGAAAAACCAAAATAAAAGGATAAAATCAGGAGGAAAAAAAAAGGAAAAAAGTCAACATAACATGTTGATTTACATTTAGTCTCCACAGTTCTCTCTCTGGATGTGGATAGCATTTTCCATCCCATGTTTATTGGGTTTGCCTTATATCACTGAACTGTTGAGACGAACCAAGTCTTTCATAGTTCATCATTGCACAATCTTGCAATCACTATATGCAATGTTTTCCTGGTTCTACTTGTTTCACTCAGCATTAGTTCATGTAAATGTTTTCAGGCCTTTCTAAAATCATTTTTTAAAAATTCATCATTTTAAGTATAATAATATTCTATTACTTTCATATATCACAACTTATTAAACCATTCCCCAACTGATGGGCATATACTCATTGTCCAATTCTTTGTCACCATTAAAAAAAAAAAAAAACTGCTACAAACATTTTTGTATATGTGGTTCTTCTTTTTTTTTTTTTTTTTCTCTTCTAAGATTTCTTTGGGATACCGATCCAGGAGTAGCACAAGGCAGTGCATTCTTAACATTCACTGTAGTGAAGAGATTTTTTTTTTTGTTGTTGTTGTGTCCACCAAGAATGGACAAAGTAGATCGTCTATGGCTTCTTTTATCCCATCATTACTCTCTTGCTCCACAAAAAGGGTTGACATGTAGGCAGAACTCTGTCATTCATCATTTAGGAAGGATGACTCGCCAAGGGACTGACAGGAAGAGTTGTCTTTTATATTTCCCTCAAGTGCCTCAGAGAGATTTAAGAGAGAGAGAGAGAGAAAGAGAGAGAGAGAGAGAGAGAGAACGAACATTTTGGCTTTGCATTTATATAGAGTACTATCAACACCTCTCCTGAATTTTATACCAATATGTTAACGATTACAAGTACTGGGAAGAAGGTCCTTTCCTAGCCAAAATAACTTGAGATATTTTTAACAAGGAGCTGAAAGAACATTGTTTTAGATGGTATATTTTTCCCCTTTTATTTTTATTATTGTTATTATTTATTTTATAATAACTTTTTATTGACCCATGCCAGGGTAATTTTTTACAACATTATCCCTTGGACTCACTTCTATTCCAATTTTTCCCTTCCCTCCCTCCATCCCCTCCCCTAGATGGCAAGCAGTCCTATATATGTTAAATATGTTGCAATATATCCTAGATACAATATATGTATGCAGAACCAAACAGTTCTCTTCTTGCACAGGAAGAATTAAATTCAGAAGGTAAAAATAACCCGGGAAAAAATGCAAATAGTTTATATTCATTTCCCAGCGTTCTTTCTTTGGGTGTAGCTGCTTCTGTCCATCATTGATTAATTGAAACTGAGTTAGGTTTCTTGGTCAAAGAAATCCACTTCCAACAGAACACATCCTCATACAGTATTGTTGTTGAAGTATATAATTGTCTCTTGGTTCTGCTCATTACACTTAGCATCAGTTCATGTAAGTCTCTCCAAACCTCTCTATATTTGTCCTGCTGGTCATTTCTTACAGAACAATAATATTCCATAACATTCATATACCACAATTTACCCAAGCATTCTCCAGTTGATGGGCATCCATTCATTGTCAAGTTTCTAGCTACTACAAACAGGGCTGCCACAAACATTTTGGCACATACAGGTCCCTTTCCCTTCTTTAGTATTTCTTTGGGATATAAGACCAGAAGTAACACTGCTGGATCAAAGAATATGCACAGTTTGATAACTTTTGGGGCATAATTACAGATTGCTCTCCAGAATGGTTGGATTCATTCACAACTCCACCAACAATGCATCATTGTCCCAGTTTTCCCACATCCCCTCCAACATTCATCATTATTTTCCCCTGTCATCTTAGCCAATCTGACAGGTATGTAGTAGTATTTCAGAGTTGTCTTAATTTGCATTTCTCTGATCAATAGTGATTTGGAACACTCTTTCATATGAATGGTAATAGTTTCAGTTTCATCATCTGTTCATATCCTTTGACCATTTATCAATTGGAGAATGTTTTGATTTTTTATAAATTAGAATCAATTCTCTATATATTTTGGATTGATGCAAAAATTTTAAGCAAAATATTAGCAAAGAGATTACAGCAATTTTCCAGCATAGCTATATATTATGACTATATAAGGTTATATTAGGAATGCAGGGCTGGTTCAATTTCAGGAAAACTATTACCATAATTGACCATATCAATAACAAAACCAACAGAAATTGTATGATAATCTCATTAGATGCAGAAAAATGCTTTTGACAAAATACAGCACCCATTCCTATTAAAAATATTAGAGAGCATAGTGATTAAGGAAGTTTTCCCTAAAATAATAAGCAATGTGTATCTCAGATCTATAGCAAGCATATATACACATACACACAATATATATGTATATAATATTATCACCACTATTACTTAACATTGTACTAGAAATGTTGACTTTAGCAAAAAGAAAATAAAAAGAAATTAAAGCAATTAGAATAGGCAGTGAGCAAAGAAAACTATTATTCTTTGCAGATGATATGATAATATACTTAGAGAACCCTAGAAATCCATTCAAAAATCTACTGTAAACAATTCATAGCTTTAGCAAAGTTGCATGATATAAAACAAAATCACATAAACCATCAGCCTTTCTATATAATATTGACAAAGCCCATCAACAACAGATAGAGAAATTCCATTCAATATTGTTGTAGACAAAATCATATACTTGGAGCTCTACCTGGGAAGACAAATGCAAGAACTATATGAACACAATTACAAAACATTTCTCAAGCAAATAAAGTGAGATCTAAACAACTAGAAAAGATCAATTGCTCATAGGTAGGCCAAGCTAATATAATACAAATAACAATTCTGCCTATATTGGTCTACTTGTTCAAATCAATCTGCCAATCAAACTGTAAAAACATTTGTCTTTTATAAAACTGGAAAGAATAATAATAAAATTCATCTGGAAAAACAAAAGGTCTGGAATATCAAAGGAATTGATGAAAAAAATACAAAGGATGGTGGCTTAGCAATACTAAACCTAAAACAATATTATAAAGCAGCAGTTATTAAAACCATTTGGTACTGACTAAGAAATAGAGTGATGGATTAGTGGAATAGATTTGATAAACATTAAACAATATTTAAGACCTATAGTAATCTAATATTTGATATAAAGACCCAAACTGCAACTTCTGAAATAAGAACTCACATTTTTGTCAAAAAATTGCTGGAAAATGTGTAAAATAATATGTCAGAAACACAGCATAGACCTATATGTTACACTCCATACCAACATATGGTCAAAATGAATACATGATTTGGTCATAAAGGATGATACTTGAGCTCATTAGAAGACCAAGGAATTAATTTATCTATCAGATCTTTGGAGAGGGGAGAAACTGATGACCAAAGAAGAACTAAAGTACATTGTGAAAGGCAAAATGAACAACTTTGATTACATTAAATGAAAAAGCTTTTGAACAAACAAAACCAATAGAAACAAGATTAAAATATTTTATAGCCAGTATTTTCAATAAAGATCTTATTTCTATAATATATAAAAAACTGTATCTATTTTATAAGAATTCAAATCCTTCCCCAATTGATAAATTTCCAAAGGATATGAACATACAATTTTCAGATAATAAAATTAAAGACATTTACAGTTATATGAAAAAATTCTTTAATTAGAGAAATGCAGATTAAAACAACTCTGAGGTATCATCTCACACCTCTTAGATTGGCTAACATGACAGGAAAAATATAATGATAAATGTTGGAGGGGATGTGGGAAAACTGTGATACTAATGCATTGTTGGTAGAGTTATGGAATGATCCAAACATTCTGGAAAGCAATCTGGAAATATGCCCAAAGGGCTATCAAACTGTACATGCCCTTTCACCCAGCAGTGCCATTACTGGGTCTGTATCCCAGGGAAATCATAAAAGAGGGAAAAGGACCACAAGTGCAAAAATGTTTGTAGTAACTCTTTTTGTGGCTGCAAAGAATTGGAAAGGAGTGGATGCCCATTAATTGGGGAATGATTGAACAAGTTGTGTTACAAGAAGGTAATAGAATCTTATTATTCTATACAAATGATGAACAAGATGATTATAGAAAGGCATGGAAAGATTTACATGAACTGATGCTGAGTGAAACAAGCAGAACCAGGAATACCTTGTACACTATCAGCAAGAATGCACAATGATTAACTATTAAAGTCTTGATTCTCTTGATTGGTTTAGGATCCAAAGCAATACCAATAGACTTTGGACAGAAAATGCTATCTGCATCCAGAAAAAGAAATAAGGAGATTTATGGATATAAATCAACAGATTCTCTGTTCACTTCTTTTTTCTCTCTTTTTTCTCCATATGGTTTTTCTCCTTTGTTCTGATTTTTCTCTCCCAACATAATTCATAAAGTAATGTGTATTAAAAATTAATAAACTTGGTACAATAACAAAACATTAAAACTTAGTCAAATGAATAAGAAATGGAATAAAATGTAGACTGATTCATTGTGTAGAACTACTTTTACTCTTGAAACATATATATGCAGAGTCAAAATAAAATAAGAATCTAGAGCAGAATCTGTTATGCTGTAGTTGATATCAAGAAAAAAGAAGTAGAAATTATGATATCATGCAAAACAAAAGTAATAATAGATTTGATGAAAAGAGATAAGAAAGGAAAATACATTTTACTAAAGGTAAACAAATTAAAGTAGGAGATATGCATTAAAAGTATTGTCATGGGATAACTCAATTTACTCCTGTCTGAACTAAATATACCTAAGACCTGCCTCCTGAAATAAATAAACAAAAAGGAAGTTATGGAAATAAGAATTTTGAAAAGTTGGATTTGCTGGAAATCAAAGGAAGATGACAAGGATTTGGGGCATATGATTGTCACAAAATACAACACCAGTGACAGGGAAACATTTAATGAATTAAATAAAATTTTATTAACAGTATGATTCTTTGAACTTCATTTTCTTGAGTTGAAAAGTAAAAGTAATAACACATCATCTACTTCATAGCATTTTTGCTAAGGAAATGTTTTGTCATTCATAATGTAGAATAACACTTTTGATATACTACTCTTGATATACTACTTTTTTTTTCCCAAGGCAGTTTGGGTTAAGTGACAGCTAGAAACTGTTAAGTGTCTAAGCCATATTTGAACTCAGGTCCTCCTGACTTCAGGGTTGGTACCCTATCCACTATGCCACCAAGCTACCTCTTAATATACTACAAAAAAAGAGCCAGACTTTTACAACACCTTTGCATTGGGCTTTTTCCAGAAAAAGTTATTTTACTTTGTCCACTCAGGAATTTTCTCGAAGAAATACTTCATTAGATTGCTACAGTTATCAATATCAAGCATTTGGCTTAGTTGTAGAGTGTTTTTTCTTTCTTTCTTTTAAGTAAGAAACCAAAATAATTCAGTTTCTAAGCAGACATAGAATTTTGACAGTGCACATTATGTTCCAGGTAATGTATCCCAAAAGAACTTTTAGGGAAAAATTTATCTAACTTGAAGCTATATAAATTGTAATCATTTGGAAACATGTGAACAATTAGATAAAATAAATACCAATGAAGCCCTATACATTTTTCATTTTGGTCAAGAGTACTAATATAATTATATAGATTAGCTTCCTTAGAAGTAACATGTCAGATAAATGTTCATGTTTTCATAAATGATATGAGGATATTACTTGTTTATTATATATCTCTATTAATGCATTCTAAAATGTATAGTTTTATTGGTCAGTCATTTTCAGTCACATCCAACTCTTTGTGATCCTCTTGGGGATTTTCTTTACAGACATACTGGAGTGATTCAAAATTTGCTTCTCCAGCTCATTTTATATATGAGGAAACTAAGAAAACAAGAATAAGTTACTTGCTTAAGATCACACAACTAAGTTTATAGTGGAGGTACAGTTTGAATGCAGATCCTGAATCCAGACATGGCACTCTAGCCATTTTGCTACCCAGTTTTAGGGGAAAAAAAAGTGTCATACTCATAATTGACACACACTCACAAAAGTCCCCATCTAATTTGACTTATACTATATCTGCAGCTATCCAGTAAGTTTGGTCTAGTATTATCTCCTTTCTAGACTCTCTACCATTTCATCTGATTTGGGTGATTACTCTATTTAGTTTGGTCAATATATCTGTTATTCATGCCTTCTCTCGCAGCAATGCCCCCCAAACAAGTATGTAAATTTATGTATCAGGGAGGAACTAATAGTTTTTTTTTTTTTCTCTTATTAGGGATGACTTGTCTATTAAGATTTTCAGAAATAGAAAAATGCCACCAGCCCCAAATTTCCAGGTGGAAGCTACCTCAAAAAATAGATAGCATTTGGCATAAGGATTTCCTAAAGGCTCTGGACTACTTTTATGTTTCCATAGTCTTGTTTCTGAGCATTTGGATTCAAATGTTTGGGCACTATTCAAATTAAATCATTTCATTTTAATTCAATTCAGTATAATTCACTTTGCTGCAGTTCAATTAATGTCAATTCAATTCAATCTAACCTGTATTTATTAACAGTCTCTTGGCTATTCCTATAGGCTACTAAATACTTAGGAATGCCTTTCTAAGCATGCAATCATTGTCAGCACAGTAGCATAGCAGCACTGCTGATATTAATGAAATCAAGCCTTTGAGAGTTAAAAAAATAATTTTGCATATGTAATCTTATTTTCTATAATCAAATTAATTCTGCAAGGAAGATTTATATTGTTTTTTTTTTCAGTTTTATGAATGAGGAAACTTAGTCTTAGAGAGATTACATAACTTCCAAATACAACTAGGTGTCTCCTGAATCCAGATTTACATTTTTTTATTATACTATCTTCAATTTTTCAGTTGTCATCAAAGTATCTCAGGAGAAATTCTATCACCACAATATACATGTTCTAGTAATTAATAACACTTTTTATTATGATAAGGGATTTCTTAGAATAGAAGAGTTTCTTCTAAAATCTTTGATGAGGATCCTAGGATATTGAAAGAATTTGGGTTAATTTAATTTTGTACAGCATCTCTTCCTCATCTATTCTGTTTTTCAACTATACAAAGAAGCAGGACAAGTTCCACTAACATTGCCTTGGCTCAAAGCAATGACTCATCCACTAAAAGGGTAGCCATGATTATGCACAGCAGAGCCCATTTCTCTTCGTTGACTGTGGGAAATCTAAAAATACAAGGAACTTGACACCCAAAGCAAATTATTTTTTACACAGAAAGTCAAAAGAATTCAAAAAACAACCTCAGACTTCTCCCAGAATAGTCTTAGGGGACATATATAAAGTATCTCCTTTGGCCAAATGAAAAATCAGGGAATATTTCATAAGTCATGATTTTCTTTGCTATTCTTCAATGATTAGTTATGTCTCCCATCCTTAAATTACAAAGTGAAATTTTCTGCCACTCTTCTTAGGTGATGAAGATGATGTAGTGAATTGTGATCCAGATTAGTAATCAGAAAGAGATGAATTCTATTTCTGATACATTGACCTGAGATCACCATATCAGAGACACATTGCTTAAATTATGTGTGCTTAAGAAACTCTAAAACTCTTGGTCTAGGAGAACTGGTAATCTTTAGGAGTAGTGGCCTTTTTTGCATAAGGAATTACTAATCCACTGAAACTATAGGTCTAGATTTAAAAATTCCACAAAGAAAAATCAAACATTAGATATGCCTTATTTGCTACATGTACATACATTCTCTAATAACAAATTTAAACCTAGATATTTAATCTATTACTCCAGTATCTATATCTGTGAAATCAGGTACATTAAGTGTGGCAAAATGGGCAAAGAGCAGGTCTTAAAGTCATGAAGACTGTTTTTCAAGACCTATAACTAATCACTGCTGACTAGATGATTCCTGGAAAGTCATTTATTCTCTCAGTTTCAGTAACTCCAAAAAATGAGACATTCAAACTTAGAAACTCCCTATTCTAAATGTTCATATGAAATATTCATGTTCAACTTGTGGTCCAGTCTTTCAAACATATACTGATCTTACCAGTAACTGTCAGATATACTGTAACAGCCCCAATATAGTTATGTCATTTTGCTTCTTTTTGAGCAAGAAGGATTATATCCAACCAATCTCTCAATAGCCCAAGCAACTTGCTCAGAATATTAGTTTCAGAAATGTTAAAATGTGTTGGTAGAGGATATGATCCAGTTGGAGTTTTGTACATCAATAAAATAACAGATTAACTCCCATAATGTTTGTTTTGTTTTAACTTTTTTTTATGTTTTTGTTTTATGTTTATGTTTTAACTATTTCTTTTTTAAGGAATTATTTTATAGTAATAGTTTTTTTTTTCCAAAACATTTGCAAGGATATTTTTTGGTATTCACTCTTGCAAAACATTTTGTTACAAATTTTTCTCCTTCTCCCCTAGACAGAAAGTAATCCAATATAGGTTAAACATGTGCAATTCTCCTAAGCATTTTGCCACATTTATCATAATGCACAAGAAAACTCATATCAAGAGGTATAAAAATGAGAAAGGAAAAACAAAAAAGCAAACAATTACAGCAAAGGTGAATACATTATGTTGTGATCCACATTCAGTTATTATGGTCCTCTGTCTGGATGCATATGGCACTCTCCATCACAAGTCTGTTAGAATTGGCCTGAATTACCTCATTGTTGTAAAGACATAACAGTTGATCAATACATAAACTTACTGTTGTTGTACGCTATGTTCTCTTGGTTCTACTCATTTCACTTAACATCAGTTCATGTAAAACTCTCCAGGTCTTTCTGAAATCATCCTGCTGATTATTTCTTGGAGAACAATAATATTCTATAACATTCACATACCATAACTTATTCAGCCATTATCTAAATGATGGGCATTCACTCAGTTTACAATTCCTTGCCATTAAAAAGGACTGCTACAAACATTTTTGTGCATGTGGGTCCTTTTCCCTGTGTTACAATCTTTTTGGGATACAGCTCCAGAAGGGATACTGATCCCCAGAAGGGATCAAATGATATGCACAGTTTGATGTGCATAGTGTCAAATTTCTTTCCAGAACTGTCGGATCAGTTCACAACTTTGCCAGCAATATATGTGTCCCAGTTTTCTCACAACCTCTCCAACATTTATCATTATCTTTTCTTATCATCTTAACCAATCTGAGAGATGTAAAGTGGCACTTCAGAGTTTTCTTAATTAGTACTTCTCTAATCAATACTGATTTAGAGCATTTTTATATGACAAGAAATGACTTTAATTTCTTCATATGGAAATTATCAATTATAACTCTGAGACTATAATTATTCTATTTTTTGCTTCAGTTTGTCTTCATATCTATTGAATCTATCTGTGTATGTAATCTCTGTGTATCTATGGATTTAGGGTCCTTTATTTTTTTTTTATTTTGCTAACTTTAAAATCCTTTAACCAAATAATTATTTTCCCTTGATGTAATACGTATGAACTACCTCTTTCTTACATATTCAATATCAAAACCATCTTCCCACATTCTTTCTGAAAACTCTTGTTGTGCATACTTGGAGACTTTTTCAATTCACATTATAGAAGTGAAATATAAGAGGGGGGAAGAAAAGAACTGAAGAAGAGAGAGGACAAAAGAAGTAGAAAAAGTCTGAAAGAAATAGTATGACAGAGGACAAAAGCATTTTGTAATGGGTCAGTTAGATAACTCAGTGGATAGAGTGCTACACCTAAAAGTTTATATCCTTGAGTTCAAATCCAGTCTCAGACTATTACTAACTGTGTGATCTGGATAAGTCACCTAACCCATTTGCCTGAGCTTCTTGTCTGGAAAATTAGCTGGAGAAGGAATTAGGAAATTATTTTGGTATCTTTTCTTTTTTTTTAATTATAGCTTTTTATTGATAGAACATATGCATAGGTCATTTTTCAACATTGTCCCTTGCAATCACTTCTGTTCCAACTTTTCCCTTCCTTCCCTCCACTCCCTTCTCTAGATGGCAGGCAGTCTCATAGGTGTTAAACATGTTAAAGTATATCTTAAATACAATATATATGTACATATTTATACAGTTCTCTTATTGTACAAAAAAATATCAGATTTAGAAAGGTAAAAATGACCTGGGAAGAAAAACAAAAATGCAAGCAGTCCACATTAATTTCCCAGTCTTCTTTCAGTGGGTATAGCTGGTTCTGTTCATCACTGATCAATTGGAATTGAATTGAATCTTCTCATTGCAGATCATAGCCACTTCCATCAGAATTGATCCTCATACATAGTATTGTTGTTGAAGTGTATAATGATCTCCTAGTTCTGCTCATTTCACTTAGTATCAGTTCATGTATGTCTCTACAAGCCTCTCTGTATTCATCCTGCTGGCCATTTCTTACAGAACAATAATATTCCATAACATTCATATACCACAGTTTACCCAACCATTCTCCAATTGATGGGCATCCATTCAATTTCCAGTTTCTAGCCACTACGAAAAGGGTTGCCACAGACATTTTGCACATACAGGTCCCTTTCTCTTCTTTAATATCTGTTTGGATACAAGTCTGTACTACCATATGTAACATGTCAATGGATCAAAGGGTATGTGCAGTTTGATAACTTCTTGAGCATAGTTCCAAATTGCTCTCCAGAATGGTTGGATCCATTTACAGCTTCACTAACAATGTATTAGTGTCCCAGTTTTCCCACATCCCATCCAACATTCATCATTACCTTTTCCTGTCATCTTAGCCAATCTGACAGGTATGTAGTGGTGTCTCAGGAGCACTCTTTCATATGAATAGAAATAGTTTCAATTTCATCAGCTGAAGATTGTTTGTTCATATCCTTTGACCATTTATCAATTAGAGCATGGCTTGATTTCTTATGACTTAGAGTCAATTCTCTGTATATTTTGGAAATGATGTCTTGATCAAAACCTTTAACTGTAAAAATGTTTTCCCAGTTTATTGTTTCCCTTCTATTTTAGTATCTTTGCCAAGAAAATCTGAAATGGAGACACAAAGCATCAGACATGACTGAAAATGATTAAATAACAACATATTGTAGTAGTCTGAAGGGCTGGATCCAAATCTTGCTTTCAATGAGAACAATTATTATTTTATATTATATCAATAAACAATTATTACAACAGGATTATGGTTTTCCCCATTTCCTCAAGTAGACATGAGCCCTTGTAAGTCATTTAGCTCTGAAGGACTAGGTTGACACATGAAATTGATTTAATTCTCTGGGAAAATGTTCCTCAATCTTGGGCAAGAGTCCATCCAATGATGACACATCAGTTCAACCCTGCAAAGAACTAGAAATTCAAAGAGTAAAGGTGTGAACACAAGCATTGCATCAATTAGTTCTACTTAGTACCTTGTTTCAGGTTCTGGCCCAAAACATCTCCTTGTAAGATTAGATCAAGGATACTGAGCCATGCTAAATTAGATAATTATTGTCTCTATCAACTCAAATGACTTAACAGTTTGCAAAGATTCCAATATCTCCCATTTCTGATTGAAATAGATCTTTTCTGGTCTGTTTCTTCCCGTAAATTCTCTGTCCTAGGACCCTGAGCTATCTGCACTGGCATTTGTACTGGTTGCCCTGGCTGCCTCCCTCCCATTTCCAATTGAAACAGACTTTTTGGGGGGCAATCTTTAAAGTTATCTTCTGCTGATAATTTGTTGCACTTTCAATATTTGTGGGTTCTGCCCCTCCAGAGTTAATTCAGAGGCTGGATTTTTTTTTTTAATTATTGTAAGAATTGTAAAGAAGGCCAAAGAGAAATGTGTGCCCTCTTAGCCATCTTGGATCTTCCCCCCTTCCATTCTTCCCTTTTTAACTTTTTGTGATTCTTTTGAGTTATGTGTTTGGAGATCATATTTTTTGTTCAGTTCTAGTCTTTTCATTAGAAATAGGTGAAATTCACCTGTATCATAGAATGTCCATCTTCTTCCTTGAAAGATAATGGCCATTTTATCTAGATAGCTTATTCTTGGCTGTAATTCAAGTTCCTTTTCCTTTTGGAATATCAGATTCCAGTCACTTTGAATCTTTAAGGTGGAAGCTGTGACATCCTGGATAATCCTATTTGTGATTTCTTGGTATTTAAATTCTTTCTTTCTGGCTACTTACAATATCTTTTCCTTGGTATGATAGTTCTGATATTTACCCACAATATTCCTTGGGTATTTAATTTTGGGGGTCTCTTTTAGGAAGTGATTGGTAAATTCTTTTGATGGCTATTTTACCTTCTGATTCTAAAATATCAGGACAGTTTTCTTTTATAATTTTTACTATATAATGTCTAGTTTTGTTTTTCATCATGACTTTCGGGAAGTCTAGTAATCTTTAGATTGTTTCTCCTAGATCAATTTCCAGATGAGTTGTATTTCCTAGGAGGTATTTCATATATTCTTCCATTTTTTTTTGTTTTTCTTTGACTAATTCTTGAAGTATTATTGAGTTATTCACTTCCATTTGTTCAATTCTAATTTTTAGTGCACTATTTTCAATTATCTTTTTTAGCTCCTTTTGTATTTTGCCAAATGAATTGTTTTGTTCATTGAATTCTTTTTCCATTTCACAAATTTTGTTTTTCAATGAATTGGTATCTTTTTCATATCTATTTTTAGAGCATTTTATGATTTTCCATTTCTTTCCATTCAATATTGATTTCATTTCCTTTTCCCATTTTTCTTTTAATTCTCTTTTAAGATCCGTTATGCAATCTTCCAAGAAAGCCTTAGCCTTATGAAATTAAGACCATTTTATCTGGAATGAGCTGGAATCTGGCTTCATCTGGAGTTGCTTTACCTTTGGGGGATCCTCAGGATCTGTTCTTTTCTCTTTCCATAAAAGCTGTCTATGGTAAGAGTTCTTTTAGTTTTTTTTTTTTTTTTTTTTTTTTTTTTTTTTTTAAGATTTGAGGTCTGCTCTTAAGGAAAAGGGCCAACAACTGCTTTAGTTTACATGAGGCAATTCTGCTGATTGATCTCAGGTGCTGGGTAATTGCAGCTAAGTCCTGAGTTCTTTCCTGGCTCAGTGATTTACAATTTGCCTTTTGTAGCAAATCTCCCAAGCCACCTGTTTGCAACCAGAGTACAGTAGCCTAAGTGGCTCACAGATGATTCCCAGGTGCATGGAAGCTGCAAAGCTCTGACTCCCTGATTCCCTTGCTAAAGGTCTCCCAGGTCCTTGTGCTGGTCTCCCTGTGCTGCAGTCTGGCCTTGGCAGACTGTCCCTGTGCTGGTTTGAAACAGATCTGTTCTAAAGTTCTTCCAAAATATCTTCTTCTGGAATGTATTGTACTTCAAATATTTGTGGATTCTTTGACTTCAAAACCAGTTTAGAGGTTTCATTTGCTGTTAGTTTGAGAAAAGATCAGAGGAGGTCACTGAAAGATATGTCTGCTCTTCACCATCTTGGCTCCACCCCCTCCAATATTTCCTTTTCCAATAAATATCTTTATCTCAAGATAACTAGGTGAGGAGAGTGAATCATAGAGGAATAATATTCTCCTTAATTCTTGCATATTAAGCTAACTCATTTAGTCTTTTAGTATCTCTGATAAGAAAGTGATAATATGAATTGTTTTCTGGTGAATGGATCATACCCCAATGTACTCCTCTAAGTTTATAAAGTGGTTTACAAACATTAATTTATGTTATCCTCACAAGAATCTTGAGAGCAGTTTATTATCCCCTTTTATTAATGAGAATATTTAGGATGGCAGAAGTTAAATGACTTGTTCAAGATCATACAAGTAAGCATCTGAAGGGGGAAGGAGGGGATAATTTGGAACAGAAGTCTTTGCACGAGTCAATGTTGAAAAATTACCTATGCATATGTTTTGTAAATAAAAAGCTTTAATTTAAAAAAAGGAAATAACATGGGAAAAAATTTAGTAATCAAACATGTTCTTCAAAAACCTGGAATACATCTCCCAAAGATGACCCCAGTATATGCAGACATAGATTTGAAAAGATAAAAGGGCATTGTAGAATGTATTCAAATGTGAAATTCAAGGGACCTCAGAAATTAATAAGTCTAACCACCTTAGATCATATCCCTTTTCATAAAATAATAAAATATCAGGTTTTCCACAAATATGACTGAGAGAAATAAAAGATTAGAGATCAAAAGACCTGGTTTCTAGACTAAGTACTGTCATAAATATACATACACTAAGAGATTCCCTGGCATGGTTGGAATAAGGAAGTATGAGACTTACCCTACTCATTTTTTTTTCTGGAAGTGTCTAAGAGTAACAGACAAAAAAAATCAAAGCAATGAGGATTGGCAGTAAGTTCCCGTACACTTCTTTTTGAGGGTCATTCAAAGATAGCAGTATATTTGATGCTGAGAAATCTTATATAACATTTTGCACTAATTATCTCTTTTTATTTATTGAAAAAAGTTTTCTGGGTTACAAATAGAGCTTATTTATATCTTGCCTATCTAGGAAATGATTGTTCAATCCAATAGCTCTCTAGATTTCCCTTTGTCTTTGTTCTCTCTCCTTGTTCCCCTCACCCCATACACTTCTGGGGTTTGCCTGATTCCCTATTCTTTGATACTTTGACCAAGGATTGAATGAGCATAGATAAATAAATATAAGCCATAAGATAATAATTTTTCCTTTGTATAATCCTTAATAAAAAAAGTTAGGGGGATGCTGATGAAAAGGAAGGGAAGATGATTATAGAAATGAATTGGGAAGAGGTTGACATTTAAGAATTAAGATGATGCTTTTTAGATTCCAGTTATCCAAGCTAACTTTGTTGCCAAGAATCAGGATAATAGAAGATTGAGTAAACAGGAAACTTTATCTTAGATGGCATTAAATATATCCTTTTCTTCCAGAAAATATCTTTGTACAGTTGTCATTATCTGTCCCAGAAATATACTCTGTCAGTGCAACCTGCCATAAGTCCTGTCAATTATCACAATATGTATTTAAAATATCAAATATTTGTGGGCAAACAACTGCCAAGAAAATGATCATCCATTCATTCATTCATTGTTGTCTCTGCTTCCTGACATAATTCTGGGAAAGAGCAGATAAGTTTCTATTTTTTTAGTTCTAAAGAGGTTGGCAGTCTCTATGAGACAACAATTTGTTAGAAAAAGTGACCCAAACTATAGAGTTTGGATTGAAGAATTTCAAATCTTTGGCTTTATCTCAACATAGATGTTTTGAAATTTGTTTCTGCATCAAAATCTAAGTCATCACTCATTTTCTCAGACTTGTTTATGAAAAAATGAAGAACGATAATTTATCCATTCATCTGTATGTCCAGTCTAGTAGTCTTGGCAAAAGAGTAACCACTAGCTCAATCTTTCATTATAGAGTAGCAGGGGAGAGGAGATTTCAAAAGTCTGGTAAAATATACAGATGTGAAAGGTGAAAACATGAGATCTTGAACTGATTAGGTGTACATCGAAGCAATTCATTTTTGTAAATGTCACTGTTGAAAGGAAGCTGTGGGAAGGAGGACAAATCATTTCAATAAGTGGTCACTGCTTCATTACTTTCCTGGCTAAATGTCACCACTTTTAAATGCCATGAAATTCAAGCTCTCCTGACCACTAGAATTCTGGAGAAAGGAAGATAAACATAAAATTTGGCAAGGTTGCAATGTAAATAAATTGCTTAGAATATTCTGCTCCCTCTTATTACTATTCAACCCTTATCTTCTATAAGCACAATCTAATTGGGAACAAATTCCTACAGAAGTGGAAATAGGTAGACAATATATTGAATAATTTCTTATTTTTGAAGTAAATTTCATTATTAAAAAGTTCTGGATGTGACAGAATTCTAAAGAGAAAAACTTTCAGAAAAAATTGTATTTCACTTAATGTCAAATTATATCTACCACTCCAATGTCTTGAATTTGCTGTACAAGTTGACCTGAAAAGTAAAAATACTCATTTTTAAGGAGTCTCAGTAACATAGCAGAGGCCATCTTCTATCTAGCCCTACACAGATGCTATTCAACTCTGAATTGTTCCTTGTACAAATTTAAGAGTAGGAAAATCTAGGACCAGCCAGGTAAGATTAAATGACAAATTATGAGTAGGTTCTCTAAAAGCAGAGACACTGTTGGGTCAAAGAGTATGCAGAGTTTGATAACTTTTTGAGCATACTTCCAAATTGCTCTCCAGAATGATTGGATCTGTTCACAGTTCCACCAACAATGTATCAGTGTCCCAGTTTTCCCATATCCCCTCCAACATTTGTCATTTTTTTTCCTGTCCTCTTAGCCAATCTGAGAAGTATGTATTGGTATCTTAGAGCACTCTTAATTTGCTTTTTTCTGATCAATAGTGATTTGGAGTACCTTTTCATATGACTAGAAATAACATGTTTCATCAAAAACTTCAGTGTTTATTAGAATTATAACAAGGGAGTTGTTATTTTTTTATAATTAATAATATTGTTTGTTTTATGTGTTGAAATTATATTATAAATACAATTTGAAATACATATTTAAAATCCTATTATGAATACAATTTTGTCAGAATAGTACGGATTTGAATTGTCAAAGGAATTTTTTTTTCATCAGAAGTTCTATAAGATAAAATAAAACAAACAATATCTAAAAAAAAATTGTTTAGGTTTGAATTGCCTTTTAAAGGTTTAATAAAATTTATCTATGAACCTAACTGGATTAGAGTTTATGTGAGTGTGCTTAAATCAATATTTATATCACTTCCGGTTAAGATGGCGGAGAGGAGGCTCACAGTTGCATAAGCTCCGCGCTTTCTCTCACTATCCACTTCATTACAAGCCTCTGAATCAATGCTTGACTGAAAAAAACCCACAAATAGTTACCAAGAGAAGCCATCCTTGAGATCCGCCAAGAAAGGTCTGTCTTTACTGGAGGGCTGGGGCGGTTTTAGATCGGGCGCAGGCGGCGGGCAGCGGCAGTGAGAGCACGGGAGCAGACTGGAGAGGGGGTGGGGAGTGATCGCAGCTGTCTCTGCGGGGAGAGCTTCGCTACAGGTTTGGAACCTGCAGCAAGTCAACAGCCCAGCAGAGAAGCTAAAAACACCGGGGCTGAAGAACACAACCGCAAACAGCTGGAGTCTCTCAGGACCTGGCCGCCCCCCTCTTCCCCCCCCTCAGTGACTCAGCACGCTTTGGGATCTCAGAGCGCAGGCGCAGCACAGTCCTGCTAGTGCCTCACTGCTGCCACCTGCAGTCTGTAGAGGAAGCTCGATAACACACCCAGCCCCCCCCCCAAAGAAAGACTCCAGTTTTTTCTGTTTTTCTTTGGTAGTTTGTCTCTGATTAATAGACAGAATGAGCAAGAAGCTGAAGAGGACTTTAACCCTAGACAGCTTCTACACAGATAGAGAGCAGACTCTAAATCCTGAGGAGACTAAAAACAGGCAGTCCCCAGGTGATTCCCCAAAGGAGGAGATCGTCTGTTCCTCAGCACAGATGAATCTCATAGAAGTGATTAAAAAGGCTCTCACAAGGGAGCTAGAAGAAAAATGGGGAAAGCAGAGTGAGGCTTGGCAAAAGGAGAAGGAAGCTTGGGAAAAGGAGAGGGAGGCTTGGCAAAAGAGCCTGGAGAAGTCAGTTAAAGAGAGAGTGGATAAAGAAGTAAAATCCTTGAAAAATAGGATTAGTGAACTGGAAAACAAAATTGGCGAAATGGAAAAAAATTCCACAGAACAAAAGAACTCAATTGGACAATTAGAGAAAGATTTTAAAAAAGTGAGTGAAGAGAATACTTCACTGAAAATCAGAATTGAACAAGTGGAATTGAATGACTCGAGGAGACAAGAAGAATCAGTCAAGCAAATCCAAAAAAATCAAACAATGGAGAAAAATGTGAAATACCTTCTGGGGAAGACAACAGACCTGGAAAACAGATCCAGGAGAGACAATCTGAGAATCATTGGACTCCCAGAAAAACATGATGAAAAAAAGAGCCTGGACACTGTCTTCCAGGAAATTATCAAAGAGAACTGCCCAGAAGTCATAGGAACAGAGGAAAAAATAAACATTGAAAGGATTCATCGATCACCCACTGAAAGGGATCCTAAAATCAAAACACCAAGGAATATAGTGGCCAAATGCCAGAACCCTCAGATGAAAGAAAAAATATTGCAAGCGGCTAGAAAAACCCAATTCAAGTATCAAGGAGCCACAATAAGGATCACCCAGGATCTGGCAGCATCCACATTAAAAGATCGAAGGGCCTGGAATATGATATTCCGAAAGGCTAAGGAACTTGGTATGCAACCAAAAATAACTTACCCAGCGAGAATGAGCATCTTTTTCCAGGGAAGAAGATGGACATTCAACGAAGTAAGCGAATTTCATCTATTTCTGATGAAAAAACCAGAACTTAACAAAAAGTTTGATCTACAAATATAGAACTCAAGAGAAATCTAAAAAGGTAAAGATTAATCTTGGGAACTATATTTTGACTATATAGATGCATAAAGAATACATGTATACCTTGTTCTAGAAATTGATGTGGAAAGGACATTGTATCAGAAAAAGGGTAAAGTGGGGGTAGTACATCTCATGAAGAGGCATAGGAAACCTATTATATCTGAGAGAAAGAATGGAGGGGGATGAATATAGTGGGTATCTTACTGCCTTCAGAATTGGCTTTAAGTGAAAAATCTTGTAAAAAATTACCCTGGCATGAGTTCCATCAATAAAAAAGTTATTAAAAATAAATAAATAAATAAAATATATATGATGGTTCTCTCTGGGAGAAAGCAGGCTTCTGGGGGAGGTTTTCTGGAGGCAGCCTTACTTTCACTTAAGAGTAATAATCACCCAAAATGCAGCCAGCTGGTAAAAATGCAAATGTTTATCTTCTCCTTCCAAAATAGCCCGGTTAATTGAGGCCTATCTCTCTGCCTGGTTCTAAGAGCTCTTGCAGCTTTATCCTTTGGTTCTGCCTCTGCTTTCTTCAGCCTCCAGAACCAACACCAAGTTGAATCTGTCTTGCCTCTAAGAGAGGGCTTGTGAGCTTCCTCCCAGAGTGCTCCTCTCTGACTCTAGTCAATGTTCTGAAGTAACTTTCTTCCGAGAGAGGGCTTCTGACTGAACTCACTTGACGCTCCCCTCTCAATCTAATTCAGCTGAACTATCTCCAAAAGCCTCTGTCTGTTTCTTATATATGAGAGAGTAGGATTGTGGGATATCTCCCAGCATGCTCTCTGGCCCAAAGAGCTTCAAGGGAGGTGTGACTTCAGATATCTCATACTAAACCCTGAAATCTCCCAAATGTATGAACTCCAAAGAGTAAAGGTGTGAACACAAGCATTGCATCAATTAGTTCTACTTAGTACCTTGTTTCAGGTTCTGGCCCAAAACATCTCCTTGTAAGATTAGATCAAGGATACTGAGCCATGCTAAATTAGATAATTATTGTCTCTATCAACTCAAATGACTTTACAGTTTGCAAAGATTCCAATATCTCCCATTTCTGATTGAAATAGATCTTTTCTGGTCTGTTTCTTCCCGTAAATTCTCTGTCCTAGGACCCTGAGCTATCTGCACTGGCATTTGTACTGGTTGCCCTGGCTGCCTCCCTCCCATTTCCAATTGAAACAGACTTTTTGGGGGGCAATCTTTAAAGTTATCTTCTGCTGATAATTTGTTGCACTTTCAATATTTGTGGGTTCTGCCCCTCCAGAGTTAATTCAGAGGCTGGATTTTTTTTTTTAATTATTGTAAGAATTGTAAAGAAGGCCAAAGAGAAATGTGTGCCCTCTTAGCCATCTTGGATCTTCCCCCCCTTCCATTCTTCCCTTTTTAACTTTTTGTGATTCTTTTGAGTTATGTGTTTGGAGATCATATTTTTGTTCAGTTCTAGTCTTTTCATTAGAAATAGGTGAAATTCACCTGTATCATAGAATGTCCATCTTCTTCCTTGAAAGATAATGGCCATTTTATCTAGATAACTTATTCTTGGCTGTAATTCAAGTTCCTTTTCCTTTTGGAATATCAGATTCCAGTCACTTTGAATCTTTAAGGTGGAAGCTGTGACATCCTGGATAATCCTAATTGTGATTTCTTGGTATTTAAATTCTTTTTTTCTGGCTACTTACAATATCTTTTCCTTGGTATGATAGTTCTGATATTTACCCACAATATTCCTTGGGTATTTAATTTTGGGGGTCTCTTTTAGGAAGTGATTGGTAAATTCTTTTGATGGCTATTTTACCTTCTGATTCTAAAATATCAGGACAGTTTTCTTTTATAATTTTTACTATATAATGTCTAGTTTTGTTTTTCATCATGACTTTCGGGAAGTCTAGTAATCTTTAGATTGTTTCTCCTAGATCAATTTCCAGATGAGTTGTATTTCCTAGGAGGTATTTCATATATTCTTCCATTTTTTTTTGTTTTTCTTTGACTAATTCTTGAAGTATTATTGAGTTATTCACTTCCATTTGTTCAATTCTAATTTTTAGTGCACTATTTTCAATTATCTTTTTTAGCTCCTTTTGTATTTTGCCAAATGAATTGTTTTGTTCATTGAATTCTTTTTCCATTTCACAAATTTTGTTTTTCAATGAATTGGTATCTTTTTCATATCTATTTTTAGAGCATTTTATGATTTTCCATTTCTTTCCATTCAATATTGATTTCATTTCCTTTTCATGCAGGTTAAAGGTAAAAGGTTGGAGCAAAATCTACTATGCTTCAGGTGAAGTCAAAAAAGCAGGGTAGCCATCCTGATCTCAGATCAAGCTAAAGCAAAAATTGACCTAATTAAAAGAGATAAGGAAGGACACTATATCTTGCTAAAGGGTAGCATGGATAATGAAGCACTATCTATATTAAACATATATGCACCAAGTGGGGTAGCATCTAAATTCTTAAAAGAGAAACTAAGAGAGCTGCAAGAAGAAATAGACAGTAAAACTATAATAGTGGGAGATCTTAACCTTGCACTCTCAGAATTAGATAAATCAAACCAGAAAATAAATAAGAAAGAAGTTAAAGAGGTAAACAGAATACTAGAAAAGCTAGATATGATAGATCTCTGGAGAAAATGTAATGGAGACAGAAAGGAATACACTTTCTTTTCAGCAGTTCATGGAACCTATACAAAAATTGACCATATATTAGGACATAAAAACCTCAAACTCAAATGTAGTAAGGCAGAAATAGTAAATGCATCCTTTTCAGACCACGATGCAATGAAAATTACATTCAACAAAAAAGCAGGGGAAGTAGACCAAAAAATAATTGGAAACTAAATAATCTCATACTAAAGAATGATTGGGTAAAACAGCAAATCATAGACATAATTAATAACTTCACCCAAGAAAACGATAATAATGAGACATCATACCAAAATGTATGGGATGCAGCCAAAGCGGTAATAAGGGGAAATTTCATATCTCTAGAGGCCTATTTGTATAAAATAGAGAAAGAGAAGGTCAATGAATTGGGTTTGCAATTAAAAATGCTAGAAAAGGAACAAATTAAAAACCCCCAGTCAAACACTAAACTTGAAATTCTAAAAGTAAAAGGTGAGATCAATAAAATTGAAAGTAAAAAAACTATTGAATTGATTAATAAAACTAAGAGTTGGTTCTATGAAAAAACCAACAAAACAGACAAACCCTTAGTAAATTTGATTAAAAAAAGGAAAGAGGAAAATCAAATTATTAGTCTTAAAAATGAAAAGGGAGAACTCACCACTAAAGAAGAGGAAATTAGAGCAATAATTAGGAGTTACTTTGCCCAACTTTATGCCAATAAATTCGACAACTTAAATGAAATAGAAAAATACCTCCAAAAACACAGCTTGCCCAAACTAACAGAGGAAGAAGTAAATATCCTAAACAGTCCCATCTCAGAAAAAGAAATAGAACAAACTATCAATCAACTCCCTAAGAAAAAATCCCCAGGACCAGATGGATTTACATGTGAATTCTACCAAACATTTAAAGAACAATTAACTCCAATGTTATATAAACTATTTGAAAAAATAGGGATTGAAGGAGTCCTACCAAACTCCTTTTATGACACAGATATGGTACTGATACCTAAACCAGGTAGGCTGAAAACAGAGAAAGAAAATTATAGACCAATCTCCCTAATGAATATTGATGCTAAAATCTTAAATAAAATATTAGCAAAAAGATTACAGAAAATTGTCACCAGGATAATACACTATGACCAAGTAGGATTTATACCAGGAATGCAGGGCTGGTTCAATATTAGGAAAACTATTAGCATAATTGACTATATCAATAACCAAACAAACAAAAACCACATGATCATCTCAATAGATGCAGAAAAAGCATTTGATAAAATCCAACATCCATTCCTAATAAAAACACTTGAGAGCATAGGAATAAATGGACTTTTCCTTAAAATAGTCAGGAGCATATATTTAAAACCATCAGTAAGCATCATATGCAATGGGGAAAAACTGGAACCTTTCCCAGTAAGATCTGGAGTGAAGCAAGGTTGCCCACTATCACCATTATTATTTAATATCATATTAGAAACACTAGCCTCGGCAATAAGAGTCGAGAAAGATATAAAAGGAATTAGAGTAGGCAATGAGGAAACCAAACTATCACTCTTTGCAGATGATATGATGGTATACCTAGAGAACCCCAGAGATTCTACCAAAAAGCTATTGGAAATAATTCATAATTTTAGCAAGTAGCTGGCTACAAAATAAATCCCCATAAATCCTCAGCATTTTTATACATCGCCAACAAAACCCAACAGCAAGAGATACAAAGAGAAATTCCATTCAGAATAACTGTTGATACCATAAAATATTTGGGAATCTATCTACCAAAGGAAAGTCAGGAATTATATGAGCAAAATTATAAAAAAGTCTCCACACAAATAAAGTCAGACTTAAATAATTGGAAAAATATTAAGTGCTCTTGGATTGGCCGAGCGAACATAATAAAGATGACAATACTCCCTAAACTAATCTATTTATTTAGTGCTATACCAATCAGACTTCCAAGAAAATATTTTATTGATCTAGAAAAAATAACAACAAAATTCATATGGAACAATAAAAAGTCGAGAATCTCAAGGGAACTAATGAAAAAAAAATCAAATGAAGGTGGCCTAGCTGTACCTGATCTAAAATTATATTATAAAGCAGCAGTCACCAAAACCATTTGGTATTGGCTAAGAAATAGATTAGTGGATCAGTGGAAAAGGCTAGGCTCACAAGACAGAATAGTCAATTATAGCAATCTAGTGTTTGACCAACCCAAAGCCCCTAACTTCTGGGAAAATAATTCAATATTTGATAAAAACTGCTGGGATAATTGGAAATTAGTATGGCAGAAATTAGGCATGGACCCACACTTAACACCATATACCAAGATAAGATCAAAATGGGTCTATGACCTAGGCATAAAGAACGAGACTATAAATAAATTAGAGGAACATAGAATAGTTTATCTCTCAGACTTGTGGAGGAGAAAGAAATTTGTGACCAAAGATGAACTAGAGACCATTACTGATCACAGAATAGAAAATTTCGATTACATCAAATTAAAAAGCCTTTGTACAAATAAAACTAATGCAAACAAGATTAGAAGGGAAGCAACAAACTGGGAAAACATTTTCACAGTTAAAGGTTCTGATAAAGGCCTCATTTCCAAAATATATAGAGAACTGACTCAAATTTATAAGAAATCAAGCCATTCTCCAATTGATAAATGGTCAAAGGATATGAACAGACAATTTTCAGAGGATGAGATTGAAACTATTACCACTCATATGAAAGAGTGTTCCAAATCATTATTGATCAGAGAAATGCAAATTAAGACAACTCTGAGATACCACTACACACCTGTCAGATTGGCTAAGATGACAGGAAAAAATAATGATGAATGTTGGAGGGGATGCGGGAAAACTGGGACACTAATGCATTGTTGGTGGAGTTGTGAACGAATCCAACCATTCTGGAGAGCAATCTGGAATTATGCCCAAAAAATTATCAAAATGTGCATATCCTTTGATCCAGCAGTGTTTCTATTGGGCTTATATCCCAAAGAAATACTAAAGAAGGGAAAGGGACCTGTATGTGCCAAAATGTTTGTAGCAGCCCTGTTTGTAGTGGCTAGAAACTGGAAAATGAATGGATGCCCATCAATTGGAGAATGGCTGGGTAAATTGTGGTATATGAATGTTATGGAATATTATTGTTCTGTAAGAAATGACCAGCAGGATGAATACAGAGAGGCTTGGAGAGACCTTCATGAACTGATGCTAAGTGAAATGAGCAGAACCAGGAGATCATTATACACTTCGACAACGATATTGTATGAGGACATATTTTGATGGAAGTGGATTTCTTTGACAAAGAGACCTGAGTTTCAATTGATAAATGACGGACAAAAGCAGCTACACCCAAAGAAAGAACACTGGGAAACGAATGTGAACTATCTGCATTTTTGTTTTTCTTCCCGATTATTTATACCTTCTGAATCCAATTCTCCCTACGCAACAAGAGAACTGTTCGGTTCTGCAAACATATATTGTATCTAGGATATACTGCAACATATCCAACATATAAAGGACTGCTTGCCATCTAGGGGAGGGGGTGGAGGGAGGGAGGGGAAAAAAATCGGAACAGAAATGAGTGTCAATATAATGTAATTATTAAATAAAAAAACTTAAAAAAAAAAAAAGAAAGAAACAAGACAATTCTAAAAATCAAAAAAAAAATCAATATTTATAAATTCTTATTTTCCTTTATCTTTTATTATTCCTGTTGCATTCTGGTCCATCATGGTTGGGGATTGACATTTATTGAATTAGTTTTATCTTCTTCAGGAGCTTTTGAGTAAATGATATTACATTATTATACATTTGTGAGGTATTTATGAAACACAAAGAAAATATCTTCAAATATTCGTATGTTCTATCACTCACTTTTAGTTTGCTTAGTATTTTTAACAAAGTGTTTAAGTATTATGGAGCATTGGGATTGGGCCTTTCTTCTCCACACACACACACACACACACACACACACATACATGCATATACACATACAAAAAGGAGGTATGAAAATGCTTAGAAAGTGTCATGTGCACATACACACAACAAAAAGGAGGTATGAAGATGCTTAGAAAGTGTCATGTGGCTAAAGATTCTTCTGCAAAAAAAACATGATTTTTATTCTGATTAATACCATATTGTGTAATGGGCTAAAAGGTCTTATTAGAAACGGGCATGCACAAACTCATCAGCATGGGAGGTATTACACAAGCACATAGCAATAACACAGAGGCTATTAGTGATGACTCTCCCCATAGTCAGTGCAAGTTAAGAAACAGCGGGTGGTTCCATTGCTGATTGTGCCCACCACTGAAAGACCATGGCAGTTATGGCATTTGACTCATGGACATCAAAAATTGTTGGACTTCAAAACCCTCAGGAATTATTGGATTCTCTGAGACATGATAAGACTGTTGTAGAACTTGAAAGCCCTCAGAAATCATTGGATTTTCTGAGAAATGATAAGACTATTGCAGGACTTCAAAGTCTGCTGGAATCATTGGATTCCCTAACAAATAAAAAGACTATTGAAGGACTTCAAAAACTTGGGTGGATCATTAGATTCCCTGACATGTGAAGCAATGGACAATAGATTGGTTTTGGACTATCTCTTGGCTACTGAAGAAGGCATATGTGTGACTGTTGTTTACATACCCTCCTAGTATTTCTAGAAATCTTTTACAACACTATGTTGATTATATTGTTTGCTATACCACTACAAGCCTGCACTGACTGTGGGGAGAGTCATCACTAATAGCCTGTGCGTTATTGCTATGTGCTTGTGTAATACCTCCCATGCTGATGGGTTTGTGCATGCCCGTTTCTAATAAGACCCTTGAGCCTATTACAGTATTGAACAATGAACCTGTTCATGGATCATAAGAAAGTAAATCTCTTGCCTTGGAAGACAAAAAAAAATAGCATGTTCAGGGAAAAAGAGAAAAACATTTAACATGTATCCAGTTCCAAAATTCCAGTCTCAAAGCTTTGGACAGATCAAGAAATTTTCAATTATCAGATTCTGGGCTAATGAAGTATAGATCTAATTCTGTTGTTTTTATATTTGATCTTTTGCAAAGTGAGTCATTGCTTTAGTCTAATGTAGTTGCTTTATGCTTTAGAAGATTTAACAAATGAAGTATCCAGTGACAAAAAGATCAATAGGTCTTTATCCTGGGCACATTTTAATTTATGCAAAATAAAGCATTAGATCTAACTTAACATTCAGAGTAAAATCATGGGAAAATAGGAAATGGAGAATAGAGAGAAAATTGTAACATATAAATCTTAATTCTCAAGTCTTAGCTGTCAGGGGCCAGAGTTATAATAGTCCAGCACTTAGTTTCAGTAACTGAATTTCTGGAACTTTGACTCTCTGATCAATAACTATCTTCTTAGTAAAAGTAACTAAAATGATATCAAGCACTGATACATTGTTGGTGGAATTGTGAATACATCTAGCCATTCTGGAGAACAATTTGGAACTATGCTCAAAAAGTTATCAAACTGTGCATACTCTTTGATACAGCAGTATTACTACTGGGCTTATATTCCAAAGAGATTCTAAAAAAGGGAAAGGGACCTGTATGTGCAAGAATGCTTGTGGCAGCCCTCTTTATAGTGGCCAGAAACTGGAAACTAAGTGGATGCCCATCAATTGGAGAATGGCTGAATAAATTGCAGTTTATGAATATTATGGAATATTATTATTCATAAGAAATGACCAGCAGGATGATTTTAGAGAGGTCTGGACAGACTTACATGAACTGATGCTGAGTGAAATGAGTAGGACTCATTATATATACTTCAACAACAATACTATATGTTGATCAATTCTGATAGATGTGGCCCTCTTCAGCAATGAAGATGAATCAAATCAGTTCCAGTAGAACAATAATGACTTGAACCAGCTACACTCAGCAAAAGAATTCTTGGAGATGATGATGAACCTCTTCATAGAATTCCCAGAACTTCTATTTGTATCCATCTACATTTTTTATTTCCTTCACAGGCTAGTTGTACACTGTTTCGGAGTCCGATTCTTTTTGTGCAGCAAAATGGCTGTTTGGACATGTGTACATATTTTGTATTTAATTTATACTTTGACATATTTAGCATGTATTGGTCAACCTGCCAACTGAGGAAAGGGATAGGAGGAAGGAGGTGAAAGGTTGGGGCAGGGGGTTTTGCAATTGTCAACGCTGAGGAATTGCCCACGTGTACATCTTGTGAATAAGGAGCTATAATAAAAAAAAAAATGAAGTCAAGTTTTGCTGTATTAGGCCACTTTCCCTTTGATATTGATAAAATATCTTTGAGTATTTAGTCTTTAGTTAGTCTGTTTAGCATGGACAATGGAATACATTTGAAGACAATGGCTACAAACATCATCAGGTTTCCCTGTGTCAAATCTCTCCCCACAATCCATCCTGTACTCAGTTGTCAAAACAATCATCCTAAATTGAAGGTTTGACCTGCTGACGTCCCTCTACATGGAGCTCCAATGGCTCCTTATTGCATTTAGAATTAAATATTGAGGTATATGGACCCAAGATGGTGGAATAAAAGCAGGGAATGACCTGAACTCTCATATAACCACCCCCAAATACCTTTAAGGAATGACTTTAAACACAAATTCTAGAGCATCAGAACCCGCAAAAAAAAGATGATATGAAGTAATCATCCACAAGACAACATAGAAGATGAGCAAAAAAAAAAGTCTTTTACACAGGGTGACTATGGCGCTCACTATACCACAAGCCATGTGAGTAGAATTCTAGCACTAGCAAACCAAGAACAGAGCTTGGGAGCCACTGTGTCAGTCACAGATGCTTTTGAAGGTTTTAGTCCATAGATAGTAAGGGGATTGGAGAACAGGTTGGATGATTACAAAGGTGTCTTTGCCCACACTAAGGTAGGATTCTGTTGCTTTGCCCATATGCAAATCTAGTAACAGAGTAAAGATGAGTGCTAAAACACAAAAATTTGAAGCCACATTGGGGCAGGGATATTCTTCATAGTTCCAGGGCAGAAAAGAGTGTTTGTGGTCATTCACAGACTAGACCACAGATCAAGAGAGAAGCAAGCATATCTCTCCTTAGATCATACCACATCGGAAGAACTAAAAGCATATAGATTCCTAGAAGTATCTCTAAAAACAGCTGCACCAACCCTCTTAAATTTGTGACAATGCACTAGAATCAGAGCTCTACTTTAACAAAGAATTAAAGTCAAGTAACAGTCCATGGAAATGAGCAAATGGCCAAAAAATTATCTGTTTCCAAGCTTTCCTTGCTTGGTTTCCCCATCCCCCTAAATGATACCACCTTCCCTTTGAAAGTATCTCTTATTTATTCTGTATATGTATTGTTTGTACTTAATTGTTGACATGTTGCCTCTCCTATTAGACTGTGAGCACTTTGAGGCAAGGATTGATGTTTGTTTGCTTTACTTTGTATTCCTAATACTTAGTATGTTACTATATAGTACATATACATGTATATAGTATATAGTATATATACAGTATATAGTACATATACATATAGTAGATGCTTAGAAAATATTTGGTGAATAAATGAATGAAATATTATTGTATCATAAAAATGATAAAGTATCTAGTTGTGTGGGAAATTGGGATGCAGAATAAAGTGATTAGGTTTTGGGAAATACTTTGCACAATAACAACAATATTACAGGGGGAAAAAAACATCTTTGAAGGTTACAGATCCATGATCAGTGCTGGGAGAAAGCAGGAGTCCAGACAAAGTAATGTCAACCAAGCCACTCACTTTTTACCAAAGAATTTGTAGAGAAGAGCATGTTTTCAGATATAACCAGTGTGGGAATTGTTTTTCCTATTCTAGGTATGTGTATGATGAGTGTTTTATTTTCCAGGGTTTTTTTTTTTAGTTCTTGCTCAATGTGTGAGTGTGTGGTTGGAATAACAAGATGGATAGATTATAAATGCTTGCAAATACAAATTTTTAAAGAAATAAATTACTTCATTTGATATTTCAATGTTCAAACATAACAAGAAAATCTTATTTAATTTTGTTTTTCATCACTTCTATTAAAAAAGTTGGTTTCTTTATTGAATTATGATTTGGCACTTGATTAATCTACAAAATATCTGTCAAAATTGATCTTAAACATTAAACATTGTCTATAATAGATCATTCTAAAATAAGTAATTTATCTATCTTTCTATAAGATAGTACAAGTTATTTTAAGAGTTAATTTTGTTGAATTTGTGTGAATCATGAAGATATTTTCACTTCTCCCCTCTTTTTCAGTCCACATGACACAAAGTTCACAAATTCCAAGAGAATGATAAAATATTATAGTGAACAAAATTGATTACATAAAAGTTTATGTAATAAGTATTTCTTTCAGTGTTGTTATCAACCATATATTTCATTTAATCTTCTTGATGTTAAAATCCTTGGATGTGTAGAATAACAAAATAATAATCCATTGTCATGAAATATAGTCACATCTCTTTTTATTTGATTTAATAGCTCTAACTCTGAGGAGGGGGGACATATGCTATGACAATTTGAGTGAGAAATGAAGGAAAAATCATGCTTTTATGGTGAATGGAAGATTGCATTATTTTTCTATTAGGACAAGATGATTAATTCTTATTACTAATCATGTTCTAAATAGCTCTATCTTTAGTAATTTCATTTCAGTCTATGTAACATTAAGTATATAGTTTCCACCAGAGAACATATTCATCATTGTCATCACTAAGAAGAAAAAAAAAACATTATTAATCCCTAAGTATTGAAGAAAGTCTTCATTCTATCACTGTGTATCTGTCCTTGTCTTCCACTCACAAATGATATTGAATAGTTCATGTAATTGTGATTTTGATCCAATGGGAAAATTTTTCACATTTATTTGAGTTATGCTAAGTATCACAACTTTAATTAATCAAAATATAACGTTATATAAATGATATACCCCAGAGTCAAATCCACTTGAACCCATAATGAAAACCAACACAACCTCAAAATTTCTATTCATTTATAGTCTGTTAGAGTTCTGCAGAACACACATTTACCAAGTATTCTGCAGTATAAAAATGACTTACTTCATAATTGTGAAGTAGAACAAGACTATGAACACCAGTTTCCATGTGAGAAAACAGTGCCTCAGAAAAGGCTAAATGACTTATCCATGCTCATTCTTTTTTCTTTTTCTTCAGAATTTAGTCTCAAGACTAGCTTTTATTCTAAAATTAAAATATAATGTAACTCATTTCCCTGTCATGAAGTCTTGCCCATTCTCATTCAAAGTAAACTAAACAAAAGCAAAATGATCTTGCCCTGCAAGAAAAAAGTGGACAAACAGAATTATGCATAATTCTTTTGCCATACCACCTATCACTCTAAACAAGACATTCTCATCAGTATTTTCTGCATTGTTCCCATAAACTGTAAATGGAAACAGTGGAAGTAATTACAATTGGTTGAAAGTGAGTCATTTATATCACAGAATAATAACCCATTAAATAAATTACAGAAGTGTTGCAAACTATATCTGGCAATCTAATGGCATTTCATTTGTCAACTGAATCAATGCTGAAACAGATACTCCAAATATTGTCCTAAATATACTCCATATAGTCCATGAATCATTTTCTTTCCCTTCTGATGAATTCAATGTACTACTGAGAAATGTTCTTTTCATTGTTCTGTTTGTAACTTAACATTACTGTCCAATATGAAATAGAGACTCTGAGGTAGAGCAAACTGACATAGAGTTTTTTTTTTTTTGAACTATGAATGATTCTCAGTATGCATTAAGAGACCCAGATATCTATCATTTAAAGAAAAAATTCAAGCAATGTGAGGCATTTTGGTAAAGTGGAAAGAACACTTGCTTTGGAGCCAGAGTATATGGCTTCAAATCATATTTGCTTCTCCCTGTGTGGCCTTAAACAACTACTTTAGGTATGGTTTTTGCAATCTGTAAAATGAGAGACTTGGACAAAATAGTCCCTGATATCACTTCTATGTCTGTAATACTAGTTATAATTCTATTCAAAGGCCAGTGAAAAACTTTTTATTGTACTTGGCTTCTTATTTTTAGCTTTCCTCCTTTGATTTGTATTTATATAAACTTCTTTAATATTCTGAAGTTTCTAGCATTAAAATATTTTCTTACTGGAGTCCTTCACCTAGAATGCATGGATTTGTTTTTTAACATTTTCAAAATTGTATTTTAATATAATTTGTCCTGTTAATATTGTTTGTTTTTAATTTATTTAATTACCAGGCATATGAAAGAGACTACAAGTTTCAAATGTTCATTTCACACAAAAGTGAAGAACACTTATTTTTAAGAATGCCAATTAAGTTGTGTGATAGAGAGGATAATTCGAAAGCACTATTTATTTCATAAGCAGCCTCTGAGGAAGGGCATTTATGTGGAAGAATATATCTTGGTAATTGGAATAATATTGGAAAGTCCTCAATGAGGGCTATAGGAAAAGATATAAAATGAAAAGAAACTGGTATGGAACTAGGAGAAATCCCTGGAGTTTATGTCAGCAGAAGGCTTTTTGTCACCTTAAAGATTAAAAAGAATCCAAAACATATTAGGAGTTTCATGTATGTTGACTGATTGTTTGATAAAGGTGAGGGTCATTAACCTTCATTTTATTCAAGATGTATATGTTTTTAAAATGTCTCACAAATTGGAAGTCATCTTTAAGAGAAGTACTATATGTACAAAGTGCCTTGAGAAGAGTCTAAGTGAGAACCAATAAGTAACTTATTCCAAAGTCACAATTTTTATGTGACCAAAGTCTTATCTACCCAGCCTATAAAAGTTCTAGAAATAGCTAAGAACATCTAACTTGACCTCAAATCATTTAATTGATTTAACTATTCTCAGTTTGCAACAGATAGATCCCTAGGACATCCAGAGTTTTTTTTTTGTTGTTGTTGTTTGTTTGTTTTGTTTTGTTTATTTTGTTTTGTTTTTTTTTCAGTATACTCTTTCCCCAGAACTCTCGGGATAAGTACAGAGACCTTAAAGAGAAACATTTCAAACATTCTAAATCTTATTTGTTTTTTAAATATTTTCCACAATTATGTTGAAAAGAATTTGTTTCAGTTTTTAAACAAATGAGTTCAAGATTCTTTTCCTTATCCTCATCTCTAGCCTCCACTAAGAAACATTTGAAGTTAAGCAATACATTTCCATAAAAGTCATGAAAAAAACATAGATCTCCCACTTTAATAAAAAGCCCTCAAGAAACATTGAAGTTTAAAGTAAGAGAGAGAAAGAGCATGATTCAATCTGTCCAGAGACACAATTAATTTCTTCTCTAGGTATGGATAGAATTTTTCATCATAAGTTCTTCAGAGAAGTCATGGATCATTGTACTTCTGAGAATATAGCCAAGTCATTTTACAGTTGGTCATACTAGAATTTTGGATGTGGAACATTTCACTTTGAGTTGAAGATTTTTCTGTTTTTTTTTTTCCCCAGAGCATTCTGCTCATCACTTCCCATAGAACAACAATATTCTATGACTATTGTATACCAGAATTTATTCAGCCATTTATCAATTGGTAGGGATCCCTCAATTTCTAATTCTTTGCCCTGAAAAGAGAACTGCTACAAATATTTTTTGTACATATAAGTCATTTTCCTTCCCTCTCATTTTAAATATTTTTTGGTATTCATGCCTAATAGTGGTATTGTTAGGTCAAAGGACACAAATCATATCTGGGCACAAATCATATCTTTTGATCATGTATCAATTGAGGCATTGTATTTTTATAAGTTTGACTCAGTTCCCTCTATATTTCAGAAATAAGAACTTATCAGAGAAAGTTACTTTAAAATTCCCTTTACAATTACTATTGCTAGCTATATTCCTCCGATTTATTCTATTTTCACTCTGCTTTTACCTTGCCCCTCCTTAAAAGTGTTTTGCTACTGACTACACCCTTCCCCAATATGGCCTCTTTTAGCACATTACCCACTTCCTATATACCATTACTCTTCTATTTTTGCATAGGTAAGATAGATTTCTATGCCCATGTTGAATGTGTGTGTTATTTTCTCTTGGAACCAATTCTGATAAGAGTACAGTTCACTCACTTCTCTCTTCCCCCTCTTCCCCTTCATTCTTTTTTAAAACTTTCCTCTTTTTATGGCAAATAATTAAAACCATTTCACTCCTCCACTTCTCTTACTTTAAGTAAATTCCTCTCTTCCCCCTTAATTTCATCCTTTTAAAAGTTTATCCTTTCATATTCATCTCACATTGTGCCATAATAATAAGAAAGTTCTAATAAGTTATAAGGATCATCCTCCTATGTAGGAATTTAAAATTTAAATTTAAATAAATTTTTAAAAAGATAAACCTAATTATTTCTCTTATAAGATCACTTTCCTGATTACCTCCCTATGCTTTTCCAGAGTTCTGTATTTGAAAATCAAATTTTCCATTTAGCTCTAGTCTTTTTATCATAAATGTTTATCATAAATGTTAAAACCATCTGTTTCACTGATTCATATTCAGTTTTTCTGCATAGGTCATTCTTGGTTGTAATCCTAGCTCCATTGCTCTCTAGAATATCATGTTCCGTGCCCTCTGGTTCTTTAATGGTTCTTTAAAGCTATTAAATTTTATGCTATGCTGACTCCACTATACTCAAATCGTTTCTTTCTGGATATTTGCAATATTTTCTCCTTGACTTGGGAGTTCCAGAATTTGGATATTATATTATTGGGAGTTTTCATTTTGGGATCTCTTTCAGGAAGTGATCAGTGGATTCTTTCATTTTTTCTTTAACCCTCTGGTTCTAGGATTTCAGGACAATTTTCCTTGATAATTTCTTGAAATTATCATTTTTATCATGACTTTCAGGCAGACAATCATTTTAAAATTATCTCTCCTATATCTATTTTTCAGATCAGTTTTTTTCTGAGATATTTGAGTTTTTTCCTATTTTTTTCATTTTTCTGGTTTTGCTTGATTGTATCATGATTTCTTGTAAAATAATTAGCTATTATTTTCTCAATTCTAATTTTTAAGGCATTATTTTCCTCAGGGAGCTTTTGTACCCTTTTTTTCCCAATTGGCCAGTTTGGTTTTTGAGACATTCTTCTATTCATTAACTTATTGTATATCATTTTGCACCATTTTCAAATCTTTTCATAACTGTATCTCTCATACTTGATTTGTCAAAATCCCTTTTGAGCTCTTCCATGACCTGAGCCCAATTCATATTTTTCTTGGATGCTGTAGATTTGCAGCTTGACTTTGTTATCACCTGAATGTGAGTTTTGATTTCCCTTGTCATCATAGTAACTTTCTAGACTCAGAAACTTTTTTTTATTGTCTGCTTATTTTCCCAGTCTATTACTGAGCTTTTAACTCTGTGTTAGAGTAAGGTTGTTTCCAGGGTGGATGATGCACTGTCCTAAGCTTCAGGGGTTTTGTGCAGTTGTTTTCAGAGGAACTTGACCACAGGCATTCTTTTCTGCCCTGGAGTTGTTAAGAGTGTCCCTGCCCCACTGTAGTTATAAGATGTAGTGTGATTTAGGCAACAGAGTCCTGCTTTGATGATGTCAATGCTGGGGCCAGGACTGGGGATGGGGCTTTACTGAGACTGCATAACCAATTCCTACCCTATTGCCACAGATTCTCTCGCCACTTGGATTCTTCCAAGTCCTCCCTGATGGCCCTGGATTGAGAGGACCAGAAGTCAACAGCACTACACTGATTCAACAGCTCTGCCTTCCTGACACTGGGGCCCAGGCTGGGGCCAGGGCTGCATGGTGTGGCCTGTGCTGATTTTGTTCCCACCCTGATTTCACAGATCTTTTCTGCTGACCTTCCAAAGTCCTCTTTGGTGTCTCTGGGCTGAGAGATCTGGAAGCCATTAGTATTGCTGCTGATTCAGAAGTCTGGGCTGGGGCTGGGCTGGGGCCAGGGCTGTAGTAGTATAGCCTGCATGGGGACCGTGTGTTGGATTCTCATCCTGCTGTCACTGACATTTTTTGCCAAGCTTCTAAGTTGCCTTCGGTTGGAAAATGTTCTACTCCATCTTTTTGGGTGTTCTTATACTCTAAAACTGATTAAGAGTCACTGTTTAAAGAAATTTGGAGCACTTTGAGGAGAGGTTGGGCAAATTCCTGCCTTTACATTACACAAACACACACACATTTTCTTTAAATGAAAGATATGTTTCTCCTTGACTAAGGACTATAGTCTCTTGCTCTAGTCTTAGAATATATTTATGAAATATTAAGAACTTTAAAAGGTTAAGTTACTCATTTAGCATATTTATAGGATTCATCAATCAATCAACACATCTTTATCAAGTACCTACTATGTGTTAAGGAGTGGGTATATAAAGACAATTATGAATCAATCTCTATTTTCAAAAACTTGAAAATAAGTATCACTATGGAGCTGGAAGGGACCTTAATGGTCATTTAATTAAACCTTCTTGTGATATTTTTAGGAAACTGAGTCCCAGAGAGCTTAAGTGAATTGCCCAAGATAACAACGATAGTAAATATCAAAGATGGATTTGAATTCAAATCTTCTGATTACAATTTCACTCCTCTTTTTACTACACTGTGGCATATTTATTCTAAAAAGAGGTTACATTATCTCTGAGTTGATATTTTTATAATTAATTTAAATTGGACATAGATCAAGAGGTCAGAACGAGACCAGGTAGGCATAGGAATATTTTTTAAATCATGCACATTCTTGGTTTTATTAAATGTTGAGAGTTTAGAAAGTGGAATACAAGCACAAATAGTTTCATACATAACTCATACAATAACAATATCAGCTTTGAACTTTGAACTCTGAAAGACAATATTCTTTTTCAGATAACAACTTATGATGAAAACTGCCTGAATCAACCTGAGACAAATGATTTTATAGGTAGTATCCCTGTTAGACAGTTTTTGCATTGGGTCAAGCAATATTAGGATTCTAAAAAGCAAAGAATTTCTCTTAAATGATACATTCCCCCCAACAAAAACACCATACAAGGAAATCTGAGCCCTAATACTTATCTTGTATTATACATTTGGCTAGAAGTATAATTTAGTTAAATAAAATGTGTCTATGGAAAGCACCTTATGGACCTGGAATTGAAAATATTTTGTTGACTGGGAAATTAAATAACTATAATTCTAGTTTGAAATCAAGCTGTTGAAATGGTAGGGACATTAACATTCTGAGCAATCCCCAGGGTAACCATGGTCAAATTTGAATATACAGACATCCTGAAGGTTGCTAGGTGTGTTTGGACGAAAAAGCATCCACAAATTGTTTCTATGGTAATCAGCAAGTAAATCTCACTCCTCTGAAGCCAGCCCACAGATGGTACTTGGAATTTTTTTTTCCTTTGAATAGTGAATTTCAGTGTTTTATTGATTTTAATTAACTATTTTTATAATAGTTAATATTATACATGACTAAAATACTAAAGAATATACATCTATCGTACCCACATGACTCATAATTAAAATGTCCTTGACATACATTCAAACCTCAAATATATAAATTAAATATTTCAGGGAACTAGGAAAGGATTTCTAGTCTTAGAATTAAAAATTCTCTAAATGGTAACCTAGCAACATGTAGCATTGAATTTACCTGCATGATTTAAACTTTTACTTCCTCCATTTTATTCTTTTATGTCAGATTTGCAACTTCAAGTCTAATTTTATAGGTGCAACTGCAGCTGGCCTCAACAGAATTTTCCTTCTAATGAAACAGCAAGGAGACACAGACGCCAACTAGTTTCATTTTATAAAGCTTGATCATAACAACATTCTGGCAAATAAACCAACTGGATTAAGCTGATTTGAAAGGAATGACACCAGTATTAATTTATTTTAAAATGCATTTAAAATTTATATCCTCTATACTTCCAAGAAAAATTGAGGCCGCTTACAACTTAAAACACAGTTCAGAATAAAATATTTGAAGATTAAGTGGAAAAGAAGCCAAAAACTAGATACTACAAAGTCTTTGATTTGAATGAATTACTACAAAGGGAGTACAAATTTAACTCTTGTTTCCAGGCAATTGAGGTAGAAAAGAAAACACATTGGGTCACATAGTTTTAATTCTCTGACAAAAGAAGGCATAAAGAATAATCTGCAGAGGAAGATATATATATGTATATATATATATAATATATATATATATATATATATATATATATATATATTACTGGAACTAGACTCAACTAGGAATTTATTGCATGGGTATTTGTATAAAGTACATTGAATAATATAGCAAATTATATCATCAACTACAATGCCATTAAAGACAAAGCAGCCCTATTCAGACCCATAATACTTGTAAAGGAAATGACCGTAATATTAAATCCTAAGTCAATCATAGATTTTCTGTAAGGAGTATAGACACTTTGGAGAATATGTGTGCATGCATACATACATACATGTGTATAAGTGCATTGTGTAGGTCTAAATAACACCTGTATGAAAGATAAAATGGGTGTTATAAAATTGAAATACTTTTGATATATAAAAGATGTTACTAAGGTAAAATCTTCTGATCTTGACAACAGATTGCATTTGGTACCTGGGAAAGAGTAAAGCATTAAGAATGTTACCTAGGCAATGAGTCTGAGTTAATAAGACAATGATGGTACCCTCAAAAGGAATAGAGAAGTTAGGAAAAAATAAAGATTTTTAGGAGAAAGTGAATTTAGTTTGGACATGGTAAATTTAAGATATTTGTGGAACATCCAGTTCAAAATGTCTAATAGACCGTTGAAGAACTGAAACCAGAGGTAAAAAGAAAGGTTAGCACTGCATTAACTTATTTGAGAATCATCATTATAGAAATAATAACTGAATCCATGGGAGTTGATGACATTACCAAGTACATAGTACAGAGGGGAAAGTAAAGCAGTACCAGGACAAAACTTTTTGGGACATACATATTAAGACAGATATTGACTTCAAGAGCAGGGGAATTCAGTAAGGAAAAGCACAATTTATATATCCAATGGTTTTTTTGTTTGTTTGTTTATGTGATTTTGCTTTGTTCAAGAGATCATTTAATTTTGTTTAGATATGTCTGGATTTGAAAGTTTCTTGTGGAGAAAAGAAAGAGTTGACATTGAAGTCAAGATACAAGGTCCTTCTTGCATGTGTACTAGCTAGCTATGTGATCCTAAGCAAATTACTCAACCTTTCAGTATACCAAAACAAGGTTCTGGCACTAGAAATTTCAGAGCAGGTGCCAATCTGCCTAAGTAGAAGACATTTCCTCTCTATAAGGTCTCTATACAATGAACAGGAACATATGTGAATTTATTTTATTTGTTTTACAGATAAGGAAATAGAGGTAAACAGAGTTAAGTGATTTGACCAGGGTCACAAAAGAATCTGATGTCACAAAACTGCTAGGAAAACTGGAAATTAGTATGGCAGAAATTAAGCATGGACCCACACTTAAAACCGTACACCAAGATAAGATCAAACCGTGTCCACGATTTAGGCATAAAGAGCAAGATTATAAATAAATTAGAGGAACATAGGATAGTTTACCTCTCAGACTTGTGGAGGAGGAAGGAATTTGTGACCAAAGATGAACTAGAGATCATTATTGATCACAAAATTAAAAAAAATTGATTATATCAAATTAAAAAATCTTTGTACAAACAAAATTAATGCAAACAAGATTAGAAGGGAAGCAACAAACTGGGAAAACATTTTCAGAGTTAAAGGTTTTGTTAAAGGCCTCATTTCCAAAATATATAGAGAATTGACTCTAATTTATAAGAAATCAAGCCATTCTCCAATTGACAAATGATCAAAGGATATGAACAGACAATTTTCAGAGGATGAAATTGAAACTATTACCACTCATATGAAAGAGTGTTCCAAATTACTATTGATAAGAGAAATCCAAATTAAGACAACTCTGAGATACCACTATACACTTATCAGATCGGCTAAGGTGACAGGAAAAAATAATGATGAATGTTGGAGGGGATGCGGGAAAACTGGGACACTGATGCATTATTGGTGGGGTTGTGAACAAATCCAACCATTCTGGAGAGCAATTTGGAATTATGCCCAAAAAGTTATCAAACTGTGTATACCTTTTGATCTAGCAGTGCTAGATCCCAAAGATCTTATATCCCAAAAAGATACTAAAGAAGGGAAAGGGACCTATCTGTACCAAAATGTTTGTGGCAGCCCTGTTTGTAGTGGCTAGAAACTGGAAAATGAATGGATGCCCATCAATTGGAGAATGGTTGGGTAAATTGTGGTATATGAATGTTATGGAATATTATTGTTCTGTAAGAAATGACCAGCAGGATGAATACAGAGAGGCTTGGAGAAACTTACATGAATTGATGCTAAGTGAAATGAGCAGAGCCAGGAGATCATTATATACTTCAACAACAATACTGTATGAGGATGTATTCTGATGGAAGTGGATTTCTTTGACAAAGAGAAGATCTAACTCAGTTTCAATTGATCAATGATGGGCAGAAGCAGCTACACCCAAAGAAAGAACACTGGGAAATGAACGCAAACTCTTTGCATTTTTGTTTTTCTTCCCGGGTTATTTTTACCCTCTGAATCCAACTCTTCCTGTACAAGAGAACTGTTCAGTTCTGCACACATATATTGTATCTAGGATATACTGTGATATATTTAACATGTATAGGACTGCTTGCCATCTGGGATGGGAGAGGATGGAAAGAGGGAGGGGAAAAGTTGGAACAGAAGTGAGTGCATATTGTTGTAAAAAATTACCTAGGCATGGGTTTGGTCAATAAAAAGTCATAATTATTTAAAAAAAAAATTAAAGAATCTGATGTCACACTTGAATTCAGGAAGAAGAGCCTCCCTGACTCTATACCAGACTTTCAATCCACTGTGCCACTTAGATGTTTGATATATGTAAAAATGTTGTGGGTATATTTGTGTGTGTGTGTGTGTATGTGTGTGTGTGTGTGTGTGTACTTGTTCATTGTATGAGGACTCTGGGAAAAAAGTATAGATGATAAATATTTCTAGATATATCTGTATTTCTGTCATATATATGTATATATTTATATAGAAATATTCATATAATATGCATATGTTGTAAACATACAAATTGCACAAATATATTAGAGTATTACTTATAAAAATGTGCTTATATTGATAATTTTTTTGTGAAAAATTGTATATTCAACTAGGAAAAAATATTTATAGATATAGATATAGATAGTGCTTTGAGCTTGACAATGAATTTTAAACGTATTAAAATATTTTATTCTCATAAAATACCCTGAGAGATAGCTATTAATATCTGTATTTTTAAATGAGGTAATTGAAGCAGAAAGCAGTTAAGTGACTTTCAGTATCATAATATTGAATAAATATCCCAAAAATTATTTGAATACAGGTATTCCTGAGTTTAGGTATAATATTTTATCTACTTCACTACATAGGCAAAGCTAGAACTAGCAAACCAAATTTGGTTTAATTTAATTTAAATTTAAATTTTAAAAAGAATTTTAAATTAAAAAAATTAATTTAATTTAAAAAAAGAAAGAAAAAAAGCTTAATCATTCTCTCTCCTTTTTTGTTTTCCTTTCCAGTGTGGTGGTAGATGGGAAATTTGTCAAGATCAGGGAAGAAAATGAAAAGTTGCTTGACCTTTACTCATTCTACAATTCACACATATATAACAACAGAAATGAAAAGATCATTCACAGCAGGTGGCAATAGTATTGGCATCATATAAACACTTAGAAATACTCCTCCCAAACCCTAGCCTGCCTTTGTCCAGAATTCTGTGTATTATTGAACATATGCAGAATGCAGGTTTGCTGAGGTTCCAGGGGAAATAAAAGAACATTTGGTAATGTGAAGGGAAAAGCTTAGTATATACTGTATCCCACCTAAAAAGCATAAGCAAAGATTATGCATTATAGAATTTTAAAACATTATAAAATCTTAAAACAAATTTCACTAGACTGACATCAGATAGGACCAGATATGCTGGGGATGTTCCTTGACTGTTCCATTCTCTAATGATTTCTTTCTCTTTTAAACTTCCAGAGTGCTTAGTATCTGTATCTTTCAATAATTTCATTGTTGAATTTACAATTACACTATCTACCTCTTGACAATAGAGATAATTGTGTAACCCTTACAATTCCTCAAATAGTAATTTAATATTCTGTCTCCCTCCTTCTCTTCCTCCTTCTCTTCCTCCTTTCCTCCTCCTCTTCCTTCTCTCTCTCTCTCTCTCTCTCTCTCTCTCTCTCTCATTACTTTCTCTATCTCATGATCTTCATCATGTTTTGTTGTTCTTTAGTGCAGTCTGCCATTTCCTTTTCAGTCTTTTTTTGCAGATTAGGAAAGCAATGCAGACAGGGTAAAGTAACTTGTTCAGGGTTATACAGATACTGAGTGTCTGAGCCTGGATCTGAACTCAAGTCTTCTTTCCTGACTCCAAATCTAGCACTCTATCCACTGCACTAACTAGCTATCTTATAATTCTAAGAGTCAAGTGCTTTTTATTATTCTCATTTTTATAAAGGAAGAAATGGAGAAAGATAGGTTAAATGCCTCTCCCATAGCCAAAGAATTCATTGTCTGAGAATAGATTTGAACCCAATTCTTCCTGACTCCTGGTCCCGTTTTATCCACTATAGTACCTAGGATGTTTTGTTTTGATGAGAATGAAAAAGAAGAAGATGGACTCATAGATCCTCAAAGGTCTAAAAATTAATTTGTTGTTAATTAAAAATTAGAGAATGATGGGATCAATGGAACTTTCAAGGAGAAACATAGCCATAAAAAAGAACTATGAAAAAATTACACAATAGGATGTAGCTACTATTAATATGGGGAATCAGATCCTGATAGCAGACAAAAATAAAATATAAAAGAAAAAAATGAAGACTGTTGGGATAAATAACTATTATGAACAATGAATTGATTTCATTCAATGGTTTTAAGTTGATATATTTTGTAGAAAATTTTAAAGGTGCTTACACAACAAAATAATAAAAATTCAAAACAAAGAATCACTCAATTTCAATATAAAAAGGAAATTTTATGTCATAGAATTTGAGAACTATTAGGCATTCTGGAAATTATTTAGTCTAATACTTTCACTTTGCATATAAAAAATGGACTTCTATTGCTTTAATTTAAATAATGGAATCACCAAGTTTAGTTGGTTGCTACATTGATCTTAGGAGGCTTAAGCTTTTTTTCCCCTTATTAATGGCAGTTTTGTTCTATTTGTTAGTCAGTTTTTATACTCTGTATAATGCTTTGTTATCTACATAATAGTCTTAATGAATATGTGTTTTTTTTTGAATTTCTGAAATATATATATATATATGATTTTATTTGTATATAGTCATTTACAAGTTTTCTTTGATGTTCTATTGTGAGTTCCATGTAATGGGACCACTATGTTATCAATCATTTTTTGCATTCCTGGTACTATGTGTCATCACACAGAAATACTTAATAAATGTTTGCTGACTTGACTTAATGGTAACTAGCTTTTAATAAACTTCTGGTAAAGGTTTGTGAATTTTGATTGTTTATTGCCTAGGGAATTACTTTTATTTAAATAGTTCAATGAGTTGGGATATCATTGTCTTATTTTATTTTGTTTTTCTTTTACCAACACAACAAATAGGTAGTGAATTATGCCTGGAATTAAATTGAGACTGAAAAGCAGATTGGATTACATTTGGAAAATTCCATAGAGGTCTCTCCAATCCCTAATGGTCACCTACAACACACATATATCAAATAAAGACAACTATTTTGATAATATGTAACTGAAAATCATGGAAAATATAATCTCTGAAAACTAAAAGTTCTATAAAAAGATGAAAGATGGTCATAAATAGGCTCTCATCTTCTACAAAGAATGACAGGCACAAAAAGTGACATAAAAAACACCAAAAAAAAAAAAAGTATTGTCAGAGATTCAGTCAAGTAACTATTTATCAAGAAGAATATATAATAAGTTGAAAACCAAGAGTTACAGGCAAAATGATATTAAAATTTTTTCTACAGTAAAAAATTTTCTAGGATATTAGTTAAAGTCCTTATGAAAGCTTTATTGGAGGACTTTGATAAGAACCTCAAGATATTGAAAAGGTCAGCCAGTTTGTGAAGTAGAAACAACTTTAATGAGATGATTGTTCTATTGAAATGTAATATAAACAATTAATGTAATTAAAGTTTTATTCCTTTCTATGAGTTCTTCCAATTATTAATCAATATAAGTCTATATAACATAGTAAATTCTCTGATATCGAAATCAAAAAGAACTCTGGACATGTGGGAAGATTAGCTGAGAATAATGGGAGAATGCAATATTCTCATGGAATATTCCTCTTGTGTAGCCTTACTAACATGTAAAAGTCTGAAAGTAGACTACTTTTCACACTTGATTCCATATACAATTTAAAACATGTATCTTTGACAATTAAATCTCTTTCAAGAAATATCATTTTTCCCCTTTAAATATGAGATCATATGACCATATAGATAGAACTGGAAGGATCAATTGAATTGATTTAATTCAACCATCATATTTCAGTAGTGGAAACTGAGGATCAGGGAGCATCATTGGCTTGCTTGGAGTCATAAAAGTGGCAAAAAAGAGAGCTTATGTTTGAACCCAGATCTTTGGGATCCAAATTGAGTATTCTTGACACTTATAAACAAATTTACTTAGTATATTTGAAACCTTTAAATAACATTTCTAATTAAAGAACTGATATGAATAAAGAACAGGTTTTCAATTATAGAGGAATTATTGTTTCTATAAGCTATTCATATATATCCTTATATGTACATATATAGTTCACATGTATATGCATATGTTATATCTATATATGCATATTTTGTATATAAATTTAATACAAAATATTAATCTACTAGAATTTTTTTTTCTGTGATTTGCCTTGCCATGGATGTAAACCTGAGTTTTTAAAGAGTACCGTTCATTGGAACATGCTGTAAAAAAATTGCATCATTAAAAATAAAATTTTCTTTGTTTCCTAAATGTTTACTCATCCAATCTCTCTTCTAAGATTCTCTGCTTCTTTTCTGAAGCTGTTATATCTTAGTTATTACCTTCTAATTCTTGTTTTCATACATTGATTGTGTGTAATTATAACAAACTCTTGACATATTAATTGAATGCCAAAGTATTAATTTCAGTCTACTTTTTTTTTGGTATCATGATCCAATTCCAGCAATTTGTACCTGATTCCTCTCTCTTAAGTGAATGATATGTTATTTCCAGTACTAACAAAGTGTCTTTCTTTTTATTTCTAAAATGAAATGTAAGGGTGAGCCACATTCTTCTGTTATGAGTTCAAATGTTGGAGTTCTTGTTCTTCTTAAAACACAGCCGGTTTAGAGGCTTAGAGCCCTCCGAATATCTCCAAATCCAAAGGTTCTGTCCTTCAGCCTCTGCCTCTGCTTTCTTCAGCCTCCAACCAACACAGAGATGGAATGTCTCTCTTGTCTCCTTCTGGGGAGCCCAGCCACCAACTACAGTGGTGTGAGATGAAGATGAATCTGGTTGTCCACTGAACTCTCACTCGTAGCTTTATCCTCTGAAAGCTCTTCATCTGCCACCAGGCAGCCAAGTGGAAAAAATGTATTCTCTCTTGCCTTGCCTCGGAGAAAGGGCTTCTGGCATAACTCCACTGAAATCTGACCGAGAGCTTCTGTCTGTTTCTTTTATCCAAGAGGGAGGAATTGTGGGATATGAGAGAGAGGGATTATGGGTTTTCTTCCATAGTGCTCTCTGGCCCAAAGAGCTTTAAGGGAGGTGTGGACTCCCTTGAAGTTAGAAAGTTTACTTTGTGAAGCTGGCATACTTGTGAACTCCAATGAGTAAAGGTGTGGACACAAGCCTTGTATTAATTAGTTCTGCTTAGTACCTTGTTTCAGGTTCTGGCCAAAATCTTCTTGTAAGATTAGATCAACTCTAATTAGTTAGCAGTTAGTAAGGATTCCAACATTCTTCCAAAAATAGTTGGCCCTCTACAGTTCTGTCATTGAGGCTAATTTCTAATTTCAGATAAAACCAGTAATAATGACTGTCAAAGTTTGGCTTTCATTTTTTTTTTATTTAAGAATTGCCAGTAAGTAATTTTTTTGGGGAAAAAAGGAAAATGGACTTCTTCTCCCCAGACAGGTTGAATTGAAATCACTCAGATCCAGTTTTCCCATTTAAAGAGACCAGAAAACCAGAGTAAGAAAGAAACCCAAAAGTGTGTGTGTTTTACCTCCCACATTCACTACTTTTCTTTCTATTATAAATGAAAATAGTGAATACTCCATACTATTTGGATCCATTTACTCTCTCATGATATTACAATATATAATTTTAATATGGTTGCTTAATATTTTAAACATAGTAAAAATGACAAGTATATTTGATATAAAAAAATCTGAAGTGAAATGAACAAAAAAGTAACTCATCCATTAGATTAAAGAGAGGCAATTTAAAATAAAAATATATTAGAACTTAAATAATTAAACTTGGAACTAAGAAATAAATGATCAAATCGAAAATGATAAAACATTACTCAGAAGAAAGAAAATGGAGATAAGAGAAAAAAATATTTTTATCTCTTCTGTGACTTTATTATCCACAGGTTTTTTTTAGTACCTAGATTCTATCTCACATATGGATCCCTGGAAAGTTTAGTTAATGGACCCCACTAATGTATTTCCTGTATCACTCTTGTTTTTGAGGCATGATTAAGTGACTTGCCCAGGATCACACAGCTAGGAAGTGTTAAGTGTCTGAGATCAAATTTTAACTCAGGTCTTCCTGATTTCAGGGCCACTGTGCCACCTAGCTGCTCCTCCTGTAGCACTCTTAATAGTTAACCTGAGATCAAAATAAGATGAGAGACATTTTGTTGGATGGCATAGAAAATTAAGTGACCCCCAAAAAACCAACTTTTCTTTTCTTCATTCACATGAATAGAGTATTTTTTCCCATAGATTCCCATGGAATCAGTGGAAGAAAACATAAAATTGAAGAACATGTGAGAGCAGATGACATGTGTTTATGTGTATACACATATATAAACATGTATATATCCGTATAATACACAAAGAGAGAGGTTATTTATTTAAATGCTATATTCCCTTAAAATAAGATAGCATGAAGGCATCAATCATGAATTACAGAAACTCTATAATCAAAGTACCTTTTAGTTAATAGTTGTTTAATATATGCTTGCTAAATGTTGAATGGATGACAAAGGGCTTACTCTCCATACATTCATTTTCATCAACAAATTCTAATACTTTTTTATTGATGAAACAAAGTTTGAATTATCATTGGCTTCAATGATAAAAGGATACCTGATAAATATAAAACAAGTTTGTTAAAACACAGGGAAAGACAAGAAATCATTCAACATTTCTTCTATTTGTATAGATTATTTAGAAAACTCTTCCCCCATTTTCTTCCTGTAAATGTACATATTTTAATGAAGATTTAATGAAGCTTTTTCTAAACAGTTTTCTGGGACTTTGGGCACTTGTGTAATTGCTATTTTCATGGTATCAGCAGTCATCTTTTTAAAGTTGAGAGATAGTGTTGCAGAGTGCATCAAATATTGAATTTAGAAAAATAAGTTTTGTATCTTGCCTCTGATATTTGCTAACTACATGACTAGAAAAGTCACTATCTTAGTTGCCATTTTAAACATTTAAGCTGGTTGTAAAAACAGCTAAGTTATTGAACTTTGACATTTGTAATGAGATTCAAAAGAGGTAATGTAAAAAGTACATTGCAAAATCAAATTTTATTATTAATCAAATGAACAAGTATTTATTAAATACTATTATATTGCAGTAATTGGGCTAGGTCATTTGAAAAGAAAGAAAAAAGTATATGCCCCTCTACAGCTTATATTCTATTAAGGAAAAGAGTATTTGCACATATCTGTACACAAAAGTGTGTGTGTATGTGTGTGTGTGTGTGTATAATGTATGTGTATAAATATATACATACAAATATATGTAATATATAAAGTAAATACAAAGTGTTTTGGTGGGTAAATGGAGGTATTACTTGCTATTAATTTGATGCTTTATATGAATTAGTCCATGCTGAAATGAGTAAAAAAAGATATTCATTGATTTATTCACTCATTGAAAAAAAAAAACATTTTCTAAACAATTATGCTACTGTGCTACCATAATAGTTTAAATCAGATATGCTTCCTGCTTTTATATAGTTCACAGACTAATAAGAAATGTGTGTGTGTATCCATGCATGCATGCATGCCATTATACAATATAATGTTTTGATGCTATGATAATATGATGAAGTACAAAATAAAGAATTTTGTAAGGGTTTAAATGGAGATTTAAAAAAAAACAAGACAAATCAGACACATCTTGAGGCAGCACATATTTTAAAAGCAAATTTGTAATTTTTGTATGCTCAAAGATGTTTTAGCAAAATTTTATTACTAAAATTGCTGAAGAATGCATTATGATATAAAAGAATCCCAGTATGCTCTCCTGGATGAGTGCTAGTGAAATAAGGGGGAAAAAATGTCCAGCAATGATTGATATGTATGTAGATTTTAAAACTGCAGGCCTGCATTATAAAAGGCATCAGAAATAGCCTGCACTATAAATTCTTTTCAAAATGCAGAATAAATTTATCAAGAAGCTCTTCTGTGTTCATCCCTTGTGAGTTTGCATGAGTCATTTTAGGGATTCTAATCTATCCAATGAATTGTCTAAATCACACTGTACTCTCTGTCCTGTGAAAATAAAACTTCAGCATTCTCTATTTGAGACAGCCAGTTTATCATGGCACAAATCAAAAAGCCCACACAAAGCCACCTCAGATTTCAGCCCCTTAGTTATCAGATTGGACTTGCTATCAGTCTTCTCACTGAATTGTGACCTTGTAAAAAGTAGAATGTTTTGTAAATTTCAATATACTTTGGGCCATGTTGTTAAGAGTCTGGTATTACTGGCAGAATCTTTTCTGGTTAAAAAAAAAAAGGCTGGAGGAGAGGATTTCAGATTAAAAACAATAGTTTTAATCCAGTGAAAAATAGATTTATGTGGTAAAATATCCAATTATATATATATAATTTATTGAATATCTACATAAAAATGAGATAATAAACTTAAAATCAGAAGAGATATTGAAGGTCATATATATGTATATAAATAAAAGAAACAATCCATTATTTAAGGGATAAGGAAAGTGAATCACAGAGTGATAAAGTGACTTGTCCAATGCCATATTAAGTAAGTAGCAGAGTTCAGTTTTGAATCCAAATTATGTAATTCAAAACTCTATTTTTTTCCACTTGTCATGTTATTTCTTTTGAGGCAATGGTTGTAAGCTGTTATGATGTAATTAAGGATTAGAACCTTTTGGTTCAAATGGAAAATTTTCGTCAGCATATTTAATACAACATTTGTCAAAAAAAAATAATAGGAACAATAAAGGAAAGAAAAAGAGCAAAAATGAAGAGTATACTTTTTCTAAAATTATTAAAAGAAGTCTTCAAACAATTTGGACAAACATCAAATAATGTTATAAATCCCATGTAAATCCATAAAATTCAATAGATGAGACAGAATGGAAAATAAGAACCAAAAAAATGCAAATATTTAAGAAAATAAGCAGCATGTTACAATTTTTTTGTTTGGTTTAAAATTAGCTAATGGGTTTGAATCCCATTTCTTTCAAATTGCTATCTTAAACAAGTCATTTAATGATTTTGTCTCAGTTTCCTCAGTTGTCAAATCAAAAAATGAATACATAGCTACTGCAAAGATAAACACGAGATAATATAAATACATATACATACTTTGTGACCTAACACTATTCAAATACAATGTACTTTTTTTGTTATTTTATTATCTTCATAATTAATTTCACTCTTTGGTGAATTCCTAAATATATCCCTAGACTGAATAACTTTTGGCAATAGACATTCATGAATTTTATGCTCAATTCAAACCATTAGTCAACTTTATACAAAAAATATTCCTCAAAAACTCTCTTCAGCTATCAGAGTTTTCTCTTTACCACAAGCACAAAAGAGCTGTTATTTATTTCATATAAATTGATTGTAAAAAGTAGTTTTTCATTTATTTGATTTTTCTAATAACCCATGTTATATCACTACTACAGTTTATTTAACATCTCTGATTCAATCTTACAATTTGCAGAACTAAAATATAGAAACAGTTACACTACTAGTAATAAAAGTTACATTTTTACATGGGAGTACCTTAATTGATTTGTCAAAATATTTGTAAATTGTCTCGTATATTTAGTCATGGCTCTATAAATACTATTGATGCTAATGTTTTAGACAATAGAAATATATAAAATAAGAATTTGATGATGTCAAATAGTATCCTACAATTAAAATTGTTATAGTCAATAACATAGTTGCTTCTCAATTAGATATAAATGAATATGTAAATATTTCAAATATATGGTATTTTATACATTTGCAAATATAGAAATTACCATATTTTTGAATAAATGTTTAACTCTTGTTAGAGTAAGAATCAAGATGAACATAAGACAAAAATGACAAAATAAAAGAATTTAGTCTTTGAAAAGTATCAAAGCAACCATCTACTTAATCCATACAAGAAAGGAATTCTTAATATAACAATTTGGCATGTGGTCATAGAACTCTTTTTTGAAGGCTTTATATGAGAAGATATATACCTTTGTGTTCTCCTTCATTTTTTCCAATGGTCTATCATATCTAACTAAACCCAAAATGCTATTCATCTCCTTAGCTCCATTCTTATTTATCTGACCAGATAAATTGAGTAATTTATTGACAGCGTAAAACTGAGTTCCTTCACTAATATAGTTTTATTTTCTAGTTCCAGGAACTCATTTAACTTTTACTTAAAGAATTTAGAAGCAATATCTGTGGAACTTTTTAACAAAATGTAGTTTTCTTTGTTAACTCTTTTAATTCACATTATTTTTGTTTTTGCTTTGTCTAATATCACAATTGCTACCTGAGAAGTTTTTGATGTTTGCTGAAACATATTTGATTTTGCTCCAGTCCTTTATTTTAATTCTATTTTGATCTTTTTTGTTTCAGGTATACTTTTTGTAAACACATTGACAGATTTTAGTTTTTAATTCATTCTACTATACAGTTTGATTCTCTCTCTCTCTCTCTTTCTGTGTGTGTGTGTGTGTGTGTGTGTGTGTGTGTGTGTCTCCTTGCTCCTTGCTCAAAAATCTGTTTTCCTTCTAACCATAGACCTCCTTAATCTTCCCCTTCACTCTTTCTCTAATCAGCTCAGACTTTTATTTCTCTATTGAGCAAGATAGATTTCTTTACATTCTTTGAATCAGGTCAGATAAAAATAAGCATTAATTATTGCCTGCTCCATTCCCATTTTCCTTGTCAGTGTAAAATCATTTTTGCATTTCTTTTATGATAAATAAGTTTTCCCATTCTTCCTTCCATTTTCCAATTCTCCCACTCCTTTGTTTCTCCCTTTAATTTTTGAGGGCATTCCAAAATAATATACTGTATACACTATATTTATATAGCCTCCTTTTAACTGCCCTAATAATGATAAAATTCTTAGGATTATATGTACCATTTTCTCAAATAGAAATACAAATAGCTTAAAATTATTAATTTCCTTATGATTTTTATTTTTTGTTTATCTTTTTATTCTTTGCTCAATTCTTGTGTTTAAACATGTAATGCTTAATTCATCTCTGGTGTTTTTCTTCATGAAGACTGGAAAGGCCTCTATTTCATTAAATGTCTGTTTTTTTCCTTAAAGAATAAACCTCACTTTTGTTGGGTAACATTTTGTCTCTTTTTTTAATTAAACTTTTTTTTAATGTTCAAAACATATGGATAGATAATTTTTAACGTTCCACCCTTGCAATTTTTTCCTTCCCTTCAGCTCACACCCTTCCCTAGGTAGCAAGTAATCCAATATATGTGGCATATATTTGCAAATCTTTTACAAATATTTCCACAATTTTTATTCTGCACAAGAAAAATAAGATAAAAAAGGAAAAATGAGGGAAAAGCAAGATGAAAGGAAACAATAAGGAAAAAAACTATATTGTGATCCACACTCAGTCCTGACAGTCCTCTGTCTTGGTGTTGAGAACTCTCTTCATCACAAGACCATTGTAACTGATCTGAATCACCCTGCTGTCCATCAGAATTGATCATCATATAATCATGCTGTTGCTTTATACAAGATTCTCCTGGCTCTACTCAATTCACTTAGCATCAGTTAATATATATCAATCCAGATTTTTCTTTAAATTATCCTGCTGATCATTTCATAACACTCATGTACAATAACTTATTCAGCCATTCTCCAATTGATGGGTATTCACTCAGTTTCCAGCTTCTTGCCACTAAAAAAAAGCTGCTGCAAATGCTTTTGTGCATATGAATCCTTTTCCTCTTTTTTATGATCTCTTTGGGATACAAGCTTAGTAGAGAAACTGTTGGATCAAAGGGCAGGCACATTTTGATAGCCTTTTGACCATAGTTCCATGTAATTCTTTAGAATGGTTGGATCAGTTCACAACTACACCAACAATGTGTTAGTGTCCCAGTTTTCCACACATGCCCTCCAACATTCATCAATATCTTTTCCTATCATGTTAGCCAATCTGAGAGTGGGTAGTGGTACATCAGAGTTGTCTTAATTCATCCCTGATCAATTGTGATTTAGATAATTTTTTTTCATTTAACTAAAAATGGTTTTAATTCCTTCATCTGAAAATTGTTTATATCATTTGACCACTTATCAATTGAAAAATGGCTTCTATTCTTATACTTTGAATCAATTCTCTATATATTTTAGAAATAAGGCCATTTTCCATCCCGGTTTACACCTTTCCTTTTAATCTTATCTGCATCAGTTTTGTTTGTATAAAATCTTTTTTAACTTAATATAATCAAAATTATTCATTTCGCAATCCATAGTATACTCTAGTTCTTCTTTCACTGTAAGTTTTCCTTCTCCACAGATCCACTCTTTGTTCTTCTACTTTGGTTATATTATCATTCTTTATGTCTAAATCATGAACTTATTTTGAATCTTAACTTGGTATAGGGTGTTAGGTGTGTGTGAATGCCTATTTTCTGCCATACTAATTTCCTAATTTCCCAGGAAGTTTTGTCAAATAATGAGTTCCTTTCCCAGAAGCTTGGGTCTTTTGGTTTATTAAACACTACTGTAGTCATTGACTATTGTGTATTGAGAATCTGACTTATTTCACTGATCAGCTACCCTATTTCTGTGCCACTATCAAATGGTTTTGATGACTGCTGCTTTGTTGACTGCTTCTGAAACAACTACACAACTTCATTTGCATTTTTTTCATTAATGCCCTTAAATTCCTCCAGATGAACTTTCTTAAGAATTTTTTTAGTTCTATAAAATAATTTCTTAGGAATTTCATTGTTATAGCACTAAATAATAAGATTAAAGTAATATTGTCATTTTTGTTGTTGGGAATGTTGAAAAATTATAAATCAAATTATAAAATATGATGAAATATTTTATTTATTACAGAGTATAAATATGTAATTTTGAATATATTGGTTTATATTATATAAATATGATGGAAAACTATTTATATATTTTATGTATCCTTATTATTTTTAAAATAATTTTAACATATGCATATAAATAAATATATTTTATCAGTTTTAAGGGGTTCCAAATGTATTTATTTATTTAGATGGTTTTATACATAAGATGCTTATATACATAAAAAAGAAAGAGAAAAACAATGAACTAGGCATGCAACTAAAAAAGCTAGAAAAAGAACAAATTAAGCCCCACCCAATTAAGTACCAAATTTGAAATTCTGAAAATAAAAGGGGAGATTAATAAAATTTAAAGAAAACTATTGAAAGTTGTTTTATGAGAAAAAAAAACAATATAAGAAATAAACCTTTAGTTAATTTGGTTAGATAAAGTAAAGAAAAATTGTATCAAATTGTTAGTATCAAAAATAAAAATGGTGAACTTTCTACCAATGAAGAGGAAATTAGAGCATTAATTAGGTGCTATTTTGCCCAACTATTTGCCAATAAATCTAATAATCTAAGTGAAATGGATGAATATTTATAAAAATATAGATTGCCCAGATTCACAAAGGAGGAAATAAATTACTTAAATAGTCCCATTTTAGAAAAAAAGAAGTTGAATGCTTTCATTAACCCCCTCAGGAAAAAAAAAATTCCCAGGTCAGATGAATTTACATGTAAATTTTATCAAACATTTAAAGGATGATTAATTCCAATCTATGTAATCTATTCTTTTTTGGAAAAATAGGGAAAGAAGGAGTCTTACTAAATTCATTTTATGACACAGATATTATTCAGATACTTAAATCAGGTAGGATTAAAAAAAAAGAAAGAAAATTATAGATCAGCATTCCTAATGATTATTTATGCAAAAATCTTTTTTTAAAAAATTAGCAAAGGTATTATAGCAAGTTGTTCCCAGGTTATTACACCATAACCAAGTAGGATTTATAAAAGAATGCAGGACTGGATCAATATTAGGAAAAAAATTAGCAGAATTAAATATATTATAACCAGAATAACAGAAATGGTATGATTAGAAATAAGTGCAGAAAAAGCATTTGATAAAATCCAATACCCATTCCCATTAAAAACATTAGAAAGCATAGCTATTAAAAAGATCAATATGTTCTATCTAAAATCATTAGCAAACATCATATGTAATGGAGATAGACTAGAAGCTTTCAATAAGATCAGGAGTGAAGCAAAGTTGTCCATTGTCACCATTACTATTCAGTATTGTATTAGAAATGTTAATTTTAGCAATAAGAGAAGAAAAAGAAATTAAAGGAATTAGAGTAGGTAATAAGGAAATGAAGTTATCACTAAGATGCTCGAAGAATACCATCATATTATCTACAAAGCTATTGTTCTCTAAATTATCTCTAAGATGCTCGATGGCATACTTCGAGCCTCTTAGAGAATCAATTAAAAGCTACTAGAAACAATTCAAATCTTTAGCAAAGTTCCAGGATAAAAAGTAAATCCAAAGAAATCATCAATATTTCTTTATGTTACCAACAAAATCCAGCATCAAGAGATACAAAGAGAAATACCATTTAAAATTACTGTGGATAATATAAAATATTTGGGAGTCAACCTGTCAAGAGAAAGTCAGGAATTATATGAACACAACTAAAAAGCACTTTACACACAAATAAAATCAATTGAAAGAATATCAAGTGCTCATGAGTAGGACAAGCTAATGTAATAAAAGTAATGATTCTGCCTAAATTAATCTACTTATTTAGTACCATACCAGGAAAACTCCCAAGAAATTATTTTACAGAGCTAGAAAAAACAATAACAAAGTTCATCTGGAAGAACAAAAAGTCAAACATTTCAAGGGAATTAATAAAAAATGCAAATGAAGATGGCCTAACTACCTGACCTGAAACTATATTATAAAGCAATGGTCTTCAAAACCATTTGGCATTGGCTAAGAAATAAAGTGGATCAGTGGATATGTTAGGTTCACAAGACACAATAGTTAATGACATAGTAATCTAGTGTTTGATAAATCCAAAGATCCAGCTTCTGAGATAAAACATTTGACAAGATTTGCTAGGAAAATTGGAAATTAGCATGATAGAAACTAGGCACTGGCCCACACCTAACACCTTATACCAAGATAGGGTTAAGTAGGTTCATGATTTAGACATAAAAAGTGACATTAGAAGAACAAAGGATCTAGACAATAAGGGATGATTTACCTATCAGATTTTTGGAAAAGGAAGAATTTGTGGCCAAAGAAGAATTAGAGTATATTATGAATGTAAAATGAAGAGTGTTAATCACATTAAATTGAAAAGCTGTACAAACAAAATCAATGCAGACAAGATTAGAAGGGAAGCAATAAATTAGGAAAACATTTTTGTATCCAAGCATTTTGATAAAGGCATCATTTCTAAAATATATAGAGAACTGACTCAAATTTATAAGAATACAAGTCATTCCCCAGTTGATAAATGGTCAGAGGATATGAACATATAATTTTCAGATGAAAAATTTAAAACATATTAGTCATATTAAAAATGTTCTAAATCAGTAATCATCAAAGAAATGCAAATTAAGACAAATCTGAGGTCTTACTACACATCTCTCCCTTTGACTAAGACAACAGGAAAAGATAATGATGAATGTTGGAGGGAATGTGAGAAAATTCAGACACTAATACATTGTTGGTGAAGTTGTGAACTGATCCAACCATTGTGGAGAGCAATATGGAACTACACCTAATGGGTTATCAAACTGTACATACCCTTTGATCCTTCAGTATAATGATATTGTGTGATGTAATGATACTGGACCTGTATGCCAAAGAGATCATAAAAAAGGGAAAAGGCGCCATATGTGTAAAAATGTTTGCAGAAGCCCTTTTTTGTAATGGTACAGACCTGGAAATTAAGTAGATGCTCATCAGTTGAAGAGTTGCAGAATAAGTTGTGATATATGAATGTGATGGAATATTATTATTTTATAAGTAACAATCAGCAGAATGATTTCAGAAAGGTCTGAAGAGACTTCCATAAATTGATGCGAAGTGAAGTGATAGAACCAGGAAAACCTTGTACACAGCACCCCAAGATTATTTGATGATCAATTCTGATGGACATGGCTCTTTTCAATGCAGGTCACTTCCAATGGTCTTCTGATGAAGAGAACCATCTGTAGCCAGAGAGAGAGGACTGTGGGAACTGAGTGTGGATCACATCATACTATTTTCACTTTTTTTATTGTTTGCTTGTGGAAATATATATATTGAAGAATATCCCATGTTTAACATATGTTGGATTACTTGCCAAATAGAAAAGGCACTGGGAGGGGGAAAGGAGGGAGAAAAAAAAAGGAATATAAGATTTTGCAAGAGTGAATGTTGAAAATAAAAAGCTTTATTTACAAAAAAAATAAATGTAGATAACCATCAAAAATTCAGTACTCATCTTAAATCCACTAATGGAATAAAAATAAGTTTTCATTATTATAATTGGAAGCATTTCTCTAGAACAAATAATTAGCATTAGTTTTAATAGGTAAGCATTGATATACTTCTGAATAATATCAGGGAATGGAGAAAATAGATCTACTCTCTGCTGAATCACTATCTGCATGTCAATTATCTTCTCAATGCTCTGTATAGGTCTCTAATATTATAAGTTCAAAGCAAGATATTGATTTGTCACTGACTTCTTAGAGCAAAATTCTAAAGTAGGATAAATAAAAAATCATCTAATTGCATAATTATATGTTGATCTATTAAATAAGTTATTGGTAATGAAAATTGGTTATAAGATAAATAAAAGAGGCTTGAAAGCAGTTTTTCAAGAGACCCTAACCTACTTGACAAGTAGTAAATTATAGCAGCCAAATTGAATGCAGAAAATGAATTCATTCTGAGGCTAACACAATTATGAGAGCCCCGAGTTATTTTTATGTAAGGTATAATTAATTCTCAACTTCCATTGAGGTATTCCTAAAAAAAAAAAAAAAAAAATGAAACAAAAGTAAAAAATACAAATTTTATTATTTTGAATTTATGGGAAATAGATTAAATTGCCACTGTGACCCAAAACTGCTGGGACAATAATGTTAGTCACTCATAGGACTTTGTCCTACTATATGCATAGAAATGATCAAGTAGATGTCATGGGCATGTCTTGTCCATATTTCCCATAGCAAAACTTTAGATCTTTTCCATTCTTTATGCATACTTGACATTGGCAGTTCAAATGGCCAATTCTGGCCTAATGTTGTACAAGTAAAAGAGATCAGACTCTTCTATTTTCAGGAAATGAAAAGGTACTATTTAAATTACGGAATGCTTCCTTAAAAAAGGGGAGGAGGGGTCATTTTTTTAATACTGATATTTTGCTTGGGTTGCTATATCCTAATTATGATCTCTGAAGAATTCAAAGTGAATTCATCTGAATGCAATGGAACAGCAAAAAAAAATATCGTCTTCATTTATGTAGGAAAATATAAATGCAAATTTAGAAATTTAAAAGGATTTAATCTTTCAAAATTTGTAAATTATTTAATATTTAATATTAATATTTTATTTTCTCTCCAGCTACATGCAAAATCAATCTTTAACATTAGTTTTTTCTTTGTTTGTTTTAGTTCCAAATTCTCTCCTCCCCTCCCTTAAGAAGAATGTTTATCATATGGGCACTCATGTAAGACATATTTATACATTAGTTCAATTGTGAAAGAAAACACAGACAAATAAGAAATATAAAGAAGACAAAGGAAAAAGTTTGATTGAATATGCATTCTGATTACATCAGTTCTTTCTCTAAGGTGGATAACATTTTTTACCATAATTCCTTTGGAATTATCTTTGATCATTGCGTTACTGAGAATAGTTAAATCTTTCATAGTTAACCATCACACAGTATCATTTTTACTGTGTACAATTTTCTCCTAGTTCTATTCATTTCACTTTGCTTCAGTTCATGTAAAAGTCTTCCATTTTTGTTGTTTGTTTTTTTTTTTCCTTGTGAAGAGGTGGAAATTTATTGGAATATAAACATTCAGAGAACATATAAAAAACATATACAGAGTCTTGCTGTAAGAAGATCTCTGAGGTATCCATCTGCCACTTAGGCTACCCAGGTGCTATCACATTTTCTTCTGTTAGAATAAATAAGATATGGGGAAGTAAAGGAGGGCGCATGGCTGCTGCCCTCACTGTTTGGTTAAAAAAAGGTTCTTTCTGGGTAAGCAGATCGTGGAGCCAGTGACCTTTGCCTGGATCCTCCTACACTGCTACCCCTCCCTCCCTCTCCCAACATAGCCTTCTGCCTGGGAGGCTGATCATCAGTGGAGGTCGGCACTGCTTAGGCATCCTGTACTACTTCTGCTTCCTCCAGGTGAAAAGTCCATCTTGCATGACCAAACCCTTGGGAACTGCACGCCAATCACGGGGCCTGGGACAAACCACAAGCACAGGCCAGGCCAGTGAGGAAGGCCCTAGTCCCATCCTAAGGATGCTGGTTTGAAGAGCTGCAGCTTTTTGCTTACCAGGGCCATCTCAAGGAGTGGGCTCTCCAAGGGCCAGGAGAAGATCCTTGGCCGAAGGAAGGAAGCGAGGCTACACCGACTTCTGCTTAATGGTTTTCCTTCCTTCCCCAGTCAAGCCATGCTCCTGCACTGTGTTGATTGCCTCTGCCACTGCCGTCAGAACTGGGAAGAGAGGCGCTGACTTTCCTACTGTAGAAGCACCTACGGCCTCTGTGCAAGAAGTGCTTCTGGTCACAATATTCAAACAACAGCCTCAAGACCACAGAGCTAGAGAGAAAAGAAAGCCAGTGGGAAATCTCTCTTCTCAGGCGGTGCAACTGGAGAATCCTGCTCTGTGACTCCAACCAGTAAGACTCTGAGGCTTCAACTATGCCACTGAGGGGCAAAAGCACTGCCCCCAAATGCAATATAGGAGTTGAAGTTCGATTTGTGGCAAGCCCCATTTTAGCAGGAAAGGGACCTGCTCACACTATCTTGTAGCACAACCATAGTCCATCAAAATAATGTAAAACAATTTGTTCAGCCATTCCCAAATTGATGAATATCCTCTCAATTTCCAATTCATTGTCATTATTTAAAAAGCTATTGTAAGTATTTTGTGTACATATAAGCCCTTTATTTTTTTTTTAATCTTGTTGGAATAATATACAAATAGTGATATATTTGATCAAAGTCTATAAGTGATTTCATAACCATTTGGGGCATAGTTCTAAATTGTTCTACAGAATGGATTACAATTTCATCAATTGTGCATCAGAATCTCAATTTTATTACATCTATTTAAACATTTATTTTCTTTTTCTGTCATATTAATCAATTTGCTAGATTAAGATAGTAGCTCAGAGTTTATATTTCTTTCATTGATAGTGGATTTAGAATTTTTTTCATATTCTTACAGATAGCTTTGATTATTTTCATCTGAAAACTATCTATTCATATCACTTTACCATTTTTAATTAAGAAAGTATTCTTATTTTTAAATTTTGACTTAATTTTGTTTATACTTGAGAAAGACAGAATCTTGGTAGATAAGTTGGAGGCTGTCATACTACAAGTGAAGTGAAATGTCAGAACTAAAGTAGTCAAATACAGATTTGGGGATAGTTTGTATCACTATGATAAACAGTGATCAGAGAGAGAGAAAAACTGCCCACATTTGAAGACAGCACTGATCTTGAGATTTCTCAGGGAACAGGCTATAATGTATCAAAAAAAAATAATAACCTGAGACTTCTGTTATTAAATTAATGATTACAATTGTTTCCCATAGTCAACCACATACAAATATCCAGAAAGCCAAGAAGTTATAGTAATACAGATTGTTTTCACTCACAGAAAATAGTAAAGATCATATAGAACATTCTCCCATGCTATGTTACAAATTCTGATTAATGTCCAGAATAAGTGTTGATAGTATAAAATCTTTGGGAAACTATCTGCCAAGGGAAAGTCAGGAACTATATGAACAAAACTACAAAATACTTTCCACACAAAGTCAAATCTAATCAGTTGGATAAATATCAAGTGCAAATATAATAAAAATTATAATACTACCTAAATTAACCTATTTATTTAGTGTCATACCAATTAAACTCCCAAGAAATTATTTTACAGATCTGGAAAAAATAATAACAAAGTTCATCTGGAAGATCAAAGGTTAATAATTTCAAGGGCATTAATGAAAAAAAATGCCAATGAAGGTGGCCCAGCTGTGCCTGACTTGAAAATATATTATAAAGCAGTGGTCATCAAAACCATTTGCTAGTAGCTAAGAAGTAGAGTATTTGATTAGTGGAATAGATTAGGTTCACAGGGCAAATAGTCAATAACTACAGCAATCTAATGTTTGACAAACCCAAAGACCCCTGCTTTTGGGATAAGAACTCACTGTTTGACAAAAACTGTTGGGAAAATGGGAAAACTGGAAAGTAGTATGACAAAAACTAAGCATTGATCCACACCTAACACCATATAACAAATTAAGGTTGAAATGGGTTCATGATTTAGACATAAAGAGTCATATTATAAGGAAATTAGAAAAACATAAGATAATTTACCTCTAATATCTGTGGAGAAAGAAGGGATTTGTGACCAAAGAAGAACCAGAATTCATCACTGAACACAAAATAGATAATTTTGATTATATTAAGATAAACAGTTTTTGTACAAAGAAACTAATATGAGACAAGATTAAAAGGGAAGCAATAAATTGGGAAAACATTTTTAAATTTAAGGGTGCTGATAAAGGCCTCCTTTCAAAAATATATGTAGATTTGACTCAAATTTATAAGAATTCAAGCCATCTCCAACTAATAAATGGTCAAAGGATATGAACAAATAATTTTCAGATAAAGAAATTAAAACCTAATCTAGTCATATAAAAAGGTGCTCTAAATCACTATTGATCAGAGAAATGCAAATTAAGACAACTCTGAGATACTACTACATGCCTCTTAGATTGGCTAAGATGACAGGAAAAGATAATGACTAATGTTGGAGGGAACTTGGGAAAATTGAGACACTAATATGCAGTATTATATATTATTACATAGTTCACAGTAGAACTGTGAACAGATCCAGCCATTCAGGATAATAACTCGGAACTATGCTCAAAAAGTTATCAAACTGTGCATACCCTTTGATCCAGCAGTGTTTTTATTAGGCTTAGATCCCAAATCTATTTGGGATCTACCTTAAAGGACTGAAAAGGACTAACATGTACATAAATGTTTGTGGCAGCCTTTTTGTTGTAGTGGCAAGAAACTGGAAACTGAGCAGATGCCTATCACTTGGAAAATGGATGAATAAGTTACAGTATATGAATGCTATGGAATATTATTGTTCTGTAAGAAAAGATCACCAGGATGATTTTAGAAAGGCCTGGAGAGATTTATATGAAATGATGCTAAGTGAAATGAGCAGAACCAGGAGATAATTATACATGGAAATAACAGGTTTATATGATGTTTAATTTTGATGGATTTGATTCTTTCCAACAATACGATGATTGAAAGCAGTTCCAGTGATCTTATGATGAAGAGAACCATCTACACCCAGAGATAGAAATGTGGGAACTGAGTGTGGATTACAACATATGATTGTTATTCTTTTTCTTGTTGTTTGCTTACATTTTGTTTTCTTTTTAATTTCTTTTCTTTTTGATTTGATTTTTCTTGTTCAGCAAGATTAATGTATAAATATGTATACATGTATTGCATTTAACATGTTTTAACATGCTTAATCTATATATGATTACTTGCCATCTAGCGGAGGGGCTGGGGGGGGGAGAGAAGGAGAAAAATTTGGAACACAAGGTTTTGTAAGGGTCAATGTTAAAAAACTATCAATTCATACATTCTGAAAATAAAAAGCTTTAATTTAAAAAAAAAGGTGGGACAACTGCTTTTGTGGGAAACATTCAGAAAGTCCAGCATTTCCTGTTTTATTGCACCATGCTTCATATATTAATCTCTTTTATTTTCCTATATTTTAGGAACTAAAATATATTTATGTCAAAATCTAAAAAAAAAATGAAGAAAATATACAGTTTCAGTGGGTAAATCCACATAACAACGGATAACACGTTTCAACATGGGAGGAATCACACAGGCAAATAAGATAACAGGCAATATGAGTAAACAAGATGCTACAAAGGATTTCCATGAATCCTAAAAAGAAGGTATAGAAAATAATTGCTGTCTTGCATCTCTCATTCATTGAGCCGCCTCGGGTAGGTAGTGTACATATGTAGTAACCTTTTGTGAGTTATTGATATACATACAACAAGAGGAATTCACAACTACACATACACCTTCAGCAGCCAAAAGATATCTCAAAGCCAATCTCTTGTCCATAACTTCATGTGCCAGGGAGTCCAAAGATTCCTGCACGTTTTGAAGCCCTGTAGCAGTCTCATTAGCAATTACTTTTATGGTCATGGTAATATTTGTTATTCAATTGTCATATACATAGGGCTAACAGCCATGATCTTTCAGTGGTGGACATAGTCGGAGAGGGAACCATTCAATGTTTCCTGGATCTTCTCCTTCATTTCAAGGGTCTTCTCTTTTTCTGTCTCTTTCTGATGAATAATGTGGATACAACAAATTGGTACCCATAGGATTCCTTCTTCATTGGTGAGAGATACAAGCCCTCTCCCCCAAGTTATTAAACTGTCTGGTCCCTTTTGTTCATCACTCTCTGAATCTCTCCACATAACCTGGTGATTATCTAAAGATACTGGAGGTGCTTGCACTAGACTCTGCTTTCCAACAGGTTATGAAACCTGTCTGCTGGAGCCAGTGTGTCATCATCAAACAACAACAATAACAACTAAATAATAGAATAAAGGGTTAAGTTGAGAAGTTCTCTAGGGTTATCCATGGTTCCCCCTCTCTTTTGTTTTTGGAGAAGCACCTTTATATCTCTATTCTTCCTCTCTACTATTGCCTGTCTTAGAGAACTGATACTCTGCACAAAAGTGTGGGAAATGTTTAGAAATATATGTGAATCCATAATCTGTTTTTATTGCTTGTGACCTGACTATAACTGCAAAGACCTGTGTAAGGAATTCACTGACTACCTGGGTCATCACTTTTGCCACAAGTACCACAAAAGTTAGATTGAGAATGTATCCAGGGCAACATGGATAAAAGACAGACTGCCAAAAGATTTATAATGGGTCAAATCCATCAGTTAAATTTCATTGGACCTCAAACCATGAGGATTCTTCCCTGGAGGGAGCAGAGGAGCATGGAAGGAGGCAAGCCATATAGGCTTTTACTATGGTCCTAGCTGCTTCTTTCATTATCCCAAACTATGACAGAAAACTCATGCAGCCTGATGATATTTAGAATGAGATTCTTGGGCAGCCTGAAATAGGGGGTTGTTCACTAACATGGTAAGAAGGTGATCTGCCTTCGTTTCCATAAAAAGTAGGTCCTGGAAAACCATTTTGAGAAGGGACATGCAAGAGCTAATGAAGTAATGCTTACCTTGATTGTTTTACACTTGCTCCTAAAGCTCCTTAAAAAAAACTGATATATTTTAGAGACTAAAAATTTCATTTGAGCTATGGCAAGTCTTTGTACAACAACTACAGAATAAAGTAAATCAGATATTTTCTTTACATCTCCTGGGTAATAAGTAAGAGCTAGCATAATTTCATACAACTTATTGTGCTGCATGGATTGAAAGAAAGTTCTAACTTCTCTTTTTATAGCTGAGTCAGGAGTATATGCAGCACAAATGTTGTTTTGATGCATCTGTAAAGATGGTCAGTCCTTTAAGAGGGATCATAGAAACTCTTTCTTCAAAACCCATGGCCAATTATATAATTGCGGGCTATCCTTAAAGGGGACCTATAAATAAAGTTTAGAGCTGTGGCCAATAAAATTTGCCACTCTGGAATGGTTTCACAGCATATATTAATTTGTACATTGGTTAAAAAAAAAAAAGGTATATGTCTTGCTAGATCTTATCCCAGATAATTATATTACTTGTTTAATGACTTTTCAGGATTCTAGACAGAAGCACTGGATAAGGATAAGGCTTTGGTCTGGTTGTACTGCTTTTGCTATGGATTTCCAATTATTGGGGGGTTAGAATTTCATAAGCCAAATTCTCTAATAATATACTAACATAAGGTGGTATAAAGCCATAGCAGGGGGCCTCAAACTATAGATGAGGCAGCTGAGGACGTTTATCCTCTTCACCCAGGGCTATGAAGTTTCTTTATTTAAAAGCTTACAAAACAAAGTTTTTGTTTTTACTATAGTCTGGCCCTCCAACAGTCTGAGGGACAGTGAACTGGCTCCCTATTTTAAAAAGTTTAAGGACCCCTGCAGGGTACAATCCTTTTCTAGATCTTTGATAACTTCCAGATTAACAAGAGTAAGTCTTCTCTTAATTTGACCTAGAAGCCCATTAGGGTCAGGTTCTTCAATGACAGGTTATGCTTCTATTCTCAACCCAAATGTATCCTGAACCTCCTCCTATGCCTTAACCAGGGCCCCCTGTAAGTGGGATATAGGCAGAGGATAAGACAGCTGTGCTGGAAGTGCTGATGGTGCCACTATCCTTCCTGTTTTTCAAACTCCTACCCATAAAGGTGAAGTTGAAGGAGGGTGATGAAAAAATAGTGGATTGGGAAGTAGGAGATACACCAAGGACACAGATGCAGGGGAGGGGGAGGGGTAGTGCAGGAAGGCTGAGGAATGGGGAAGTGCCATGTCTTTTAAACCTTCCAGTGTTATCTTTGTCTTTGGTTTTATTTAACATGCTGAACCCTTTAGAGTTGTCAACCCTATATTTTTATTTGTTTTCCTCATCCTCCTTTGTTTGGCACCCTGCACTAAAAGCCCTCTTTTTTGATAATTTGTAGGCTCTCAAAGCCAATTTTTCCATCCTTTATGATTTTTTTGGGATATAAACCCAGTAAAGCCACTGCTGTGTCAAAGGGTATATACAGTTTTATAATTCATAAGCATAGGTCCAGATTTCTCTCCCGGATAGTTGGATCATTTTACAACTCCACCAGTTTTTCCACATTCCCTCCAACATTTATTATTCTCTTTTCCTGTTATCTTAGTGAATGTGAGCAATATGAAGTAGTACCACGGAATAGTTTTAATTTGCATTTCTCTAATAAATAGTGATTTAGAGCATTTTTTCATATGAATATGGATGGCTTTAATTTAATTATCTGAAAATTGTTCATATCCTTTGACTATTTGTCAATTGAGAAATGACTTATATTCTCATAAATTTGATACGGTTCATTATATATTTTGGAAATTAAACCTTCATCAGATATACTGGGTATAAAGATTTTTCCCAGTTTTTTTAACTTTCCTTTTAATTTTATTTCTGTTGATTTTGTTTGTGCAAAAACTTTTTAATTTACTGTAATCAAAGTTGACCATTTTGCCTTTCCTCATATTCTCTATTTCTTTAGTCATAAATCCCTTGCTTTTTGAAAGATCTGATAGGTGAATTATTCCTTGTTCTCCTAATTTGTTAATGGTATCATTCTTTATGCCCCAAACATGTATCCACTTTGACCAATCCAGATGAAGCTCCAAAGGAGGATATGAGCTGGTCCCCAATTCACAAGTGTTTCTTGAAAAACTGCATAAAGGATCTTAAAAGAAAGAAGAAAAATGGGGAAAAGAAATGAGACCATTTCAAGAAGGAATGGAAAAAAAACATATAATATAGATGTGAAAAAGATAACAATTCACTGAAAGACAAAATTTATGAAATGGAAAAAAATGCAATGAATGAAACAATTCAATTCCCCAAAGACAAAAGGGGCTAAAAAAGGTAAGTGAATAAAATACTAAAATAAAAATTAGAATTGAATAAATGAAAGTGAATGTTTCAATAAGACTCAAGTATCAGTCAAACAAAAGCAAAAACAAAAAGAAAATGAAAAAATAGAAGAAAATACCTCCTAGGAAAAACAACTGATTTGGAAAATAGATTTAGGAGAAATAATCTAAGGATTATTGGACTTCCTGAAAACCATGATGAAAAAAAAATAACCTAGACATCATCTTGCAAGAAACCATAAAGGAAAACTGCTCTGATGTCTTAGAATCAGAAGGTAAAATTGCCATTGAAAGAATTCACCAATCACCTCCTGAAAAAGACCTCAAAACAGACCTCAAGGAACATCGTGGCTAAATGTCAGAAATATCCCAACAAGGAAAAGATATTGCAACTAGCCAGAAATAAACAATTTAAATACCGAGGAGCCACAAATAAGACAACTCTGAGATACCACTACACACTTCTCAGATTCGCTAAGATGACAGGAAGTGATAATGATGAATGTTGGAAGGTATGTGTGAAAACTAAGACACTGATACATTGTTGGTGAAATTGTTAAATGAATCCAACCTTTCTGGAGAACAACTTGAAACTATGTTCAAAAAGTTATCAAACTGTGCATACTCTTTGACCCAGCAGTGTTTCTATTGGGTCTGTATCCCAAAGAGATGTTAAAGGAAGGAAAAGGACCCACATGTGCAAAAATGTTTGTGGCAAGCCTTTTCATAGTGGCAAGAAACTGGAAACTGAGTGGATGCCCATCAATTGGAGAATGGCTGCATAAGTTATGGTATATGAATACTATGGAATATTATTGTTCTATAAGAAATGTTCAGATTGAATGGATGCCCATCAATTGGAGAATGGTTGGGTAAATTGTGGTATATGAATGTTATGGAATATTATTGTTCTGTAAGAAATGACCAGCAGGATGAATACAGAGAGGCTTGGAGACACTTACATGAAGTGATGCTAAGTGAAATGAGCAAAACCAGGAAATCATTATACACTTCAATATTGATACTGTATGAGAATGTATTCTGATGGAAGTGGATTTCTTTGACAAAGAGGCCTAACTTCGTTTCAACTGATAAATGATGGATAGAAGCAGCTACACCCAAAGAAAGAACACTGGAAAATGAATGTAAACTATTTGTATTTTTGTTTTTCTTCCCAGGTTATTTTTACCTTCTGAATCCAATTCTCCCTGTGCAACAAGAAAACTGTTCGGTTCTGCAAACATATATTGTATCTAGGATATACTGCAACATATTTAACATATATAGGACTGCTTGCCATCTAGGGGAGGGGATGGAGGAAGGGAGGAGAAAAATCAGAACAGAAGAGAGTGCAAGAGATAATGTAAAATAAATTACCCTGGCATGGGTTCTGTCAATAAAAAGTTATTATAAAATAAAATTTAAAAAAAAAAAAAAGAAAAAAGAAATGTTTAGGAGGATGATTTTAGAGAAACCTGGAGAGACTTACATGAACTAATGCTAAGTAAAATGAGCAGAACTAGGACATTTTACTCAGCAGTCTCAATGTTAGAGGGTGGTCAATTCTGATGAATGGGATTCTTTCCAACAATGAGATGACTGATGCCACTTCCAATGATCTTGTAATGAAGAGAGCCATCTACACCCAGAGAGAGGACTGTGAGAACTGAATGTGTATCACAACATAACATTCTCACTCTTTTTGTTGTTGTTTGCTTGTTTTTTTACTCATTTTCTTTCCTTTTTGATCTGATTTTTCTTGTGCAGCAAGAGAATTGTATAAATATGTTTGTGCATATTGGATTTAACATAGATTTTAACATGTATAACATAACTTGGATTGCTTGCATCTAGAGGAGAGGATTGGAGAAAGGAGAGGAATATCTGAAACACAAAGCTATACAAGGGTCAAAGTTGAAAAATTATCCATGCATATGTTTTGAAAATAAACAGCTTTAAAAAAAATTTGAAGTCATCAGGCACAGATGAACCATAATACATAGGAACTGAAAGAATAGGCAGATGTGATTGATGACCTAGTGTCAACAATAGTTGAAAAATCACAGAAAACAGGAAAGGTCATTTTCCTGGTTTAAAAAAAAATAAACAAAAAGGAGGAGTTCAAAAAATTGTCCGTGCATAAATTTTGAAAATAAAAAGCTTTAAAAAAGGATCAGAGGGCCTGGAATACCAAATTCCAGAAGGCAAAGGGGGAAAAAAGGAATTATTTTCTTTACTGAACTTTTGTACTGCTACTTTTTTTTTTTTTTTTTTTTTTTTAGCTAATTCTGTCCTTTATTTTTTCCTGAGGCAATTGGGGTTAAATGACTTACCCAGGGTCACACAGCTAGGAACTATTAAGTGTCTGAGGTTGGATTTGAATTCAGGTCCTCCTGACTTCAGGGCTGGTGCTCTAGCTGCTGCACCACCTACCTGCTCCAGTTCTGTCCTTTTTTTAAGTGGCATTTTTTCAATAGTGTTCTGTGCCTTTATTTTCTATTAAGCTGTTAATTTTCTCTTCATATTTTCCTCTGCAATAATATTTCAACCTAACATTTTTTTCTCTTTCAGTCTCATTTGATTTTGAAATTCATTTTTAGCTCTTCCAGAGGCTTACATCTAATTCACATTTTTTATCAAGGTATTTATTTTAGCTGTTTTGACTCCATTGTCATTTGATTTTTTTATCCTTATCTTCTCCATAACCATAGCTTTATATGAGCTGATTAATTTTTGTTGTTTGCTCATTTTTTACCCTATGCCTCAATTTTTAACTTTATGCTGATGTTTGATTGTGTTCCAAGCACAAGAGTTTAGGTAGAGCCACTGTTCTAAGCATCATACTTTTCCTCTTTTCTGTTTTCAGAAGTAGTTCTGGAGATTTGAACATTTTCAGAGGTTTTGAAAGTTTTCTCTGCTTCCAAGTGGTGTAATCTGGAAAGAGGTATCATCATTGCTTTCCTGGTCTACATTCTCTTCCTTATCAAGAAGAGTCTTTGTTCCCTTGGGACCAGAATTGATATTGTTTTTCAGGGTCCCTGATCGTTTGTGGCTGAAAGTGATACTATTACTCAGGAACCCTTCTTCCTCTTGGCTAAAAGTACTCCTCTTCTTGCTTAAGTTATTACCCAGAAATTGGTATAAGTAATGGAGTTGCCAAATAATTATCAGATTTTAGGTTCATTGCTAGCACAGGGTCCCTTATTATCTCTTTCTAAGCAGTTTCCAGGTCTTTTTATCATCTCTGACTTTCATGTTATTATAGCTGCTACTAGTTCTTTTGCCACCACCTATTCCCACCATTGGTGTTTTATCCACCTGAGTTATAAGTCAATCTTCCCATCACAATCCTCCTCAACAGATCTCTCTTTCAGACTTTCTAAATTGTCCTGGAACTACAATAATATCTGATCTTGATCTTTAGTTGGCTATTCTACATAAGAATTGTATCTGAGGTATTATATTAAAGATTTTTTATTTTTGTTTTTGTTTCAAGAGTAGAATGTTGGAAAAACTCAGTTGAATGCTTCTGCAATTCCACTATCATTGCTCTTCCCCAATTTCTCAATTTCTGAGGAATATGTGTTCACATTGAAAATTTAACAATCAGGGACTTCCGGCCAAGATGGTGGAGAGGAGGCACACATCTGCTTAAGCTCTGCATTTTCTCTCAGAATTTAATTCATGACAAGCCTCGGAATCAGTGCTTGACTGAAAAAAAAAAAACACAAATAAATACCAAGAGAAGACATCCTTGAAATTCACCAGGAAAGGTCTGTTTTTGCTCAAGAGTGGGTACGGGTTTAGATCAGGCACAAACTGAGGGCAGGCAGCAGCAGAGAAAGCACAGCAGGCAGTTCACAGCTGAGCTGACTGGAGGGGGACTCCTCTACCTGACTTCTCTTCGGGAAGAGCTTTACTACAGGATTGGATATTTTGCCATGGCAGGAAGCCACTAGACAAGCAGAGAAGCTAAAAACACATGGGGTGAAGACTACAACCCTAAAAAACTAGGGTCTCTCAGGACCTAGTCACCCCCCACAGTGTCTCAGCATACTCTCAGAGTCTCAGAGCACAGACACAGTGCAGCCATTGCTGTCCTTCTAGTGCCCCACTGTTACACCCCTCCCTACTCCTCCCTCCCCCCCCCCACAGTCTGTAGAGGAAACTTGGTAATACTACCCAGCCCCCCCCCCAAAAAAAAAAAAAACAGATTCCTTTTTTTTTGTGGGTTTTTTTGCTAATTTGTCTTCTTTGATTCTTCTCTGACAAAATGAGCAAAAAATTTAAACAGACCTTAACCTTAACCCTGAGGAGACTAAAAACAGACTGTCTCCAGATGAATTCCCAAAGGAGGATATCATCTGGTGCTCAAAATTGATGACTCTCATAGAAGAAATTTAAAAGATTCTCACAAGAGAGCTAGAAGAAAAATGGGAAAAGGAAAGGGAGGCTTAGCAAGAGAGAGTGGATAAATCACCCCACTCATTTAAAGACAGAGTAGATAAAGAAATCAAATCCTTGAAAAATAGAATTAGTGAACTGGAAAAAAGAAAATAACTCTTTAAAAAATAAAATTGACGAAATGGAAAAAAATTCCGTAGAACAAAACAACTCACTTAAAAACTCAATTGTACAATTAGAAAAAGATATTTTAAAAAGTGAGTGAAGAAAATACTTCATTGAAAATCAGAATTGAAAAAATGAAATTGAAAGACTCAAGGAGACACCAAGAATCAGTCAAACAAAACCAAAAAAAAAAAAAAAAATGAAACAATGGGAAAAAATGTCAAATACCTTCTTGGAAAATAACAGACCTGGAAAATAGATCTAGGAGAACACAATCTGAGAATTATTTGACTCCCTGAAAAATATGATGAAAAAAGAGCCTGGACACTGTTTTCCAGGAAATTATCAAAGAGAACTGTCCACAAGTCATAGAAATAGAGGGTAAAATAGACATTGAAAGAATTCATCAATCACCTACTGAAAGGCATCCTAAAACCAAAACACCAAGAAATATAGTGGGCAAATGCCAGAACTATCAGATGAAGGGAAAAATACTTCAAGCAGCTAGAAAAAATCAATTCAAATATAGAGGGGTCACAATAAGGATTACTCAGGATCTAGCAGCATCCACATTAAAGGATAGAAGGGCCTGGAATATGATATTCCAAAAAACTAAGGAACATGGTATGCAACCAAAAATAACTTATCCAGCCAAAATGAGCATCTTTATTTTTTCCAGGGAAGAAGATGAATATTCAACAAAATAAGCAAATTTCACCTATTTTTGATGAAAAAGAAATAATTTAACAAAAAGTTTGATCTACAAATATAGAACTCAAGAGAAATCTAAAAAGTTAAAAAGAAATCTTGGGAACTATATTTGTTCTATAGAGATATATACAAATACATGTATATCCTGTTCTGGAAACTAGAGGTAGAAAGGAAATTGTACCAGAAAAAAGGTATAATGGGGGTACTACATCTCACAATGAGGCAAAGAAAATCCATTATATCTGAGAGAAAGAATGGAGGGGGATGAATATAGTGTGTATCTTACTGCCATCAGAATTGGCTTAAAGAGAAAAATTTTAGACATATTCGATTAATGTTGAAACTTCTCCCACCTCATTGAAAAATGGGAAGGGAAAAGTGAAAAGGGAAGGAATAAGCTAAGAGGAAGGGAATACAGAAATTGTGAGGAAAAGAAGTAAGATGGGGGAGGAACTCTAAGGTGGGAGGAGGGATACTAAAAATGGAGGGCTGTGAGAAGCAAGCAGTGCTCACAAGTTTAAGACTGGGGAGGGGGGTAAGGGGAAAGAAAGGAAGAAAAGCATAAACAGGGGTTAACGAGATGCCAAGTAATACAGAATTGGTCATTTTAACCATAAATGTGAATGGGGTAAACTCCCCCATGAAGAGGAAGTAGTTAGTAGAATGGATTAAAAGCCAGAATCCTACAATATGTTGCTTACAGGAAACACACCTGAAATAGGGAGATACATATTGAGTAAAGGTAAAAGGTAGGAGCAAAATCTACTATGCTTCAGGTGAAGTAAAAAAAGCAGGAGTAGCCATCCTGATCTCAGATCAAGCAAAAGCACAATTTGATCTAATTAAAAGAGATAAGGAAGGGCATTAGATCTTGCTAAAGGGTAGCATAGATAATGAAGCAATATCAATATTAAACATATATACAACAAGTGGTGTAGCATCTAAATTCTTAAAAGAGAAATTAAGAGAGCTGCAAGAAGAAATAGACAGCAAAACTATAATAGCGGGAGATCTCAACCTTGCACTCTCAGAATTAGATAAATCAAACCACAAAATAAATAAAAAAGAAGTCAAAGAGGTAAATAGAATACTAGAAAAGTGAGATATGATAGATCTCTGGAGAAAACAAAATGGAGACAGAAAGGAGTTCACTTTCTTCTCAGCAGTTCATGGAACCTATACAAAAAATGACCATATATTAGGACATAAAAACCTCAAACTCAAATGCAGTAAGGCACAAATAGTAAATGCATCCTTTTCAGACCATGATGCAATGAAAATTACATTCAAAAAAAAGCCAGGGGAAAGTAGACCAAAAAATAATTGGAAACTAAATAATCTAATACTAAAGAATGACTGGGTGAAACAGCAAATCAAAGATATAATTAATAACTTCACCCAAAAAAATGACAATAATGAGATGTCACACTAAAATGTGTGGGATGCAGCTAAAGAAGTAATGCGGGGAAATTTCATATCTCTAGAGGCCTATTTGCATAAAATAGAGAAAGAGAAGGTCAATGAATTTGGCTTGCAACTAAAAATGCTAGAAAAGGAACAAATTAAAAATCCCAGTCAAACACTAAATTTGAAATTCTAAAAATAAAAGGAGAGATCAATAAAATTAAAAGTAAAAACAAACAAACAAAAACTATTGAATTAATAAAATAAAGATTTGGTTCTATGGAAAAACCAATAAAACAAGCAAACCCTTAGTAAATCTGATTAAAAAAAGAAAGAGGAAAATCAAATTGTTAGTCTTAAAAATGAAAAGGGAGAGCTCACCACTATAAAGAAGAAATTAGAGCAATAATTAGGAGTTACTTTGCCCAACTTTATGCCAATAAATTGGACAACTTAAATGAAATGGAAGAATACCTTCAAGAATATAGCTTGCCCAGATTAACAGAGGAAGAAGTAAATAGAGTAATCAGTCCCATTTTAGAAAAAGAAATAGAACAAGCTATTAACCAACTCCCTAAGAAAAAATCCCCAGGACCAGATGGATTTACATGTGAATTCTACTAAACATTTAAAGAACAATGAACTCCAATGCTATATAAACTTTTTGAAAAAATAGGGATTGAAGGAATCCTACCAAATTCCTTTTATGACACAGATATGGTACTGATACCTAAATCAGGTAGATTGAAAACAGATAAAGAAAATTATAGACCAATCTCTCTAATGAATATTGATGCTAAAATCTTAAATAAAATATTAGCAAAAAGATTACAGAAAATCATCCCCAGGATAATACACTATGACCAAGAAGGATTTATACCAGCAATGCAGGGCTGGTTCAATATTAGGAAAACTATTAGCATAATTGACTATATCAATAACCAAATGAACAAAAACCATATGATTATCTCAATAGATGCAGAAAAAGCATTTGATAAAATCCAACATCCATTCCTAATAAAAAACACTTAAGAGGATAGGAATAAATGGACTTTTTTTAAAATAATCAGGAACATATACTTAAAACTGTCAGTAAGCATCATATGCAATGGGGAAAAACTGGAACCTTTCCCAGTAAGATTAGGAGTGAAACAACTTGCTCACTATCACCTTATTCAATATTATATTAGAAATGCTAGCCTTGGCAATAAGAGTCGAGAAAAAGATTAAAGGAATTAGAGTAGGTAATGAGGAAACCAAACTGTCACTCTTTGCAGATAATATGATGGTATACTTAGAGAACCCCAGAGATTCTACTAAAAAGCTATTAGAAATAATTCATAACTTTAGCAAAGTTGCAGGATACAAAATAAGTCCCCATAAATCCTCAGCATTTTTATACTTCATCAACAAAATCCAACAGCAAGAGATACAAAGAGAAATTCCATTCAAAATAACTGTTGATAGCATAAAATATTTGGGAATCTATCTACCAAAGGAAAGTCAGGAATTATATGAGCAAAATTACAAAAAACTTTCCACACAAATAAAGTCAGATTTAAATAATTGTAAAAATATTAAGTACTCTGGGATAGGTTTGGTGAATATAATAAAGATGACAATACTCCTTAAACTAATCTATTTATTTAGTGCTATACCAATCATACTTTCAAGGAAATGTTTTAATGATCTAGAAAAAATAACAATAAAATTCATATGGAAGAATAAAAGGTCGAGAATCTCAAAGGAATTAATGGGAAAAAAAATCAAATGAAGGTGGCCTCGCAGTACCTGATCTAAAACTATATTATAAAGTAGTAGTCACCAAAATCATTTGGCATTGGCTAAGAAATAGATTAGTTGATCGATGGAATAGGTTACATTCACAAGACAAAATAGTCAACTATAGCAATCTAGTGTTTGACAAACCCAAAGATCCTAACTTTTGGGATAAGAATTCATTATTTGACAAAAAACTGCTGGGAAAATTGAAAATTAGTTTGGCAGAAATTAGGCATGGACCCACACTTAACACCATATACCAAGATAAGATCAAAATGGGTCCATGATTGAGGCATAAAGAATGAGATTATAAATAAATCAGAGGAACATGGGATAGTTTACCTCTCAGAGTTGTGGAGGAGGAAGAAATTTGTGACCAAAGATGAACTAGAGATCATTATTGATCCCAAATAGAAAATTTTGATTATATCAAATTAAAAAGCCTTTGTACAAACAAAACTAGTGCAAACAAGATTAGAAGGGAAGCAATAAACTGGGAAAACATTTTCACAGTTAAAGGTTCTTATAAAAGCCTCATTTCCAAAATATATAGAGAATTGACTCTAATTTATAAGAAATCAAGCCATTCTCCAATTGATAAATGGTCAAAGGATATGAACAGACAGTTTTCAGATGAAGAAATTGAAATTATTTCCACTCATATGAAAATGTGTTCCAAATCACTATTGATCAGAGAAATGCAAATTAAGACAACTCTGAGATACCACTTTACACGTGTCAGATTGGCTAAGATTATAGGAAAAAAAAAATGATAAATGTTGGAGGGGATGAGGGAAAACTGGGACACTGATGCATTGTTGGTGGAGTTGTGGACGAATCCAACCATTCTGGAAAGCAATCTAGAATTATGCCCAAAAAGTTATCAAACTGTGCATACTCTTTGATCCAGCAGTGCTACTACTGGGCTTACACCCCAAAGAGATTCTAAAGAAGGGAAAGGGACCTGTATGTGCCAAAATATTTGTGGCAGCCCTGTTTGTAGTGGCTAGAAACTGGACAATGAATGGATGCCCATTAATTGGAAAATGGTTGGGTAAATTGTGGTATACGAATGTTATGGAATATTATTGTTATATAATAAATGGCCAGCAGGATGAATACAGAGAGGCTTGGAGACACTTACATGAACTGATGCTAAGTGAAATGAGCAGAACCAGGAGATCATTATATATTTCAACATAGATACTGTATGAGGATGTATTCTCACAGAAGTGGATTTCTTTGACAAAGAGAAGATCTAACTCAGTTTCAGTTGATCTGTGATGGACAGAAGCAGCTATACCCAAAGAAAGAACACTGGGAAATGAATGTAAACTATTTGCATTTTTTTTCTTCCCAGGTTATTTTTACCTTCTGAATCCAATTCTTCCTGTGCAACAAGAGAACTGTTTAGTTCTGCACACATATATTATATCTAGGATATACTGTGACATATTTAACATGTATAGGACTGCTTACCATCTGGGGGAAGGGGTGGAGAAAGTGAGAAAAGTCAGAACAAAAGTGAGTGCAAGGGATAATGTTGTAAAAAATTACCCAGGCATGGGTTCTGTCAATAAAATGTTACAATTATTAAAAAGAAAGAAAGAAAGAAAGAAAATTTAACAATCTGTTCTCCTTAGCTAATGCAAGCTGAATCCTTTTCTTCCATTATCCTTTAGCTTAAAATCAGAAAGAGTGATATAATTTATTTATTTTATTTTTTTTTATTTTATTACTACTAGAAAGATCCCATTTAAGATCTACTAGACAAATTGCTTTTTCATAAAAATGACAAAACTAACCAAAATTAACTCTAGTAAATACTAGAGTTGGGAAATTCTGAGTTAGCAGGAGATTCAATAAATGACCTAATAAATCCTGTCTCTGATTTCCATGATACTGTGACTGACACATTGTGTATCTTGTCTGTCAGAACTGAAGGCCACATAAGTTTCTTCAAATCCTCTAGTCTCTTGGGGGTTCATATACTGGTTTTATGTACTCAATAAATTAGAGAATCACTAAAGCTTTTAAGAAAAGGGAAAACTTTATTGTTTACTACTGTTTTTAGGTCATTACTATAGGTTGCTATTTTTACTAAAATGCTTTGGTAACTAGAGAAAAAAAACAAATAAACTCTGAACTGTATTTTAACTTTTGAATAGTAACTAAGCAGAGCTTTATTCAATACAGCCAAAACTGTAATTGCAAGGATTATGCTTAAATTATACAAATAATAAGTGTTAGAAAATCTAAATGTTTCCTAACATTTGGAACACCATGCCTGTCTATATTATTAGGGAATTAGCTTTTGAAATTACTTTTGTAAAGATGGTACGTGGTGTTAATGGTTTGTTTAATACAAAATATTTCTTGGGTAAGCTCCAGTTAAAATTAAATTCTGTGCTCATGCTACATGGGTAGTATGAAATGTGGAAATGAGACAATAATCAGCTAATTCTCCTTTAGTTATATTGATTTTTGAGAGAAATTTTTTTAAAATTTTCACTCTATCTCTAATTATCTGGATAGTTTTATTCATATTGTGTATTCAAGTATTTGCTTAGAAACAATTTTAGAAAATAAAAAGGAAAGAGGATAGAAGGGGTTCAAATAGTAAATGTCTTAAATCTACTAAGTACTTTGCCAGTCCCATCATATAATTGATAATTATTTGATTTTATACCTCCCTAGTTAACTTATTATCCCAATCACAATAGCACCTCTTTGAAGAATAATCCTCTCTTCTCAAAAATGTTATGGTTTTCTTTCTCCTAGGCTTTCAATTGGGAACCTAGCTTCATATTCTTTTTTTTTAAATACTATCTTATTTTTCACAGTTACATGTAAAAACAATTGTAACATTAATTTAAAAATGTTGAGTTCAAACTCTTTCCCTTTTTCCTTTGCTGACATTGGTTACATGTGCAACGACAAAAAAAATATATTTCCATATTAGGCATGTTGTGAAAGAAGATGCTGACAAAACAATAATAAAGTAAAAAATAGTATACCTCTATCTCCATTCAAACTTTCATATTTTACTAAAAGAATAAAGACCTTCACTGAGTATTCCACCTTCAGAGCTACATCTCCATCATTCAAATATTTCCTACTGTTATTTCCTTCTTCACCCTTTTCACAAAATGAATTGTGAAGGGAATTTTTTATCTTTATCAAGGGAAACCCTTTAATGTGCTCAAGACCCTATTTCATACTGTCTTCTCTGACAGATTAGTTCGTACTTTCACCTTGATTCCCTCACTTGTCTTCAGTTTATATCTGTCTACTAAATGTTTCTTATGTGCTTACAAATATGTTTATGTCTCTCAGATCCTCTCTCCTGCCCCCACAAAGTCACTTGATCCATTTATTCATGCTAGATATCATACTGTATCTTTTCTCCTTTTTGTGGCTAAACTCCTGTAGAATGCCATTTGCAATATATGTTTCTATTACTTTTTAACTCTTTTCTCAATTCTTGACAATCTTGCTGCCAATCTCATTCAAATGAAACTACTCTACCCAAATTTAATTAAGGAATCTAATAGTCTTTTTTCAAATAATTTTCTTCTCAATCTCTTTGAAGACTTTGATGCTGTCGCTCACCTTTTTCTTCTTGTTATTTCCTTTTATTTAAGTTTTCATGATGCTGTATTCTCAGAAGTCTTTTTCTGAATCATTAACAAGATCATCCTTGGGTTTTCCGCAGGACTCTGCTCTCTCCTCTCCTCACCTTTCCTCTCTTCTTCTTTTCTTTTTCTACATTTTTTCCTTCTAAATCATTTCACTTAGTGATCTAATCAACTCCCATGGTTTCAATTATCATTTCTATCCTGATCATTCTTTTTTTTTATTAAAGCTTTTTATTTAAAACATATACATGGGTAATTTTTCAACATTGACCCTTGCAAAACCTTCTGTTCCAAATTTTCCCCTCTTTTCCCCCACTTCCTTCCCCAGATGTAGTCCAATACATTTTAAATATGTTAAAATATATATTAAATTTAATATATGTATATATATTTATACAGTTATCTTGCTATACAAGAAAAATCAGATAAAGAAGGGGGAAAAAAACAACAAATCTGAGAAAGAAAATAAAATGCAAGAAAACAACAAGAGAAAGAGTGAAAATGCTATGTTGTGGTCCACACTCAGTCCCCACAGTCTGTGTATAATGATCTCCTGGTTCTGCTCAATCCACTTAACATCAGGTCATGTAAATCTCTCCGGCCTGTCTGACATCATCCTGTTGGTCATTTCTTTTTTTTTTTTTTTCTTTTTTCAAAAATTATTTATAGCTTTTTATTTATAAGACATATGCACAGGTAATTTTTCAGCATTGACAGTTGCAAATCCCTTTATTCCAACTTTTTCTTTCCTTCCCTCCCACCCCTTCCCCCAGATGGCAGGTTTACTAATACATATTAAATATGTTAAAGTATAAGTTAAATACAATATATGTATACATGCCCAAACAGTTAATTTGCTGTATAAAAAGAGTCGGACTTTGAAATACTATACAATTAGCCTGTGAAGGAAATAAAAAATGCAGGAGAACAAAAATAAAGGGTTTGGGAATTCTATGTAGTGGTTCATAGTCATCTCCCAGAGTTCTTTCACTGGGTGTAGCTGATTCAAGTCATTATTGCTCTATTGGAACTGATTTGGTTCATCTTCATTGCTGAAGAGGGCCACATCCAACAGAATTGATCATCATATAGTATTGTTGTTGAAGTATAAAATGATCTTCTGGTCCTGCTCATTTCACTCAGCATCAGTTCATGTAAGTCTCTCCAGGCCTTTCTGAAATCATCCTATTGGTCATTTCTTACAGATCAACAATATTCCATAATATTCATATACCACAATTTATTCAGTCATTCTCTAATTGATGGGCCTCCACTCAGTTTCCAGTTTCTGACCACTACAAAGAGGACTGCTGTTGGTCATTTCTTACAGAACAATAAGATTCCATAACATTCATATACCACAATTTATTTAACCATTCTCCAATTGATTATCCTGATAATTCTCAAATCTACCTATATAGTCCTAATCTCACTGTTTCCTTCCACCTTTTAAATTCTGTGTATTAGACATACAAACTAGATATGCCTTATATATATAAAATATTTTAACTTGTTCATAACTTATCTTTTCCCAAAAAAAAAAAAAAAAAAAAAAAAAAAAAAACTCTACCATGCTCCTACTATCTCTCTTGCTTTTAAAGATAATATCATTCTTCCAGTCAGCTAGCCTCATAACCTAGATGTTATATTTCATTTCAAATCCTCACACTCTTTCCAGGGATATTTATCCATCATTAGTGTCCATCTTTCATCCAGTTCTTACCTATGGTTCCAAGAAGCTGTACCATGTGTAGCAACCGCACTCTAGTATGTCTCAGTAGATGCTTTGACACAGTTTGAGGTTAACCAAGAGACCTTAAATCTTTTGATGAATTAGAGGCACATCTATACCAGCATAATACATCCTATGGTGATATGGGTAGATAAGAACAATTTACTCGAACAGTATTGAAGACAACTGACAGATGTTGTGAAGTAATAAAAAATTGCTAAGATACCAAAGATTTCAAGGTCGTTCATTATTTTTCTGAGCCATATTTGAATTTGTTTGTTTGTTTTTCCCTCTCCACTGGGCTTTGATGACTCTGGAAGAGAAACTGAGATAGAAGACTGCAGTTCTGCCTCATTTAAATCTATCTCATGCAAAAGTCAAGACTACTCCATGATATTATTGTTTCTCTTTGAAGAAATTTGAACCATGTTATTTTTATCTTTGTAATATCTGTAATATTTACCATTATTTTCTTCTGAAACTTCCACCAACTTCTTTCAAGCCCTTATCCTCTCAAATTTTAACTATTATAATGGCTTGGTGATAGATATGTTTCTCCAGTTTTCTTTTGACTGTAGTGGAAATTCTGCTGAGTTATCAAAATACTCTTTTGTGTCACTCTTTAACCATCACCCACTCTACCTCATAGTACCTCCCCACAATATCAAAGAAAAAATACATTGACATTCAAAGCTTTTCCCAATTTACCCTACTCCATCTTGTAATGTTCTTGAACTTAATACTCCCAACAATGTAATTTTTGATCTAGTAATATTGACTTCCTTGAATGAAATACTCCAAGTCTTGCATCTTTTTTCATTTAACAGTATTTTTAATTATTTTTAAAATAGTTTTCAACTTTCATGTTTGTAAAATTTTGAATTCCTATTTTTTCTTTCTTTCTTTCTTCTCCCCTTTCCTAGCACAGCAAGCAATTTGATATAAAGTATACATGTACAATCATGTTAAATATATTTTCACATTAGTGTGTTATAAAAGAAAAATTAGAACAAAAGGGAAAATATGAGATAGAAAAAAACCCTGAAAAACTGAATATATTCGGCTTTGACATGCATTTAGACTTTATAACTCTTTGTCTATATGTGAATAGATTTTCCATTATTAGTCTTTTGGAGTTGTTTTGGATCATTGTATTGATAAGGAGAGCTGTTCATTATAGTTGATTATTGCATAATATCACTTTTACTATGTAAAATATTCTCCTTGTTCTGCTCATTTCACTCAGGACATGTTCATGGAATTTTTTTTGAAATCTTCCTGCTCATTATTTGTGATAGAATGATAATATTCCATTGCATTTATATATCACAACTTGTTCAGCCAGACCTCAATGATGTATATCCTCTAAATTTTGAATTCTTTGCCAACACAAAAAGCTGCTCAAGATATTTTGTACATGTAAGTTCTTTTCACTCTCTTCCCTTTTATTCAGTATTTTCTTTTTCCTCAGTTACATATAAAAAACAATTTTCAACATTTTTTTTTGAAACTTTGGGTTCCAAATTCTTCTCCCCCATTGAGAGCAATTCAATATAGATTTTATATATCTACATCTATATCTATCTACATCTACATATATATGTGTAGTCATGTAAAACATTTTCATAATAATCATGTTATAAAAGAAACATACCCCCCAAAAAAAGAAAAGAAGAAGAAACTCAAGAAAAATAACATTAAAATGTATGATTCAATCTGTATTCAGATATCATCAGTTTTTCTTTTTTTTGGGGGGGGGTGGAAAGAATATTTTCATCATAAGTCCTTCATAGTTTTCTTGGATCGTTATATAGCTAAGAAAAATTTTGTCATCCACAGCTGATTACTTACAATATTGCTGTTACTTTCTATGCAATACATTTCACTTTGCATCAGTTCATAGAAGTCTTTCCAGATTTTTCTGAGAGCATCCTGCTCATCATTTCATTTCTTTCTTTTTTGATTAGTATTTTATTTTCCCCAGTTGCATGTAAAACAAATTTAACCAGTAGTTTCTAAAAAATTTTAAGTTCTCTCCATTCCTCTCTCCCCTACCTACTCATTAAGAAAGCAAGTAACTTAGCATACCTTATACATGTGTGGTCATGGAAACCATTTTAATAATGGTCCTGTTGTAAAAATAAACAAGTGTTGACCAAAAATCCAATAACCCAAGAAAAAGAAATCATTTATTTATATAGATATGCATATATTACATATATGTGTATATATACACTTGGTTGTGTATATGTTTCAATACTCATTCAGACATCATTAGTTCTTTCTGTAGGCATGGATAACATTTTTCATCACAATGCATTATTGTATTCCTGAGAATACTTATTCCATACCAAGCTGGTCATGTTTACAATATTTCTGTTTCATTGTACACTTTGTATACATTTCCCTTTGCATCAGATCATGGAATTCTTTCCAGGTTTTTTTTTTTTTTTTGGAAGGCATCCTGATCATCATTTCTTCTAGCATAATAATATTCCATCATTATCACATATCACTATTTGTTCAGCCATTCCCCCCAAAATGGGCATTCTCTCAATTTTCAATTTTCTGCCCACAGAAAAAAGATGCTACCAATATTTTTGTACATATACATCTTTTTTACTTTTGGGCTTTTTATCTCTTTTACAATCAAATCATGACTTTACCAACAGTGCCACTGCTCCCAAGGACTGATTTGCAAGGGCTATATAGTATTTGCTATACTGGAGTGACTACTGTTGGAATGTTTCACTCATACCCTGGTGCAAACAGATGTTTCTTGCTGACTCTCTGGTATTCTGGGCTGGAAAATTGTTTCCCTCCCTCTTTTTGTTGGTTCTGCTGCTCTAGAATTTGTATAAAGTTAATATTTAAAGGTATGGGGATGGGTTTTTGGGGGGAGAAGTTAGGTGAAACCTTGCCTTTATTCTGGTTTCTTGGCTCTGTCTCCCTCCCCCTTTATTTTAAATGATCTCTTTGGTACACATGCCTAGTAATGGTATTTTTGGATCAAAAGGTATGCATAGTTTGATTGACTTAGGGCATAGTTACAAATTACTCTTCAGAATTATTGGATTAGTTCACAAGCCCAATGCATTATTGTTCAAATTTTGTCAATTTCTTTTCTGTCATATTAGTCAATCTGATAAGTGTGGCATGGTATTTCAAATTGTTTTAATTTTCATTTCTTTAATGAATAGTGATTTTAAATGATTTTAATATGACTATAGTTTTAATTTCTTCATCTGAAAAGAGCTTGTTCATGTCTTTTTTTATCGATGTCCATTTATCAATTTGAGAATGACTTGTACTCTTATAATATTTTTAAAATGAGGCCTTTAGCAGAAGCACTAGCTGAAAAATTATTTCTAAGCTTTCTGTTTTTACTTCTAATCTTGATTGCAATGGCTTTGTGTAAAGACTTTTAAAATTTATTGTAATAAAACTTATCCATTTTGTATTTCATATGTTCTCTGTTTCTTCTTTGGTCTTCTTTTCTCATAGATCTGACAGGGAAGCTCTTCCTTGATTCTATTTGTTTATGGTAACACTCTTTGTTAAATCATATAGCTATTTTGACCTTCTCTTGGTATACGATGTGAGATATTAGGCTGTTTTGTGCTATAGTATTTTCTTGTTTTTCCAGTCATTTTTTTTATCAAATAGTGAGTTTTTCTCCAAGAAGTTGGAGTCAAACAGAATTTTACTATATTAATTGACCAGTGTGCCTCATGTAACTAACCTATTACATTCATCCATGGCTTTATTTCTTAGTCAGAACCTACTAGTTTTGATAATTGGCACTTTATATCATTTATATGGTATTGATAGACCATTTTCATTTGCATTTTTTCATTACTTCCTTTGATATTTTTTACCTCCTTTCCTTCCAGATAAATTTTGTTGTTATTTTTTCTAGCTCTATAAAATTTTTTTGGGAGGGCATTTTACTTGCTATGGCACTGAATAATTAAATTAATTTAGTTAGAATTGTGATTTTCATTGTGTTAGCTTGTTCTACACATAAACAATTGATATTTTTCTAATCATTTATATGTTATTTCATTTGCATGAATAGTGTTTTATAATTGTGTTTATATAGTTCCTGCATTTGTCTTGGCAGGTAGACTCCCAAATATTTGATACTAGCTACAGTTATTTTTAATGGAATTTCTCTTCATATCTCTTGATATGAGTTTGGTAATATGTAGAAATTCTGATGTTTTATTCATGGATTTATTTTCTATTCCACAAACTTGGTTAAAGTTGTTCATTATTTCAAGTAGTTTTTCATTTGATTCTCAATGTTTATTAAGTATGCTATCATATCATCTGCAAAGTGATAGTTTTATTTCCTCCTTGCCTATTCTAAATCCTTGTATTTATTTCTAATATTTTATTATTATAGCTAGTTTCTAGAACATTGTAGAATAATAGTGGTAAAAATGGACATCTTTGATTTTCCCCACTTTTATTAAAAAGGTTATGAGCTAGAACTCATCCTTATTCCAGATAATGCTTTCTGGTGGCATTAGATACATATTATCATTATCAGGAAAGCTTTAATTATCCCTATATTTTCAGAATTTTTAAGTGGGATGAGTGGGATGTGTTCAGAAAACATAGTTCTGGGGGTGGAGCCAGGATGGCAAAGTGAAGCCAAGATGCTCGAATTCCCCCAGTTTCCTTTAAAAATCCCATGAAACTAAGCCCCTGAACAGTCTGGAATGACAGAATCTATAACAAGAAGGAATGCAACAATTTTCCATCTCAAGATAGTTTGGAAGGACTTGAAGAAAGATCAGTCTCACTGAAGTGAAAGGGGTACACAGCCCAGCTCAAATGGTGTGGCAAAAGCCAGTGGGAGGGTCTTAATGACAACAAATCAGCAATTGAGACCATTTGTCCTAGCTCATTAAACAGTAGCAGAGGAGAAGAGTAGGCAACACAGAAGGTAAATTATCAGTCCAGAAAACTAGGCAAGAACAGGTGAGATTAGGTCCAGCTACCTTCAGTTTTGAGAGACAGACACAAAATACAAGGGGCCACTACCCAAAGCCAAGGCTCATAGATGCACAAGAAATTTGGGAGAGTCCCCCTTGTGCTCCAGAAGTAGAAGTTGATTTTAAAAGTCATGAAATGGGGAGAGATGGGGAAAGAAAGAAATAAAATGAACAAGAAACAGGAAAGAACCTTAACCATAGAAAGCTACTAGACTGGCAGAAAAGACCAAAAACACCAACAAAATGCCCATATGCAAAATTTCAAAGGGGT